>NC_133661.1:273778266-274087555 GCF_037893015.1 Macrotis lagotis | reverse complement strand
ATGAGAGGCACAAATCTTCAGTAGTAAGTAACCTTTGCTACTGCTATTCCTGACTCCGATTCTCCCAAGGACTCCCTGCTATCTTTGATAGTTTGGGCCTAATCTGGCATTAATGTCACCCAGAATTATAAGTTTGTCATCTTTTGTGATGATGAAGGTCTCCAGGTCTTCATAAAACTTTTCTTTTACCTCATCATGGTGGGAACATATGCACTGATCATGATGGTATGGTGCTTTCATGGAAGTGACAATTGTGTTGTCATGACCCTATGCCAGCTTCACTGATTCCACATCATTGTGCCCACTCCTGAAAAATGTGTATCCAGCTCCAATGTTCATTTGCCAGCCTTTTTTCACTCTATTTAGATAAGAAACCTCACAATAAGAACTGTTTGTCTTTCAGGTCTACTGGATTTTGTTTTGTCCACGTGCACATTCCATGTATTAATGGAATCATCTTCACAAAAACTTTTTATTTTTCTTTGTTTCAATCACAAGTTAGGATCCCTGACTGCTGTAACAAACAAGGATTGAGTAAAGTGGACAATTTTTGGGACACCTCCTTTTCTTCCTTATGTCAAGATATGAACAATGTGGTTTGTTAAAATGACTACTCAGATACCTAAAAGCTGCCAAATTTCATCACTGGTTCAGATTGGTAAGAAGATGACCCTATGGCCTGGGCCACTTTTGGGCCCAGTATAATCTTCACCTGCTGCTTCATCATTTCCTGTTGCTACAGGGCTTTGAGGTAGGGTAAAAATTATAAAATATTATGGGTGATATTTTTTGACTTGAGCATAAATTGGATTTAATTGGAGGCAGAATTACTCTAAGTCATCAGTGTCACTCTTTTTTCCAGTCATTAAAGTCCAGTGGTAAAACAAAGTCAATACAAGTGATGATGGCTTAGGATACAGTTGATTACCTTGGCATCTCACCAGGCTCTAAGTGTTCCACAGCACCTATTTCAGCTGCCCTCATGGCTATTGGAACAAATTGTTCTCATCTGCCATAGGGGAAGTCTTCACATGCTTGGGGTAGACACTCCCTAACTCACAAGGTGTTTCAGATTCCTTGGTTACCCTCAACCCAGTTTACTGGGTTGTGACTGTTGCTCATGCTTCTTGAAGGCACAGGTGAGAGATGGATGAATCAGGTGGACACTAAAGTGGAAAGTAGCCCTGAAAAGGGCTTAGGAGCCCTCACACCAGAGGTATTAATCTTCCCTGAATACCCTATACCTCCAAACTCCAGTCAATCAAAATATTAAGCACTTACTATATACCTAGTACCATGATAGGAACTGGGGTCACAAATATAAAGAATGAAATAATCCCAACTGGAAATGGGAAGAGACAACAAATACTGAGATAAATAAATACTACAAAAATATAAAGTAAATACAAATATATATGAAGTAGATAAATACAAGGTGGTTTAAGAAAGAAGGTATCAGTAATTGGAAGGATCAGGAAAGCATCATCATGCAGAAGATAGTGCTATGTGTTAAAGGAAGAGAGGGACTCTGAGATGCCACTAAGGATTAAGTAATGGAGAAGGAAAATGAAGTATTGTCCTTGAAGTACAGAGAGTAGAGTCTGGATTGCTGAGGATGAGATGGAAATATAGTAATGTCTAGTGAGCCTGTGGAAGAAAAGTAGGGTCCAGATTATGTAGGACTTTAAAAAGTTTAATGGAGAAGCTTATATTTTATCCTGTAGGCAAAAGGAAGTCAGCTAATGGAATTTATTGAATAGGAGAATGACATGGTCAAATGTGTTCTTAAGAAAAATTAATTTGGAAGAAGTATGTGGGATCGATTTCAGTGGGGAGAGATGTGGTAGACCAGTTAAGAGGCTATCTCAGGGGTAGCTAGGTGGTGGAGTGGATAGAGCACCAATACTGGAGTCAGAAAAACCTGAGTTCAAATGTGACCTCAGCATTTAACACTTACTTAGCTGTATGTCCTTGGACTCAACTAAAAAAAATGAGGCTATCTCATTAATCCAGGAAAGATAGAGGTGTGATGAGAACCTGAACTAGGGTAGTGCTAGCTGTGTGAGTAAAGAGAAGGGATTAGATGTAAAAGATGTGAAGTTAGAAATGTTAAAATTTGGCAACTGAAGGGATATGTAGAGTGAGGGAAAATAAGAAGTCAAAAGAAATGCCAAGTGGAACACTGATAAGATTTACATAAACTGATGCTAAGTGAAATCAGCAGAAGCAGGAGAATATTGTACACAGAAATAACAATATTGTGCAATGATCAACTTCAAATTACTTATTCTCAACAATACAATGATATAAGACAGTTCCACAAGGCTTGTGATAAAAAAAAATGCTATCCACCTCTAGAGAAAGAATTGATGGAGTCTGGATGAAGATCCAAAGCATCTTTTTTAACTTTATTTTTTATTTTATTTTTCTTGGGGGTTTTTTGTTTGTTTTTTTGTTTGTCCTTTCTTTTCCAACATGGTTAATATGGAAATATATTTTGCATGATTGCAAATGGAACAGGGAAGGAGAAAGAGAGGAAGAGAATTTGGAATTCAGTTTTTTAATGAAAGTTTAAACTTATTTTTATTCATAATTTGAAAAAATTATAAAAATTTTACAAGAACAAAACTAAATTCAGTCCTTGCTACATATTTTAGCAGGTATAAACTTCTCTGATTGACTTGTGAGACTCTTTCCTACTTAGCATGATAATTTCCTCCTTAACTTTATGTCCTTTTCCAGCTCTATTTTTCTCCTCCCTGGTCTACAATGTTCTCTTTCCTCACTCTCTACTGGACTTGATGTTAAAAGATTTTTAAAGGGGCAGTTAGGTGGCACAGTGGATAAAGCACCGGCCCCGGAGTCAGGAGTACCTGAGTTCAAATCCGGTGTGGCCTTGGGCAAGCCACTTAACCCCATTTGCCTTGCAAAACCTAAAAAAAAAGGAAAAAGATTTTAAAGTTTGAATCCCAACTCTTGACACTAGATATGTGACTGAGTCGGCCTTTTTACTTCTCTGAGCTTGTTTCTACATCTGTGAAATGGAGATGATACCAACATCAAAGGATTATTGTAGAAAGTGCTATATAAATATAAGCTCACATATAAGCTGGACTTGGAATCCAGAAAACCTGTTTTCAAATACGGCTTTAATATTTGCCAGCTCTCTGTTACCCTGGACATTTAACTTTTTTCAACCTCAGTTAACTCTTTTGTAAAATGGTAGTAGGAGTGTTATGAAAATCAAAGAAGATAATATATGTAATATACTTTGAAAACATTAAAGAACTATATAAATATTAATATAATTAATATAAAAATTATTATTATGACATATCCAACTAAACAAAATCATTCCAATATCATTCAAGGATAAAAATGAAAGAGTAATATAAACAGAAGAAAACTAGAAAAGATTTGCAGAAAATATTCTAACAAATTTTTCCACATCAAAGGATGTCTTTCCACATTGGAGGCTAATACCACAGTACCAAATGTATTTATAGATAAAGTAGAAATGGTACTAGAGAGAATAGGGAAAGAAAAAGAATCTGAATTAGACTACTGTAAAGAGTAGAGATTGTGTTAATAGTGAAGGCATTGAGGGAACAATATCAATAGACAAGAGGAGAAGATGCCAAAGGTGTGAGGGGGAAAAAAATCTCAGACTTTATTAATAACAAAGGCCATGAAAATGGTACTTCCCTCCTATAAACTTGCTCACATCCATAAAAAATTCTTTATGATATATACATATCCATATATATGCATATGCACATACACACATTATATACATTTGTGTGGGTATGATATACATATATATATATATATATATATATATATATATATATATATATATATATATATGTATGGATGAATCCAGGCCATGCTAGATGAGTGTTTTAGTAAAAATCAAACAGCCTCCTGTAAATGATAATCAACAATCTTTTCTATCTCACAATTAACTGATTTAAAGAATATAAAATCATATTGTGCTTATTTTTGTTGGTTATGAGAAGCATTTGACTTGGGAGAGTCAAATGCTGTCTTATGAACTTTTTTACTTTTTTTAATGTTCCTCCCATCCATACATAAATTATTCAAGGTTCCTTGGAAATGTAACAGAAATGACTTCATTCAGTGACATTCTGATAATAAATATCAGACAAGGCACAAAACAGGAGCATGTATGCTGACCAAAGGTATTTTTATTGTGATGGAGATCCAGGAAAAGATTGAATATTAGAAGGGGGCAGTGATTGAAAGGACAAGCTCCCAGAGGAAAGAGGGATAGGATGAAGAACACAAGTAGAAAAGACAAAGAGAAGTGTCTTCTCATACATAGAGACAGAACCAAAAGAGAGAATAGAGGTTGATGCAGGGGGAAGGAATTGAAGAAATAAGAAGAAGGTACTTATAATGAATGGGCTTTTTTTCCCCCAGTAAAATGTGAGGCAATATCTAAGATGGGGATATAAAGGAGAAGGTTTGGTGTTTGGAGCTTGAGGGAAAAAGAACAAATTTGAAACAGATGTTCTAGGAACTTTGATAGTCAATTAAATCAGAGTTAAAGGATTTCTGAGGAAGAGTGAGAGAGCAGGTGAGATTACATGAACAATTTATAATGGATTCAGTCAGAAAGGCTGGATGACTTCTTCCAGTAAAGTTCAACAGCATGGAAAAAGGGGCAGAGTAGGCAAGAAGGTTGGGGTGACCTAGGGTTAGATTTTGGAAAAGAATGAACAGCAATAGCACTAAGAGGATAAATGATATGAGAATAGAGGGTAGAATAAAGTTAGGATCAAGATAGTAAAGAAAGAAAAGTGAAGTCAGAGCAAGAACGTTAAGCAAGGAAAGCATAGAGGTGTGAAAGATCATATTTGATGAAGAATAGGTTTAGAAGGAGGAAGGGGGGTAGTTAGGTGGTACAATGGATAGAGCATCAGCCCTGGAGTTGGAAGGACCTGAGTTCAAATCCAACCTCAGATACTTAATAACTACCTACTGTGTGATCTTTGGCAAGTCACTTAACCCCATTGTCTTGCAAAAAAAACTTTAAAAAAGGAGGAAGAGATGAGAAAATAAGTGGCAAAGTGATATTTCAGAGTTCTGGATCATGGAGGTTAATTGATGTTACCCTTTAGGGTAAAACCATACCTGTATGGATTGAGACAGAGTGAAAAGGCTAGATCATGTCAATTGAATAGGAGGTCAGGCTATTTGAGGGGAGATGAAATACACATATATATGTGTGTGAGAGGGCTATGTATACTATGTGTCTAATACATACTATTTATATATGTGTGTGATGTAAATCTACATATGTATATATACACACATGTATACTGTCTATATAGATCTATGCATATGTTCACTAATTATTTATTCATTCAATTCATTAATTTATTTAGAGGTAGTGTAGACAATTTAGATTGGGGTTGGGGTAGAGAATAAGATTCTAAACCAAGTACAAAACTCGTTGAAAAAAGGAAGAAATGGATAAGAACAATTAGGATCAGGATAATATGAACTATTTAGAAGGAGCAAATTTTAGAATAGATGTTGAGAAATGGCAGCATTGGGAAGGTCTGGGTATGCTAATAAGGAACAAGGACTATGCCTACTCTTTCTGGCTCAGTCTATTGGACCAAATCAAAGAAAGTGCAGCCAGTGACAGAGAGGGTTGTCAGGGATACCATGATTTATAGGGGAGTTGGGTTTTCATAAAAACAATAAAGTAGAAGGTTTATGAAAGGAAGAAGTCTAATATGAGGGATGTTTCTTTGAATTATTTTATTTTTGTACAAATGATGTTTGTTATACATTACTAAAATATTCTTGTTTAAGAATAAACATAATACCCCCTCCCCTCAACAAATATAGACCCTCATGAGCAATAAAGGAAAGAGGAAAATATTAAAATTAAAATTAAAAAAATAATAATAGTAGGGGCAGCTAGGTAGCACAGTGGACAGAGCACCAGCCCCAGAGTCAGGAGCACCTGAGCCCAAATCTGGCCTGAGACACCCAACAATCATGCAGCTGTGTGACCCTGGGCAAGACGCCCAACCCCACTGCCCTGAAAACTCTTTATTCCTCTCTTTTGTGCTTTCAAATCCCTCTCCAGCCAATCATAAAACATTAAATATCTATGATGAGCCAAGTGCTTTCAAAATAATCCTTGCCCTCAAGTACCTTACTTTCTACTAGGCAGATGTAATATGTATATAGATTGATTATTTTGAAAGCACTTGGCTCATGGGAGACATTTAATGTTTGCTATCCTTATAACAGGAGATTGTAGTCTCCTTCCAGGTAAGCAAAGGTTTTGCCTCAGGCTCCAGTTAAAGATTGATTTGATTTTTCTCTCTTTGGTTCCCTGGCAGGACATGTGTGTCTTGGCTCTCACTGCTTATTGTAAAAGAAGTACTAACAGTAGTTGTGGGACAGTTATTTTTTTAGATTTAATTGAGACATAACATATTGTGGTCTTTCTAAACTAGAGCTGCCAGATATAATGGTTAAAAAGTCCATATCATCAACTTTCAAAGTTTCCATTAAGAATGATTATTACATCTTTGAAGCAGCTAGAGCTCAGTGATTAGAGTGACATACTTTGGAGTCAGGAGAAGCTGAGTTCAAATATGTTCAAAGACTTCTGAGTTGTATGACTGTGGGCAAGTCACTTAATCCTCTTTGCCTCAAATGATCTGGAGAAGGTAATGGCAAACAGTTCCACTATCTTTGCCAAGAAAACCCCCCAAAAGGGTCACAAAGAATCAGATAAGACTGGAAAATGATTGAACAACAAAATCACATCTTTATAAACAAGATTACTGAATTTTTGATTCATTCATTCAACAAAAGTAGACTAATATTCCAGTCTTAATCCTATAGCTAGAATTTACAAGGCAACTTAATAAGCACTTTGCATAACAAAGAAAATGAGATTGAGAGGCTAACTGATTTGCCTAGGGTCTCAAAATTAGTATTAGAGGAAAGATTTGGACTTGGGTTCAAAATCTCTGGAAAGCAATTTCGGAATTATGCAAAACTAAGCAAAGATTTCAAAGGTAAATGCTAGGCATATACCTTAAGGAAAGTAATAACAGAAAGTCCTCATAGGCACCAAAATATTTATAGAAGCACTTCATTATGGTTGCAAAGAACCATGGATGCTCACTCCTTAGGAAACTGCTAAACAAGCTGTGGTTTATGAATGTAATGGAATATTATTGTGCTGTTCATAAGACAGTAAGAATATGATGAATACTGTAAAGATTCAAATGAAGTGACATAAGCAGAACAAATAAAATATTATATACACAATGTGTATCACAACTTAACTGGAAACAATCAAAACACATGTTGTAAAAGATTATAAGAGCACCAGCCCAGGGGTCAGAAAGATCTGAGTTCAAATTTGGACTCAGACACCTAATATCTGCTTGGCTATGTGACCTTGAGCGAATCACTTAATCCCATTGTCTTGCAAAAATCCAAAGCTTCTCTGAGGAACCATCTCACACTTCTCAGACTGGCCAATATGAACAGAAAGGATAATGATCATTGTTGGAATGGTTGTGGGAAATTTGGGACACTGTTACACTGTTGGTGGAGCTGTGAAGTCATCCAACCTTTCTGGAGAGAAATTTGGAATTATGCCCAAAGGGCAACAAAAATGTGCATACCTTTTGATCCAGCAATAGCACTACTGGGTCTATACCCTGAAGAGGTGATGAAAAAGGGTAAAAACATCATGTGTACAAAAATATTCATAGCAGCCCTGTTTGTGGTGGCAAAGAACTGGAAATCAAGTAAATGTCCTTCAATTGGGGAATGGCTTAGCAAACTGGTATATGTATGTCATGGAACACTATTGTTCTATTAGAAACCAGGAGGGATGGGAATTCAGGGAAGCCTGGAGGGATTTGCATGAACTGCTGCTGAAAGAGATGAGCAGAACCAGAAAAACACTGTACACCCTAACAGCAACATGGGGGTGATGATCAACCTTGATGGACTTGCTCATTTCATCAATGCAACAGTTAGGGACAATCTGGGGCTGTCTGCAATGGAGAATACCATCTGTATCCAGAGAAAGAACCGTGGAGTTTAAACAAAGACCAAGGACTATTCCCTTTAATTTAGAAAAAAAAAACTGGTATCTTATTGTCTGATCTTGCTATCTCTTATACTTTATGTTTCTTCCTTAGGGATGTGATTTCCCTCTCATCACATTCAATTTGGATCAGTGTATACCTGGAAACAATGTAAAGACTGGCAAATTGACTTCTGTGGGGTATGGAGGGAGGGAAGTAAGATTAGGGGAAAAATTGTAAAACTCAAAATAAAATCTTAAAAAAAACCTTATATAGTGAAATCCTGCATAAGGCAGCAGTTTTTGAATTAATGAAAAAGCTGAGAAAGCAACAGAGAGTAATAAACTCTCACTAGAAAGTGCAAGACTAGTACTGGTGAGTTTAGTAAAGAACGATCATAACTTGTGAAAGAGCTGGTAGAAATTTAAGGTTATTGAATTCTTAATCCCTCCATTTCTCCCTCCTTGTAGGTGGGGAGGCAGATTCCATCGTGCACCTCGAAGCCCTGGCACTTTGGGGAGAGGCTGGGATGCATAGGGGGAATCGTGGGGAATCACTCGTCCGCGGCGGGCTGAGGAAGCTGGCCAGCTCTTTCTCCCCAGGTCAAGGGAAGTGCAGCAGAGGCAGGCAGGCCCGGGATGGACTCGCCTGCCCGCCCGGGAGACACACCTCCCCGCAGCAGCCTGGCCATTGGCCCACGGCTCTTACTGGCCTTTGTGACGTCAGGGCTGGAGGCTGGAGAGAAGCCCGCTCCGGGGGGCGGAGCCAGCCCGGAGCGGAGCGGACGGGACGGGAGGTGTGGCGGAGGCCCGCGGGAGGCGGAGCTCCGTGCCGGAGTCCGCGACGCGCCCTGGCCGGGGCGGGGGGTGGCCGGCTCCGGCTGGCCGAGGTGCCCGAGCCGAGGGAAGCCGAGCCCGGCGGCGCGGTATAAAAAGGGGCCGCCGGCGCCGGCGCCGGGGCCGCGTCCTCTGCTCCGACATGTCTCTGAGGAGCAGCCTCTCCGGCCTCTCCAGGCTCCTCCACAAGCCGGCGCACTCCGTGCTCGGGAGAGCCCTTCACTCGCTGGCCGTGATCGGAGCCCCGTTCTCCAAAGGGCAGGTGAGGCCGGAGGACGGGAGCCCCCTCCCTGGGAGCCGGAGCGGGGTCCCCCCCGGCGGAGCATCCGCGCGCGCAGACCGGCGGATCCGGGTGGGGGAGGGGAGGAGCCCGAGGGCTGCCCTCTTTGGGGAGGGGGCTAGGAGGAAGCACGTGGTGCGCTCCTCGGAGCGGAGCGGAGGCGCTGGGCGCGGGGAAGCTGGCAAATTTCCGCTCTCGGGGGCTCCAGATTCGGAGGGCCGGCGTGAGAGAGCCGGGAGGCCCCCCGCACCCCGTGGCACGGGGCTCCGTGAAGCAGGACCCGGTGAAGATTTAGGGCTGGTTGTTGCCAGGCGCGGAAGTCGCCTTGGATGGGCACCAGGCGGTGTCCCTGGAGAAGAGACGAAGGTGTTACCAGCCTAGGGAGGGCTGGCTTGTCGTCCTCTACTTACAAGTGGCGGTGGAGTAGTGGAAAGAGTGGGTCCTGGGCATGGAGAGATTCTGCTGGTCCTAAATCGGTGACCTTTAATAAATCACTTAACCTCTTGGCTAACATCTCGGCTTCCCCTTTGTGAAAATGAACCGGGCTAAATCAATCCCGAAGGTCCCTTACCTCTGAAGTTCTGTGATCAAATTGATGGCAGCCCTTTTACCAAAGTGAAATGTGTAGAGATGTTAACCCGACTTCTCCAGTTCTGGTGTCTTTCTGCCCCCATTTGGTGAAGCAATGAAGTCATAGGTGCTGGATGTCAGTGCTCTAAATACTTAATTTAACTAGCATTCACTGATAAATTCTATCACGTAAAGTACAAGTTAACTTTCTAGAAAGCATCTTCACACAATCTGCCACCAATATCTCTGTGTTTATGTGACAGAAACGAAGAGGAGTAGAACATGGTCCTGCAGCCGTAAGAGAGGCAGGTTTATTGAAAAGACTCTCCAACTTGGGTAAGTCATTGTGGTTTGTGCTTGTGCTGTTATAAAGTTAACTGGCCAGACTCGAAAGAGGAGGAAGCTCTGAGTGGGTGGTAACTTAGAAACTAAAGTGGCAAATCAGGTCATTTTCTTCAAAATCTACTGCTACCTTCAACTTCATTTTAGCATCAGTGGAAATAACTCTTTAGAGCCAGTGTATTTCCATACTGATTATTAGCACTGTAGCAACAGGGAATTGGAATAGAGCTGAATCAAATTCGTTTTGTATGCAGTGTTGCTTTCTGTCTTGCTGAATAGAGTTCTCAGTGGTTTTACCTGGCCTTTTTTCTCTCAACAAGTCAGATAAGATCTCAAGGGTTTCATAAATATGAGGAACTAAGTTATTTTTTTTCCTAAAACGTTCTCTCATCTTGCTCAATACAGTCATAGCTGTGGCACTAATGACTCACCATAGTCTTATATTTATTTCCTCTTTTAAAATTCCACTAGTCTCCTCTTCCCAGGGTTAAATAGGGAAGCTATTACTGAAGTAATTGACACATAAGCATTACCTTATCAACTAGCAAAAAATAAAAATAGTCACTAGATGATACATGATAATAGACAAGATTTAGAAAGTCAAAAATATATTTTATTTTTAAAATGATTAAAATGTCAGTCATTATAATGGAAAAACTAATGTAGATAATTGAAACTTTCCAATTTTATCTATAGGTTTCAGTTTAATCCCTTATAAGTGCTTTTACCAAAGTTGCCAACAAGTAACTGTATTGAGATTTCAATAAGGTGAAAATGTTAGAGTGAACTGGATTGTTCAACTATTTGCCCCTCCTCCACCCTATACTGACTCATTGTCTAGAAGTTTCCTCCTCTTTAATGGGAATATCAAAGGATTCTTCATTCCTCCTCTTTCTTTTTTTCCCCCTCTCCCCCCAAAGTCCCCAATCAAGACAAGTTCTGGCAAAACATCTCTCTCTACTACCTTAATATTCTTTCCCCCCCTCCCTCCATGGTATCCTTCCAAATGTTTTTTTAGATAAGTACAACAGACTAACCTGTTAGCTATGCTGTTTATAAAAAGCAAGTATACCTGATTCCAGGGGGAAAGACTTCGAACTTAATTGAGAAAGAGCCCAAGAGTAGAAAGATACAGTTACTACCTTGGGATCTGGAAGCTAGGATAGAGTTTCATCAACACAGCCTTGACACTTGAGTAGTCCAAACCTCATTCCCAGTGTCCTGGCTCTGTTTCTTGGGGTAGCTGTTTCTGATCACACAAGGCTTCCCACCCTTCCCATGGTTATCTTTCATTCTCCATCTCTGTGTTTCTTCCCTGAGTTCCTTTTTTGAGATTGGGTTTAGGTAGGAGCCATTAAGACCAGTTTCACTGGGCTGCTAGTCTTTGCTAGCTGCTAGCTCTAGCTTCAGGCTTAATTATAATCATTTGCTGGTAGATAATGCTGTATTTTTTTTTAATCCAAGAAAGAGTAGGAATCCTTACCCTTATCATCTCTCTCGTTCTGCTTCCTTAGGGACTTGGTTTTGAGGCCTGCCACCTCTCTGGCAGGAGGTGGGAGACAGGGGCTCCCTCTTTAATAGTTTTTCATAGTACAGGTCTGGGCCCCTTAAGTGAGATAACTCACCTCTAGTTTATAGAGGTTCTTCAATGTTTGCCAGGTTCTCATCTCTGCAAATTAGGTCATTATCTGGCCAAACAATTGCCCAATAATCACCATTAGTTCTGTAGTTTACTGCATCCCAATTTTTCTTTATACTCTTATCTTTTGACCTTTCAAATAAATGAGAGGTAATCAAGTTGATTGGATCAAAAGTATCTTCTAGATGCTTTTATGGGTTTATGAAAATAGAGCTATTCAAAACCTCACCTCCTTTAGGAGATACAAGGTGATCTCATCTCTGAAAAATGTTCACCATTTATTAGATATAAAAGAGGTCTGATTAATATACAATTTTACATGTATATTGCAGATAATTTAAATGCCTATAGATTTATCTGCTTTCCTGATTTAATTTCACTATCTACATTGTTGATAGGACTGCTGACAAGCAGTGAAAAATAGGTAAAAGACAGATGAAGGGAGAAATCTGGATAACTAGACATAACCACATAATAAGGAATAATATCTTCACATTTACATCGTTACTATGTGCATTGTTTTCCTGGCTCTGTTTAGTTTATATTGATTCTTATAAATATTTCCATTCTTTGAATTATTCATGGTTACCATTTCTAACAGTATGGCAGATATTCTGTTACTTTCATGTACTACAACTTGCTTCTCCGTTCCTTAATCAATGGGTACTTGTTTTATTTCTAGCTCTTTGCTACCACAAGAAGTGTTGGTGTCCTAGAAATCAGCTTAGCTACTTATGTTTTAAAATTGTCCTTTTCCTGTTGCTTGAAGTACGTGCTTTGTACTCCTGTTTTCTCCTCTTTTTCTCTGAAAGCCTATGTTTTTAAATTAATGAAGCTGTCCAGCTGTTAAAACCAGCCTAAATGATCCTCCAGTAATTATTAATTTTATTTCTTCCAGTATCTATTTTATGATGGGATATTTCAATCCAGACACAATTGGGGAAAATTTGTATTTAACATATCCTGATCTCTCAGATGTATTTTTTCCTTTTTGCTTATGTCTACATTGGACACCTTAATTCTTTAAGGCTTGGAAGTCCGTTTTTAAAAGATTGTTGTTCTACAGCTTGCCTGACTGCCTTCTAATAAATTTGAACAATGTTAAGCATTTCTAAAATGAATGTAATTTTTATTCCACAACAATGCAGCTAGGCCTTTCTTTTTCAGTTCCATATATATACATATATATATATATATAATATATACACACACACACACACACACACACACACACACACACACACACACATATATATATAAATAATCAGGAGAATTTTTGAGTCAAAAAGTGTATGGACTAAATAGTAAGGTTTTTTTAAGCATAATTTCAAATTGCCTTTCAGAATAGTTGGATCAAATTAACAGTTTAACAATGAATTACCACAACTTCTCCAACAGTGACTATTTCCATCCTTTGTCATCCTTGCCAATTTCCTGGGTGTGAGGTAAAACCTTGGACTTGGATTTCTCTTATTTGTAACTTGATAGTTAACAATTTGAAATTCTTCTTTTGAAAATTATTTGTTCATATCCTTAGCTTATCCACTGGGCAGTGATAGGCACTCCCTTTTGATTCCGTACACTCCTTTGAAGTGGATTATTTCCTGTGAGCTTTACATTCTAGAGATGGCAAAAACAGATTCTGGAAATGGACTTCAAGTTCTAAATGACTCTGAACTTGGCACTAACTTTGCTGATTCATCCTAAGGGCATGAGTCCATTCCAAAAGTAGACCATCCTTTAGTACCTAAACAGTTGGAACAACAAAATTCTTTATCTGATTGCTTCATATATTTAAAATTTCTTAAAAATATATATACAATCTCTTATTTTAATATTAAGCTATAAATAAATGTCTTGGCTTACACTTCTTTAACCATCATAACATCATGTCTCTTCATGAAATAGTAAGAGGACAAAGTATATAAGATTTAGTTTTGTTTTAAGTATTAGCAGTTATATGAATGAAACATTCTTTCCTTTTCTAAACTGATGCTATCTCTTTAAATTGATTTCTACAAATTGCTTTTTAAAAGACTCATTTTCAATTGAAGAAAGCAGTTTTTTACTTTGATAATTGACCTTTTTATTGCTTCAGGCTGCTCTACAATTTTTAACTGGACCAAGTGGCTATAATGTATCCTTGAGGGTTGTTTTTTTCAGTCTGCATACAGGTTATTTGTGAAGGTTGAGTTCTGATTGCCACATTAAAAGAGAACATTTCACATCACTTCCTTTTTTCATTCTTTATTTTCCTCTTATTTTTGCCATTTTTTCAACCCCAACCTAAGAAAGTTCCTATAGTGATAATGAGATTTCATTTTTTATTATTCTATCTTTTTTATTTTTTCAAACAGGATTTATGTTTTCATTGTACCACCTAATTTATTAATTTGTCCAGTATCACCTATCTGCAAACTGACAATTCTGTAGTAACTAACTCCATAGCTCTTAAAGGTCTTCTGGTCTGCCTGGAAGTGAGAAAAACAGTGAGAAGCTATTGGTTGGAAGATATACTAATGGAATTTGAAGCCATTAGACACTAAGAAGAAAGTAGCAAGGTAGCATAGTAGATAGAGCACTGTACCTGGAATCAGAAAAAAACATGAATTTCAGATTTGGCTTCTGTCACATGCTGGCTGTTCAATCCTGCACAACTCACTTAATATCTCATTGCCTCTTGTTTCCTCAACTGTAAAATGGGGATAATTGCAGGATTGTTGTGAGGATAAAATAGATATTTGTAAAAAAGGACTTTTGACAGTATCTGGAACATAGTAGGCACCATATTCTCTACTTCCCTTAGAAAAAAAACAGAGCTTTTATTCTAAATATATGAAAATGGTTCCAAGGAATGTATTTTTTTCTATATTTTGCCTTTTTTCTTCAATTCTTATGTCACAGGTACCTATCATTGCCATAGGACCAATTGCAACTTCATACTTTTTTTTTAGGTTGTTTATTTTTTTTTTTTTTGCAAGGCAATGGGGTTAAGTGGCTTGCCCAAGGCCAAAGAGCTAGGTAATTATTAGGTGTCTGAGGCTGGATTTGAACTCAGGTCCTCCTGACTCCAGAGCCAGTCTGCCACCTAGCTGCCCCCTACTTTTTTGAATAACAATCTAAAGTAGACAGTGCTTGGACTTGTTTTTCTTTTCATAGTAGACTAGAGTAACTTCTTGGTCCATCCTTATTGGTCTATTCATTTCAGTCAGCACAAAGAGTCTAAAAGGACCTGGGTATTGCCCTAGTAGACTGAGGGTCCTTGACCCTCTTCCTGATGGTGATTGGCAACTTTCTGATGAGGGTTTCCATTTTAGAATGTGGTAATTCTCTGAGGGAGAACTGAGTGTTCTGTAACTATATAGGAAAACTTAAGTTTTAAGTCTCTGCCTTTATAATTATAGTAGTTTGACTTTCACCTCAACAGAAACATCTATTTTTAAGATGACAGGGTTGTCATCTTAAGAATGAGTGGTTAAGGGGCAGCTAGGTGGTGTAGTGGATAGAGCACCAGCCCTGGAGTCAGGAGTACCTGAGTTCAAATCCAGCCTCAGACACTTAATAATTACCTAGCTGTGTGGCCTTGGGCAAGCCACTTAACCCCACTGCCTTGCAAAAACTAAAAAAAAAATAAATAAAGAATGAGTGGTTGGAGAATTAGTTTTGGAATCACAGAGATTGCTCTTTCCTGACTTTCTTATATCAATTTTCTGATTCTTGGCTATTCACTTAACCTCTCAGTGGCCTCAGGCAGCTCTCTAAGAGATAGTCAAGGATCTGTAGAAGAACATTGCCTACACTAACAAAATCACAAGTCCTGCTCTTTCCCACTTCCCCCCCTCCCAAATAAATATAAAAGAAGGTCTTAGACTAGATGAATGCCTAGATGAACTCTGTGCTACCCTCTGGTTTCTAGTGACACCTTAGGCTTCCTATATCACTTGGGTCTGAATCATACACTAAAGGTCTTATCTATTTTTCTTTGAACTTCCCTATGAAGAACCATATATGCAAGAATTACAATGCTTCAAATAAAAACAGCACAAAAAGCAAGTGAACTCAAGAATAGATGCACTGTCCAATACTGAAACCAGAGGGTAGACCTCCACAAAAGCTGAATGTGGACAGACCCAGTCAGAGTTACCATATTGGTCAGTTCTGCTTGATTGTTCACCTTTGTACAAGGGAAAGCTCTGGATAAGTTTGGGAATTGGGGAAGATAGAGAATTGATTGTGATGTTAAAAATCAGATATATGCATGTATAAATGTATTATATATATGTCTGTGTATACAAGCAAAGGTACCCAGGTTTCTCTGAAAATATTTTAGTGGCAAATAAAAAATCCTCTCTTTTCCCCTGCAATTTTCCTTCAAGCCCATGTACTTGGCTTCCTGCTTGTCTTGGTTAACCTGGTTAGCTCAGTTTCCTATGAAGAAAGTAGGCCTTTTCAGTTTGTTGGAAATAGCTATATCTATAGATACAGTCTATGTGCACTCATACTCAAGCAGATAATAAACCCTTTTAGCAAGAATTGTGAAGGAAGTAAACAAGATCTAATCAAGCTGTATTTTTATCATCAGAATTCTCATTATTTTAGTTAGAAGGAACTGGTTAAATAGTTTTGTTTTGTTTAGTTTTTTTGTTTTAGTTTTGTTTTCAAAGTTTGAGTTCTGTAATGCTAACGCCAATACTCTTATTTTTCAACTTGATGACATAAATAAGACCAAAATTCTAATGAGACAGAGATAGTAGGAACTTTTATTGCCTTGTACATACCTTTTTTTAACTTTCTTTCTTTCTTTCTTTCTTTCTTTCTTTCTTTCTGTCTGTCTGTCTGTCTGTCTGTCTGTCTTTCTTTTTCTTAATACATATAATGGCAGTTTTCAACAATCATTTTTTTTTTTACATTTTTCTCTCTTCTTACCTCCCCACCCTCATAGAAAGCAATGTAACATAGTCTCTGTATCTGTCAATATGCTAAACATAGGTCCATATTAATCATGTTGTAAAAGTAGGATCTCATTATTATACCTTATGGAGAAGATTATTTAAGTTGATCTCTCCTACAGAGTGTTTTTTCCTCAGTTTTTCCCATTTTGGAGTCCACTTAAATAATCTCAAGACTCAAAGAAGTAGATCATTTCCAAGATCCTTTCTGTTTGGTAACCTTTGATTCAGTGACAGATCAAGTTTATATGTCTCTCAATGGTTTACTAGGTGCTTTCCTCACAATGAATCCATGAGGAACTTCTGTACTTCAAAGGGTACAGATTGAACTTTATGTCCTTTCATACTATATGACTCTGGGTCCATGTCCTTTTATAAATCCTCCACAGGGCTTCTGCTCAATTAATTGGGTGTTTTCTTTTATATCTCCATTTCATGGATACTAGGGGAACATTCTCTTGCTCTCAATATATGACTAGCTCACCTGTTCTGTTCAGAGAGCTCTAATACTCTTCTGCTTATTTCGACATTGGTAATTTGCTATCTTTCCAATGCCATGGGTAATTCATGTGGATTCTTTGATAGAACTATACAGCATCACTGGAAGAAGAGTTAAAAATAGATCAGACAATGCCTAAACAAATTGTGGTATATGAATATAAAGCAATACTATTGAACAATAAGAAATAGCAAGTATAGAGAATATAAAGAAGATTGGGGGAATGAAGAAGAAAGGACTTGTAAGTTCAACAACAGTATGCACAATGGGCCAACAGTGATTGAATAGTAAGTTTGGATTTTGGCCTTGAAGAAGAGACAAAATATACTTTCCTTCCCTCTTTTGCAGGAATAAAGGACTATGGTATGAAACACTGCATATACTGTTAGACTTGGTTGATGAACTGCTTTTTTGTCTTATTTTTTATTAAAAGGGATGGTTCTTTGGATGGATAATATTTTGGGACATGTTGGTATAAAAACAAAAAATAATCAAAATTTAAAGCATTTAAAAATGGTGGGCTTTGTGGGAGAAGTTCGAGGTTGTTAAAAGCACTTTGCAGTTTCCCAAAGGCATTCTAGTTTGTTTCTACTCCCTCAGTTCTTTTTTTGTGCCCGTTCAAGATTCATGTACTGATGACCAACTCTGGGTTATCATCCACTAGATTTAGTCACACTTTCTAGTGTGACCCTAGCAAGTTACTTAACCATTGTTTGCCTTGGTTTCCTTATCTGTAGAAGGGGATAATAATAGTACCTATCTCTCAAGATTATTGGGAGGATCAAATGAGATAATATTAAAATGCCTTGCCCAAGGCATCCAGTTCATATGTAATTTTTGGTCTAGGAAGGCTAGAGTTTGTCAACACATTCATTTTCAAATATATTCTTTCCCTTTCCTGAGCTCTACAGCTATCCTTTATTACAAAGAATATAAAGCTGGAAGAGGGAGAAGGGCAGGCAGTCTAGTAAAACTAACTTGTTCCAAAAGAATTGTACCCTGCTTCTCCAAAGAAGGTGCTTACATTTTTTTTTTAATTTTCTCATTTTATTTTGGTGCTTACCTTTTTAACTCTTCTATTTTCTAGGCATGTAGAAAAAGTTGCCAAGAAAAGGTACAATTTGCCCTGGTAGAGGGAATTCCTTACTGGGAGCTCCCTATACCAATCTAGGCTCTGTTATTATATCTCTTAACTATATTCTATCTCCATTTCATGGATTGTACTATATATCTATAATATAATATAAGTTATTTCTGATCAAAACCTTTGTTATTATAATTACGTTATTTTCAGTAACTTTTTGTTGCTATTCCATGGTATTCATACACAATAACTTGTGTATTTTCTAATCAAAGAACATATACTTTGTCTAATTTTTTTGTACTCTAAAAAGTTGTATTAGCACCTAAAATAAGAAACAAATCATAAATAACCCTTTTTGATTTAACACTTGCTAATAATCACCTAAACAATTTACTTCCCCTGCAAATCATATAATGGATCTTCCATGAAATCAATTAAGCAAATTTTGATAATAGCTACCCTTGTGACTAATAATATAACCATTTCATGACATGTTCAGTGACTTAATAGGAATGAATTCTAGTCTAGCATTTTCACTTAGTAATAATCTCTGATTTATAGACTTCTTTTGATGGGAAACAAAGCTGCCTTTCATATCAAGGGCTGAGGCTCTTTCCTGTGTGCCAACTAAAGATAATGTTTCTTGTTTGTAGGATACCTCTACCATGTCTTCCAACTTGATTCTAGGATCTTTTAAATCTGGTGAGACTTGTATTCTGAACAGAAGTATGTCCTATATTGGGTTCAGGTTGTGACAGTTATTTGTGTTCTTCAGCTGACATATTTATGTTAGAAGTTCTCATTACATTCATAACCACAATTTTTGATTAACTCACTTTCTTTCCAGTTCTCTTCTATAAAAATTTTGGGCAGAATTCCTCATTTGCATCTCTAAAAGACAAGATTGATCTCAGAAGGTTTTAAAGTGATTAAAGTAAAATAGAATCACAAAGGGACCCAATAATAGTGAAATAGATATAAAACAAAATTCATGGATCCTCCAGGTTAGGAAGCTCTAAGTATTCTATATTTCTAAATTTTGTGATCCTATCTTTTCCAAATAATTGATTTGCATTTTATGGAGGAATTTTGGTTCATTAAACACATTTATATGCTTGCTTCTGACCTAAAAAATGAGCCATAGAGTGGCTAGGTTACGTAGTGGATAAAGCACTGGCCCTGGAGTCAGGAGTACCTGGGTTCAAATCCAGTCTCAGACACTTAATAATTATCTAGCTGTGTGGCCTTGGGCAAGCCACTTAACCCCATTTGCCTTGCAAAAACCTTAAATAAATGAATGAATGAATGAGTAAACAAACAAACAAACAAACAAATAAATAAATAAGAATGAGCTAGGTGTGCTAGTTATGTGCTGTTTTATAGAAAATGAACTGGTTTTTCTAGGGGTTTTATTCTTTTATATAACTTCATTTCTAAGTATATTCCTTCCTCACAGTGTTGTCATACCTTGTAACAAAAAAATGAAAAAGAATTCAATACTTTAGCAAAATATATATGTATGAAAATATGTGTATATATACCTACATATATATGTTGTGTGTGTGTGTGGCACTTGGCCCTTCTCTGTGCTGGGAGTGTCTGAACCTCTTTGCTTCTGATCACTCCCTTTTTTGATTGTGGGCTGCTAGCTAAAATTTTGTGTGCAATTCTGGTATAGAAGGTGTAAGTTTCTCTGAGAAACTACATTTTTTTTTTTAGTTTTTTAGTTTTTGCAAGGCAATGGGTTAAGTGGCTTGCCCAAGGCCACACAGCTAGGTAATTATTATGTGTCTGAGGGCCGGATTTGAACCCAGGTACTCCTGACTCCAGGGCCAGTGCTCTATCCACTGTGCCACCTAGCCACCCCTACATTAATTTCTTGATAATTTTTTAGTCTGAATCAAATTTCAGAATTTTGCTGGAGATATTGGGAGCTGGGCACAATCTATGTCTATTCAGGCAGTCAACTTTAGCTAGAAGTCTCCCTCCTAAACATATTCATGCTTTCCAGTCTTTCTATAACTCCTTACTTCCCCAGGCCATCATCCCAATCCTTGATATACAGGCTCCTCTGTACCCATTAGTTAACTTCTAAACCACTTTTCTCATGCTAGGTTTTGCAGTGGATAGAGGTGCAAACCTTTCATAGCACCTTCTTATCCAAGGACCTTATCTAAGCTGAAAAAAATCAAGCTCATTTGATTCTCTGAAGGAGCCCTTTTCCTTGGTGAGGTCATACGCTTAATTCTATCCCTTGCCTGCAGTATACTGCTATCATCCCTCTTAGCTGCTGAAAGAAATATGGCCAGCAAAGCATTTCCACTCTTTAAATCTTCCCTTGAGTCTGGCTGTTCTCAAAAACATTGTCCTCTGTCTCCTCCCTTTCTCAGCCAAACTCCTTGAAAAAGCTATCTATATACATTGTATACAAGTCCTTTCTCTCTTAAAGTTTTTAAATTTTATTTTTATTTTGAATTTAAGCATGAAGTATTATACAGAAAGCCTCAAAGCAATTATATAAGGCAATACTGTCTACCATGTGCCAGGAATTGTATACATGAATATTGTTTCATTTGATCCTCTAAAAAAACTCCCCCTGGGAGTTAGGTGCTAGTCTCTCCATTTTTACAGATGAGAAAACTAAGGCAGACAGCAGTCAAGTGACTTTCTCAAGGGTTATATAGCCAGGAGGTCACATTTGAACTTGGGTCCTCAATGCCACATCTAGTTGCCACCTAAGTTCCTGAATAATAAATTCAGAAATTTTAAAGCTTGTCTATTTTCTTTTTATTTTGTACATTAAAAAATGGTTCAATAATTCTCATTTTTTTAACCTACCTTCTAACAACCATACAGTTTAAATTCCAACTTAATCACTTAACTACAACTGCTTTTCTCAAATTTTCCTATGATCTCTTAATTGTTGAATATGATGGCCTTGTCTCATTCCTCATCTTTTCTGGGTAGAATTATGACATTGATGACATTGCCCTCATTTCTTATGCCTTTTACCTTTCATTGTATTCCCAGGCCTAGCATGGTACCTGATCTATATAAGCACTGGCTTAAGAAATGTTTACTGACTTAAATTTTTGCTGGCCTCCTTGTTTCATTTCCAATCCCTGGGCACTTGTGATGGCTGCCTTCCACTTTTTGCTCCTTACCTTTACCATGTGGAATTCCTTTTTAAAGACTCCCTCAACTCTAGGGCCACCTTCTCCAGGAGGACTTTCTTGGTTTATACCACTCTTCCTCCTCCCCTCCTGTTTGCAGTCTTTTACCTTTTCATATACAGGTGTGTATATTGTTTCTACCATTAACATATAAACTTCTTGAAGTTTAGGATTGTTCTTTGTAATTCTTCAAGCTCAGGCACAGAAGAGCTTAATAAATATTTGGTTAATAGTACACAGGTCAGCAGTAGCTTACTTGGGAAAACACTGCAACTAGGCAGGGAAAAGGAGGTGCTGAAAGCCTAAGCCATTCTTAGGAGGATATTGATTAGGAAGCACTTATTTAGCTCTGGCCTGTAATTCTACTGAACTAAATAACGGGCTTTAAGGTGCTTGATTTGGAATTAGGAAGATCTAAATTGAAATCCCACCTTAGACACTTAATTAGCTATTGGACCTTGGTCTCAGTTTACTTATCTGTAAAACAGGGATAATTACATGCACCTCACATGATTCTTGTTAGGATCAGAGGAAAATTTATGCAATACCCTTTACAACTATTGTAAATATTAGTTGCTATAATTACCATGGTGATTTGATTCTTTTGCTTTGGAGACTTTTTTCCTATCTGAAAACTGCCTTATAGACTAAGGCATATAAAAAACTACAGTATTTCTCTGTGCCCACTGTTCCATTTCATACCCAATGCATGTTTGAAGTGCTTAAATAATTACAGTTTGAGGAATACAACTGCTGTCAAATGAGGAGGCTCCCTCTACAGATGCAAGTCAGTGCCTTCTTTGTACTCCTAGTAGTTAGAGGCCCAAAGTCCCATGGCCATCCTGTTTCTGAGGTGGGGCCTCAAGTCCAGGTTCTCCCAGCCTGCTTTTTATGCTTCTATGATACACTTGGCTTTATTTAACACCATTTAACGCCTTCCTTTATAAAGTCCAAAGACCAGGCTCATAGCTTGGGATTAGAAAGGTCCCTTGGAGGCCAAGTCCAAACTTCCTATTTTATAGATGAGGAAACTGAGATCCAGGAGGTGAAGTATACCAGAAGGGGAGTTAGCTAGGATATGAAACCTCTGACTCCAGGTTCAGCGATCTGGCTGAACCATGACCCCAGGCTGCCCAGCATCTTCAAGGCCAAAAGCAACAACTCATGTCCATTCCTGTTAGATTGAAGGAGCACACAGGAGCAAAGTGGGGAGACAAATATGATGGCCCTAGGCTCTAGGGAATCTTTCTTGGGGAAAGACAATATTAATATATCTAGTTAATGTAACCTGATTTATTTACCATAACTTTAATAGGGCTTTCTATAGTTTTCTAGAGTAGTTATCCCTGATGCTTGTTCAAAAACACAGTCAGAGAATTTTTATTTGTAATTACCGATGGATTTATCCATTGGAAATGTTGCTGTCTAGTACTAAGAGGAGCCTTTTTTTTAAAAATCCTCATCAACTAACTGCAATAGCCTACTGGTGGGTTTGTCTGCCTCCAATCTCTCCCCATGCCAATTCATCTTTTATTCAGCCACTAAAATGATTTCCTAAAATTTTGTTCCTACAATGTTACATTTCCCACCCCAGGTCTTCAATAAACTTCCAGGATAGTTCCCTATTAAATATAAAATGCTCTTCATTAGAAGAGCCTTTTCCATGTTTCCTACATATTACTTACACTTACATTTCTTACACTTTACACCCTAATTGGGTAGTTCTGAACTGGCTGTTCACAAAGAAGCATTCTATCTCTTGGCCCCAGGCTTTTTCTCTGGCTGTTCCCTTCACTTGGATGCTCTTCTCTCTCTTTTAGGCCTACTGGTCTTCTCTAAGTTCCACTTCAGAAATGGGCAATTATGTATTCTGCTTGTATACCTAGAAACATTTTCCCAATTCCTCCTAATTCTAGTAACCTTCCCTGATTACTACTCATCTTGAATATAGTCTATTTTGTATATATTTGCATATAGTCTCCCATAATAGATTGTAAACTCCTTGAGGACAGGGACTGCCTTTAGCTCCCCACCCCATCCCACCCCCTTAGCACAAAGTCTGAATAGTAGTAGGTATATGATAAATGTTGATTGAAAGGGGATCCTTGTTAGAATTTCTTAAAAATAAGAAATAGGAGTTCTGCTGGTGATCCATTCAGACTTAAAAGAAATGTTAAAATGGATAGTTTAAAGACCCCCCTCTGGAATCTTGGAGAGAGAGAGAGAGAGAGAGAGAGAGAGAGAGAGAGAGAGGAGAGGAGAGGAGAGGAGAGGAGAGGAGAGGAGAGGAGAAGAGAAGAGAAGAGAAGAGAAGAGAAGAGAAGAGAAGAGAAGAGAAGAGAAGAGAAGAGAAGAGAAGAGAAGAGAAGAGAAGAGAAGAGAGAAGAGAGAAACAACAAATACCTGAGTGCTTGAGGAACCTTACCTATTAATGTAAGAAAGAAAGCCTGTTTATTATGCCATTTCCCCTCTTTTTTTGAGAAAAGATGTTAAAGTAAAAAAGTAGATGTGGGGATTACGAGTAAATTTGGATTAGAAGCTAGGAATCAAAGAAAAAGAAATGGGCAATTATGCATTCTGCCTGCCCTGTTCTGCCCTTTGGACAGAAAAATATTTTATAATCTATTCCCTCTGCACTGACCCAGATACACCTCTTCTCCTAATGTCCAAGCTGTGAGATGGGGGTCAATAAACATTTAAAGTCCCAGACACAAGACAAGCTTCTATGAACAAAACAATGGATCCCTGCCTTAGCCTGAAAGGATCTTTGATCTAACTTTCCTTACCTCTTATCTACTCTTATCTACTCTCGAGCTACTGCCCACACCTTCTAATATCTAAATTACCTCAGCTTCCTGCTCCTTTAAAAGCTTTTCTATTGAATTGCTTGTCTTCTTTTGGGAAGGAAGTCAGCTCTCATCCCCCAAATAATCTCACATCCCAGTTAATCTTCTTTACTGTTTATAATATGATGACTTGTCTTCTTGTGAAGCCCTTGGGAGCATGATTCCCCAAGTAATGATCCTGCTCCTATACCTTTCCTTATTGCTCATCTTCTCTTGTGGGTTTATGTCATTGATATTGCCCGTATCTTTCTTTACTGCTCAACCCTTCAAGATGGCTTTTTACTTAGGGATCAGTGGTTTCCTGTCTTTCTTTTCCTGAGCTACTGCTATACTACATATACCACAGCAATATTTAAATAAATCTTTTTGTCCCTAAAATTCCTTCTAGGTCAGTGTCAGTCTTTTACATGGATTCTTTCATGTTCTACTTGAACCCTTAGCCAGTTTACAGTTTTCCCCTAGCATCATTTAGTTAGCCAGAAACAGTTATTTGAAATGGAAAGAGGGAATTGAGAGCCATGTGCCCATGTTTCCTTCTGTACCCATTTAGTTTTTCTTCCTCTCTCCTCGGCCATAAACTAATACCAGAGACTACACAGCACTTTTACTTGAAGATCCCCCTTCCATTTTCTCCAAATACTAAACTCTCAATTCTGTTCTCAGTTCCCAGTTTGCTACTTTGATAAATATGCATTTCTTAATTTCCTAAGATACTTGGTAGGAACTCAAAATTTGAAAACAATAGTATTCCCTTAAAGTAAATCAGAAGAAAGTGCAACCATTTGGGGAAAAAAAATGCTTTGGATACCTTATTCTTATAAATTCCTTGAGTAAAGGATCTTTCAAAGTTATTTAATATAGTTTTAAGCTCATCACTGGTTCTTCTCTGGGTTTTTATTTACCCTGAAAATTAGAGAATCACCAGAATGAATGAGAACTTTGATCCTTTTCCCCATTTGAAGTAAGTTTGTCCTCAACTATTTAAGCAGTTCCATCAAGGTCAAAGGTGACAACTGGAGCAGAACTGGCTTCTAACCTGTGGTGGCCAGTTGAACAAGGCAGGCCAAAAACAGGAGTCAGGAATTAAACAAGTTTAATTTCAGAGTTAGGAAAATAGATTTGCTAACCAAAGTCCTTCTGAGAAGGGGGATTTGTGGCTGGTGGCTGGCTAGGGCTTTTAAGCTTGGGGACCCTACATAATGGGGTAGAAGTAGGTGGGCTTCTAGTAATTTGATAGCTTTGAAGAGAGGGGAGAGTAGAAGGTGCTATAGCTCAAAGACAAAATCCTTTCAGGCTGGGCCTGGTATTTATTGTTTTGGTGTTAGGGACCTGTCTTATGCCTGGAGGCAGGGATTTACTAAGTCCTTGTGGGGGAAGCAAGATTGTTTTCTGAAGTTCATTGACCTCATCAAGGGTACAGTTTGTTTGCTGGGCTTTAGTTCTGTAAAACAGGGTGTCTCCTAATATCTTGATACTGGTAACTTCTAAGTTGAACTAAAAGATCAGAGTCCAGTGTTAAGAAACTATTAGGCTTCCAGGATCTGGCATTTTTATAGCATCTTCACTGCCTAGAACCACACAGTCTTCTCCCTATTCCATTATTTGACCTTATCCTTTACTTTCCAACCAAATTAGATGATTCTCTTCTCTTCCTTTACCCCAACACTATTAGATTTTTTCCCCACCTACTTTGTTCCTTTTGCCTGTTTAATTTGCACTCATCCTTTTGATAATGCCTCAGTCCCCCTTTTTTTTTTTTAGTTTTTTGCAAGGCATTGGGGTTAAGTGGCTTGCCCAAAGCCACAAGAGCTAGGTAATTATTAAGTATCTGAGGCTGGATTTGAACTCAGGTACTCCTGACTCCAGGGCCAGTCCCTCTCTGATATTGGCCTTTTCCTTTAAAATTCATTGATATACTATTTTCAGCTTACTTAACACATCATTGGGTCTTATATTCCTACAAGACTAAAGTTACAAAGATGGAGATGGTACTTCAGTTTCCCTGAAGGGATTTAATAAATAGATCACAGGCCAAAACTCTCTTCAGATCTAATAGCTAATAGTCATTTTCCAAACCTTTATATCAGAGGAGCATTTTTTTCCTTAAGAGTGTTCATTGGTTATAAGATCTTAAATTTGACTGTGAAATTTAGGCTCATAATCTGGGGTGGGGGAAGCAATCCTAGATAATAGGTGTTTTACCTACAATTCTAAAATGTTATTGCAATTAATGGCTAATATTTGTGTCAAGAGTTTTTTTTTTTATTTTTTAGAGTAATCCATGTTCATTCTTTGGCAAATACTATGCTGCATCAAAACAGAATTGATTTCAGACTGGAAAGCTTGGTTTTAAACCTAAAATTGTATTATGAAGTAGAAGAGAGCTTGTATTGTTAATGGCCCTTTTAAGGAAGGGAAAATAGTTGTGTAGTTGCAGAAGTCAGTGTATCCTGTTGGAATTTGCAGGTGAGACTATAAGGCAACCTTTTAAATATTTGGTTATAAGAACAGGGTATAAGATGTAAATACTCCTTCCATTATCTCAGTAACATTTGATCCTTTCATTATCACTTCTAAAGTTTGAAATGATCTTTGGTCTCCCTTTGAGCTCCTTGAAGATATATTGTAGAGCATAAAATATTCCCTCTAAAAGATACAGCCTCATAAAGTATCATCAATCTTGTCAGAATATTTTCTTTTTGGTTTTGTTTTTAGGTTTTGCAAGGCAGTGGGGTTAAATAGCTTGCCCAAGGCCACATAGCTAGGTAATTATTAAGTGTCTGAGGTTGGATTTGAACTCAGGTACTCCTGACTCCAGGGCCTGTGCTCTATCCACTGAACCACCTAGCTGCCCCTTGTCAGATTAAATCTTAAAACATTTTAGAAGCAGCATTCTTCCATTTAGACACTCACTTAGCTTTCAGGTTCATGCCCAGAAGACAGAGATTACAGCACTTTGATCTAGGAGGGACCTTAGAAAACTAATACAACTTCATTTTACAGATGAGGAAACTGAGCCTCAGGTCATTTAATAGCTCAAGACAAGAGTCAAATCTTTCAATTGCTACATAGTACTGTGGGAAAAATTTTGAGAATAAAATAGCAATTTTTTTGTTTCTGTCCCTTTTTCTTTTTTTGGTTTTTGTAAGGCAACGGGGTTAATTAAGTGACTTGCCCAAGGTCACATAGGTAATTATTAAGTGTCTGAGGTTTGATTTGAACTCAGGTGGTCCTTACTCCAGGGCTGGTGCTCTAATCCACTGTGCCACCTAGCTGCTTGGTCCCTATCCCTAACTTTTGCCAGTAGAGAAAGCAAAATTAACTTTCTTCCTTGCCTTTGTTTGGTTCTTAGGTTATCAGGTAAATGACATGGGAGATCTGAGTTTCACTCCTGTGACCAGTGATGAGCCCTATAACAACCTGGTTGTGAATCCTCGATCAGTGGGCCTTGCCAACCAGGCTCTGGCGGAGGCAGTGAGCAGAGCTGTGGCTTCTGGCCATCGCTGCCTCACTTTGGGAGGAGACCACAGGTGAGGAAGGTTTAAGGGTATCACTTTAATTAGTCCCCTAGCTTAGCCTGCATATTCATACACATGACATTGGGCAAATTAAGTTTATCTGCTTTCTTATCAGGAGTAAACTTTACCTCTCAGCTCTGTTGTGAAGATTAAATGACATAATGTATCCTTCCTATTTGTATTTTGCTTTTTTTCTTCAGGTTTTTGCAAGGCAAATGGGGTTAAGTGACTTGCCCAAGGCCACACAGCTAGGTAATTATTAAGTGTCTGAGATCAGATTTGAACCCAGGTACTCCTGACTCCAGGGCCAGTGCTTTATCCACTGTGCCACCTAGCCACCCCTATTTGTATGCTTTAATTGTATAAAGATTAACTAAAAGTACTTTATAAGTAAAGTCACAGGCATGCTAAAGATCTCCTCTCTAGACTGGGGATTAGGAAATTTGAGAATTGATCCAGGCTTCTATTAAGGAAGACTGATTAAGTCTTGGATTAAATGGAGATCAAGAACTTCCAGAACATTGTACTAAATATTTGCTAACATAACTGATGCTTTCACATTTAAAGCAACTGTCAGTCATACAAAGTATTTCTCCTAATAGTTCTGAAGGTCAGCCTACAGTTCAGACCTTTGAAAGGCTGATTTTTCTTTTCTTATCCATCACATAGCCTCCATTTACTGATTACCCACTTACTAAAGGCAGTGCCTGCCATCGAGGGATCAAAGACTTGGGACTTGGTTCAAGGAATCTTGTAAGACTAATATAACCATACATAAAAGTAAAGATGTAGTATTTGTGGGCTGGAGCCTGAAAGAAGATAGGTAGGCTTAATAAAGGAGAAAGAGTGGCTGGGAGATAATGAGTGCTTATGTCCAAGCACAGATAGGACTTTGGCAATGCTGAAGATGTCAATAATCCTACCTCACAGTTCAGTGTGGTTTCTAGTGGGTAGTTCTTTCAGTCAACTCCAATTAATCAACTTCAATCTGTAAATAACCTCTATCCTGTGATTTTATTTTGTCCTTATGCTAGCTACCTGTATTTCAGTGATCATTAATTCATGGATCATTAATTCATGGTTTTAGAAGACATGAATTCTTTTGGTTTATTCTCCATCTGTCACATGTCAGGCAAGCTTAGGGGTTTGAAAAAAAGGAGGGACAAAGGGTAAGGTGAATCTCAAATTGCTAACTTGTTAGTAGCAAGTGAAAAAAAGTTTGGGGAAAGGAGGGGGGAAGGGACTTGATCCCCCCCCAAAAAAATTTGTTTTGTTTTTCCCATAATATTCCCTACCCCCATCCACTGACCTATCCTTTTCCAACTTTCTATAAGGCTCTTTTTCTCTGTCAATTACCATGGATTTCCATACACTTAAGAAAATAAGACTTTTGCTAAGGAACAAATATTCAGAAAAGAAGTAAACATATTAGTCATATCTGAAAATAAGCACTTCTCTCCTGAGGTAGGAGGAATGTTTCACTATTGGTCTTCTTTCAAGGTTTTTTCCTTCACGTTACTAGTTATTTTGTAAATTGTTCTGGTTATGCTTACTCTGTATCCATTTACTCACCTTAGAAAAAGTTTTCTTTGTTCTTTACATCACTTTTTTGCAGTGTGCATAATATCTTTTAACAGCCAACCAGTCCAGTTCACCCACCTTTAGAAAGATTATATTTCACATCTGTATATTGAGGGGTATATTTCATCATTAGGTCCTCCCAAACTAAGATTGCTCATTCCAGTTCATGAGCTGCCAGTAAGCTTTACATTATAAGTAGACAATAGGTATAATTTCTTATACCTTTCATTATAAATGACAGATCTGGTGCTCTACCTACTTGTAAAATGCTTTCATTTCAACCATTGTGTATTCAGAACCTGCTTTGTACAAGGTAATATGGTAAGCTGGGAAGAAGGGAAATCTGTAAATTAAAAAGATGTCATTCCCTATCTTCATAAAGCTTATTGCTTTACCTGATCTCATGCAGTTCAGCACTATTTTTTCATAAAGATTTTGAGTTTTACAATTTTTCCCCTGATCTTACTTCCCTCCCCCCACCCCCCACAGAAGGCAATTTGTCAGTCTTTGCATCAGCACTAGATTTATTATTTATTTATTTATTTTTTAGTTTTTGCAAGGCAATGGGGTTAAGTGGCTTGCCCAAGGTCACACAGCTAAGCAATTATTAAGTGTCTGAGGCCGGATTTGAACTCAGGTACTCCTGACTCCAAGGCCAGTGCTCTATCCACTGCGCCACCTAGCCGCCACCTGTGCCACCTAGCCACCCCTCAGCACTAGATTTAAGTGATGAATCTTATTGAATGTAGATTGGACCCAATATTGTTTTTTTTTTTCCAGGTTGGAGCATAGGTCACATTTCCAGGGTTTTTATTACGTAGAAGAGTCAAACACTGAAAGGAATGGGAATAGGGAATACTTCTAGGTATCTAGATAACGTAAATCCAATATGAAATGTTACAAATTAAGGCTTTTTAAATTATTTTTTTAAATCAATGGCACTGTGAAGAATGAAGAATGCTGATTTGTGTCACTATAATTTTCTTTTTTCTAAGAAAGTTTCTTTTTTGAAGACTATTTTTACAAAACATGAAAAATAAGCAAAAATTTGGTTCCTTTTGAAGTTCTGGTAAGGTTATAGGGTGTTTTAACTTTTGAATTTCCTAAAATTTTTAACAAATGTTTGATACTTTGAACCTACTGCTCAGGAGACTGTTTCATGACTATCTGGAGGTTTTATATATATATATATATATATATATATATATATATATATATATATATATACACACATATATATATATACACATAATGGATTCTATTTAGTTATGCAATGAGTGAACACCTATGTCACCTATAAAAATAAAATTTTATTTATTTTTTCATTGACAGAATTTCTCCATTATCTTTCCCTCTCCTAGAGAGTCATTCAATTTGACAAAAAATATCTTTTAACAAAAGGGGAAAAAATGAGCAAAACCAATCAACACATAGAAAAAGTCTTAAAATTTATGCAGTTCACTGCAGCTGTGAACCTTCTACCTCTGCAAAGAAAGTGGTATGGGGCAGCTTATCTCTCTTCTTTGTAGTTAAGCTTGTTCTTTTATAAATTTGCAACATTCACTTCTGTTGGTTCTTTCCATTTACATAATAGTAGTTGTTGCATGTGCTATTTTCTTGGATACATTTACTTTACTCTGCACCAGGCTGTGAAACTCCTAATGTGAGCCCCGGTGATGTACTCCTGACTTGTTAAGGTTCATAACTATATTCTGTGCCATTTACCACAATACTCCTTTCCATTATCCAAACCCAACCTCATCAGCTTTCAGTTTGTGTCTAAAGGACAGAATGTGAAATTTAGAAGCATTTTATTATGTTTACTACACTTCTTTTTTTGCAGTCTGGCAATTGGTTCCATTAGTGGCCATGTCCAGCATTGCCCAGACTTATGTCTCATCTGGGTTGACGCTCATGCTGACATCAACACACCCCTTACCACTCTGTCTGGGAGTCTGCATGGACAACCAGTCTCCTTCCTTCTCAGAGAACTGCAGAACAAGGTCAGTGGGTTGAACTGGTTACCAGAATGTTGACTTACAAACTCATTCTCCAGGCTTTGGGGGGCAGTTATGGAAGATAGAATGAGTATGCTAGATTAGAGAGGCTTCCCACACTAAGTAGAAAAGCAAAGAATGTTGTTCCCACAATCACCATAATCCTATTATTTATGGAGAACCATTTCTCTTGGATGCAGCTTTGAGAAGTTAAGTCAGAACCTAACATTTCTTCTGGCAATGTAGACAGCAAGGTTACCCCTCAGTTGAAGTGCTGGGTATACACTGCATTCTGAACTGTGCTGTGGTATCAATGTGGGTAAAAGACAAACCTCTTCACCACCATCCCTGGCTGCTCTCCTTTACCATCTTTGCCATTATCCTCTAGGTGGAGGGTACCTTCCTTGCCCTCTCTGAATAACCCTGGGTGTATTAAAATTAGTGTTAAAACTCTGGCTTAGTCTTTCTCTTAGAAGGGAGTCAAATTAGGATAAGTGGCAGAAAAAGATCTACTCATTCTTGCAGGCCTGGACTTTTGCTGTCAGCAACTTGCAACAGTTATGCTTCACTAGAATCTGATCTGTAAACAGTTCTGTAACATGCAAAGCAGCAGAGAAGGACTTAATCAGCAGTACTTATGCAATTTAGTTAATAAAAAATGTAATTTAGATTAGTTAATGAAAAACTGAGGCTATCCTTCAATTGAGAGATGTTATTTCCTTTTGGAAAACTATACTGCTGTTTTCAGCAACTATTTACAGCAAGTGGCTGCCCTTTGAAGTATTTTTCCAGGTCAGCGTGTCCCAATCTGTTTTTCACACAACATTCATTGAATGACAGGGATAAAAAGTAGATAGTAAAGGCTGTCCTATGAATGCAGTAGAAATGAAATTACTTTCCTGTCTGGAACCATACCTATAGTTTTAAAACTATTAGAATATTTTAGGCCAACAGAGCTGCCTCTTATGGTCCTGCTCAAAGTAAATTTCCATCTTCATGATTTCTCTTCAAGATTGGGAAATTTCCCAACTTGAGTGACTAAGGGTATGTTGGCTGTCATCCCATTAAAGAATTCTTAGCCATAGTATTGGACTTCTGCCCCCCCCACCAATGAATTTTAGGGAGGTAGAGCTATATCATTAAGCATATGACAGGGCTTTGGAAATTATTTGAAGCTCTAGTTACATTCTGTACTATTACTTTACTGAAAGCTCTACCTTGAAATGATGACTGCTTTCAATTAGGAGGGTTCTCATGGTAAATGTATCTTAAATTTTTTTTTTCCTTTTTTGAGTAGGTGCCATCACTTCCAGGATTCTCCTGGATCAAGCCCTGTCTTTCATCCCCAGATATTGTGTATATTGGCCTAAGGGATGTGGATCCTGCTGAACAGTAAGATTTATAAATGATTGTCATGGCCATTAAGCCTTTTTGACCCTCTCAGTGTCCCAAGCAATAGCTATTCCTTTTGGAAATGATCCAGGGGGACTGTGCGTTCTGCTCTTGAGGTTGTGGGTCTTCTGGACCTTGCTTGGTTTGAACTTTGTTCTTTTAATTCAAAGACCTTTTCCAAACCCAAATCTCTCTACTACTGCCAAGAAGCTGGTATTCTTGGTGTCTGTCTTAGAATCTACTCCCTTCTTCCCCTTCTATTTTCTAACTCCATAGGTCACATACGGACTTAGAAAATCCCAAATTAAAATTAATTCTGTTGTCCTGTATTTTATTTTGTTAAATTTTATTTCCTAATTTTTATCTGAACCTCCCTGAGTTTGACACTTATCCTCTAGATCACTTATGTGTTTTCTAAGACTTTTGGTAAAGAAAAAGAGCATATGCAGAAATGGAAATAATATAATATCAGAGAAGAGTAATTAGAAGAGCATTTTTCTTTCTTTTAAATTATCTCAAACTAGACTAATTAGCATCTAAGCTTCCTATGTCAGGCCTTAACTAAAGCTGCCCCACTCTAGTTGTTTCTGGGTAAGAATCTCTTCCCTTTTAGAAAATATTGAACTTCTATCTGGGGATTTTGGATCAAACTTAATCACCTCAGCCTACAAACCCAGACTTTTTAGGTCAGCCAGAAATTCTTACTAGCTGGGGATTATTGAGTGCTCAATTATTACTAAATTATATTTATCTCTTAAATGTTTATATATTATAATTTTTTACAACCACACAGTCTAAAAATTATTCCCATTTTTAATTGGGGAAGCCAAGCACCCTGTCAACATAGCTTTTTCAAAGACAAACCCACTCAAGTTTTTCTAGGTTCGAAATCCTAGGTTTTGTTTTTCTACTCCACCATTCTGAATCACTTAGCTAAAGAGTTTTCCTCCAAACAAGGATGTACAGAGAGAGAAATGTGACAGGAATCAAAAGTTATTTAACTTCACGTGGGTCTCCCTCAAAACTTGAAATAAATGGCTGTTTCCTTACAAAGTTGGTCAACTTTTGTTAATGATTGTCTTCCATTTGGGAAGTTGCTATGGTATGTTTTGATAAGTAGAGAATCTTCTTTAAAACTGAACTATATTAGGAATAGCTACTTTAGAACTCTGAACATGCATAAGTTAAAATCAAATCATTAACTTAGGATTCTTTTCCTTTGCCTCACCAGTTTTATTCTAAAAAAATATGACATCTTATCCTTTTCAATGAGGGATATTGACCACCTTGGAATCCAAAAGGTCATGGAACAGACATTTGATCAACTGCTCAGCAAGTAAGCAATTATAATGGAGAAGTGTTTGGATGTTTATATACTGGAAGTAATGACAAAGAAATTTGCACACTACAGTCCAATCTTCAATCTGTTCATTGGGATGTCAGTTCATTTCTATTAGTATTAGGCTTCAAGTACATGAGAAAGTATAAGACTAGAATTTTATTCCTGTTCAATACAGAATTTATATTCATGTAACAGCTATTACAAAAGCAATTTGTTTCTAGTTTGTTGGTTTTTTTAAAAAAAATGGAATAGGCATCCTATTTTTTGTTTCTCCACAATCACCATACGTTTCCCTGAAAGCAGTTTCATTGACAGTTTCTGGAAGGAAAGATTACAGAAAAGTACAGATTCTAGATTTCCAGGGCAGCCTTTTCCCCTAATACCAGAGCTTCATTATTGAGTGGGCTGCCATCTAGTATCATGCTACATCACAAAAGCTGCTAGAAATTTGACCACTTTATATGCATCATTCTCACATTTCAATTTCAGCCATTAGATAGCTGTGATCAGCTGATCTTGAACCAAAAAAGGAGTGGGTAATAAGATATGGTGGGTAGGTTAAGGTCAGAGTCAAATCATACTGTTGTGCCTGTTTAAATTTAATTTACATCAGTGGGTTGGATGGTTTATCAGTTCAGGGTCAAACATCCAATGAAAGTAAAGAATTATTTTTGTGGACAATTTCAAAACATTTGGTTCATCTGTAAAGTAGTAAGAAGAGTCTGTAAGACATCTCTAAGGAGTAAGGAGGTCTTTTTGTCCCATGTATACAGAATATGACAAGATTGTCTTAAGACAGTTTACGTCCATAAAGTCTGAAAATAGTCCTATAATAACTTCTGGAAAAAGGTATTATTTCAAACCTGCAGGTTCAGGAGACCAAATTCCTGGATATAGTAGAAAGCTACAGAATTATTGGACAAATGCAGATTGAAGTAACTAAATGATGATTGCTTCCCTATTTCTATTTAGAAAGCAAAGACCAATTCATCTAAGCTTTGATATTGATGCTTTTGACCCTGCACTGGCTCCAGCAACAGGGACTCCTGTTGTGGGTGGCTTGACTTATCGGGAAGGCATGTATATTACAGAGGAAATACATAATACAGGTATGTAGCAACTAAGTGCAGAAAAATTTGTTTGAACTCTTACTGAAGCATATTTGCTCAATGTTCCATGTTACAAACTCTTGATTTAAACTTTAAGATACGATGTACCAGGGCTAGATTCATAGATGTTGCATTAGCATCATTCTGTTCATCTTACAAAATAACTTTAAAGACTCAGGGACTTAACATAGAGACTTAATAGTAATCTGAGTCCCCACAGCATGATTGCTTTGATAGTCTCCCATCTTCCTTCTCTCCCCTGGGGGGGGAAAAAGCCTTTTCCCCCCCAGATGTTTCTTAGACACACAAACTGAAAATACAGATGCCTAGCGAGTTGAAAGAATTATAAGTTCCCACCATTAAAACTCTTGTGTTGTTCCATGGAATTAAGTATCCTATTACAAATCCCATTTACTTAGTAGCAAATTTTTGTTGACTCTACCACCTGTGTTGATAACATTTTGAGTGCTGGGTGTTTTTTTGTTTGGGTATAATCTGTAGCCTAACACTGTAATCAAGGAGAAAGCAGGGTAGTTTTGACCCCCAAGAATGACAACGTAATACCTGAATTTCTTTAATCCTAGACTTTCCTCAGTGATCAGACAAGGGAAAAACCCTAGAAAAGTACTTCCTAATGAGGAAGACTGCTTTAGAAAAATAAACCTCATTCCACCCCTCTATGATTTCTAGTTTAGACTATTTTCCTCTTGTAAAGGAAGAATTGAGATTCCTCAAAGTAGAATGATGATGATCCTGATTGGTTTGCTGCATTTATTCTTGTTGTTCTCAATGCCAAAAAACATAGAAGGTAAAATCCTGGTGAAAAGGAGGCTGAGGAAGAGCAAAACTCTTTTGTATATTGAAAAAACTGAAACTACCTTGAGTGATATAGAGAGTAATGAAAACAAGTTTGATCTTCAGCATCTAGAAAAAGGAAGGTCATATTAAGATTTGTCGAAATTAAGAGTGAGTAAGAGGCGGATAGGTGGCACAGTGGATAGAGCACCAGCCCTGGAGTCAGGAGTACCTGAGTTCAAATTCGGCCTCAGATACTTTAACTCCATTGCCTTAAAAAAAAAAAAACCTTAAAAAAAAAGTGAGTAGCCAATGCTTCTTACTTCAGGGGATTAGATAGGAAATTGTAGAAAGCATAAATAGGGCTAAATGGGTTGCAAAAGAGATCACTCTCTTTTGGGCAGGCATATGCAGAAACCTCTGTATGTCCTTGTCACTGGGGGGTGAAGATAACGTGTTCTTGTAGAAACTACTAAACTAAAAAACTCTCTTAGCCCACCAAATAGGGATGTAGGGATGTATCATCCCAGCTAGCTGATATTATTCATTTTATAATCCCAAGTGTTTCATATAATTTTAAAATTTCTTATGGAAATAGTAATATATTTAAGATGAACCAGGAGTCAAAAGATTTGACTACAGGCCTTTGACAAGTACTAGTAACTTCACAAGTACTTTCCCTCTGATTTCCCTCTAGTCTACTCAGCTTCCCTCCATCTGGTTGAAAAAAACAAGAAATATTTAATCATATAAAGATTCCAATTCCACTTTTACTTTTTTAGAGCAAAAGCTATATTCCAATAGAGGGATGTAAAACATAGAAGCTATATCATTAAAATGTAAGGTTCACTCCTGAAATAAGCAGTTAAGGCTGGCTGCCTTTCTTCCCCAATCCTGTTGACTGACCTCTTTGGTCTTATATAGTTCTTGTGGCTCTGCTCCCTCAGGTTTGCTGTCGGCCCTGGATCTAGTTGAAGTGAATCCTCTCTTGGCTACTTCAGAGGAGGAAGTGAAGGCCACAGCTGGGCTGGCTGTGGATGTGATAGCCTCGAGCTTCGGCCAGAAGAGGGAAGGACGGCATGATGGCTATGACCATCTCCCCACTCCCAGTTCACCAGATGAATCGGATAGTGAAGAATGTGTTCGAATATAGGAAGTCAGTACTTTTTCCAGTTTCCATAATGGGCATTCCAGAGTTCTATAGAGGCACTTAAAGGAATATTAAAATTGGCAGTCTCAATACTGCTTTCCTGAGAGCATTGTTCTCATAATTACCTTTAAAAAAATCCCTCCTCATTTTTGGTGATCAATGTGACTGTATTCTGTAATCAGTTTTATTTAGTTCATTGTGAATTATATATTAGAATACTCTATAAATTTAAAGAACTAATAAACACAGCATTTGTTACCTTGGTATAGTACCCAGCCTTGTTAACCATTACTTCATATTTTCGATCGCTGTCTGCCTTCTCTCTTACACAGTCTGAGTAACTGCTAGCCCTTAACTTTAAAGTTGGTCCTTCAGCTTAGAGATCCACAAGGAGGGTAAGGAGGAGGCAGGGATTTTCATTTTTTTCGAAAGAACTTGTAATAGACTAGGCCTCCCAAGATGGCCAGCTCCAGAAGGATAACCAGGGAAAGCAGCAGCTTATTGGTTGCCACTCTACAAAGAGAAAAGAGGTAAGGGGACAATATTAGGACTAGAAGAATTGTGGTTTAATGGAAAGAACATTATACTAATTCAAATCTGCCATCTCTTTTTGTCATCCATCTATAAAATGCTAATATTTGTTCCATCTGATAAAGAGTGAATGGAGGAAAAAATGCAAGTTTTAACACAAAACCACAGGCTATCAGAATAGTGACACTTCTTTATCCAAGATGTATCATTAGGATAGCTTAATACCTCTTCTGTCTCCTCCTTGTCCTCTTAGAACTCATTTTCTGATTATACTATTCTTGTCTATCTAAGAGTACTTAGAATATTAGACTGTTCTTACTGGTCCTAGGAACATTATATGTCTGTCTGAATCTCAATTTGTCCTCTTTATCTTTTTCATTGGTATTTAACTCGAGGACCACACTACCAAAAAGAAAAATCAATTTGTAACTGCATACATCCCTAGTTCAGGCCACCTGCTTGTGGAGACATCTGCTAATAAATGGAAGCAGAAACTAAAGTATAGCAGAAGGATTTTTTTTTGTTTTTAAATAAATCTTCAAAACTAGAGATCAAAATAGAAAGATGAGCAAGACTAACTGTTTAAGGTCTACTTCATCATATATATATATATATATATTCCCTTGGTTCTTTTCATACATAGTTTTACCAACCTAGTTCAGATCTTCATCCTTAAAGCCTCCAATTTAGTGTCCTGGTCTCTCATCATTTATCATTATTTAGCTAAAAGGATTTTCCCCCCCGCTTCCCTAAAGTACAGGTCTCCTATGTCAACCCCCCCCTACTCCAGTGACTGGCTTTCTACTGACTCATATTTTATAGTGTACATAATTGTTAACACTGTTAACAATTGGGGCGGCTATGTGGCGTAGTGGATAAAGCACCAGCCTTGGAGTCAGGAGTACCTGGGTTCAAATCCGATCTCAGACATTTAATAAAAAGAATAGAGTATTAATAGAGATGATGATAATTCTAGCTGATGCAAAAAGGAAATATTCCTATACACTGCTGACACTTCTGTAAAAGAATGGTTACAGACTATATTTTATACAGCCTTAAAGATAATAAATGCAAGTCATCTACCATACTAAAGTTAATTACAATTCCATTAAAGTGCTTCTAAAAATTTGTCCGTGGGGATCCCTAGGAAGATATATTCTTCTGAGATTAAGTGATTTGCCCAGACCAAGTCCAAAGATCTTTACTGCACTGTGTTTCCAGAAGATGAGTGCCATCATGAATTTATTAATGACAGAAGTAGGAAAGTGTACTATAAATGTAACTAGTATTAACCGTCCAGTTTTTAAACTCACTTTCTGGACATGGAACGTAAGATTTTTCGACTTCTGCTCAAGTTTTCATTTGTATTCACCAGCTGAAAAGAAAGAAACCCAAGTTATCTTCCAATTGTAGAATGCTTTAAGTCAAAAAACTGAGTTTGTGACAGCTGACAGAGCCTACTGAATGTATGGGACAAGAAATGACTCAAAGTCTTACTCTTTTCTCTACTTTAAATCTTAGGTCCTTCAGATCCTGACAGTTTTCCAGGTTCCTCATGATTTTGGCCCCCTTCCTTTGGATAACTATAGACTTGTCAATGTCCTCTCTAAAATATACCCTAAGACACTATTTTAGATGTAGCTTGGCCAGAACATAGGTCATCTAGACTAGGACTTCCTTCCTCTTGGAGTATAAGATAATATGCAGATACTGAACCATCATTCAACTTGATATATAACATGAATTGAATTGTATTCTACTATGTTACCTTCCAGTAATCCTATACTTGTATTTTTAATCCAAATACACAATTAGGAGTTTCAGTCAATTATGTTAGCCTGTCAAGATTATTTGACATAATTTTAATCCTCAATGTGGTTTCCTTGCTTCACAAAAAATTTGTAAAATCTTGATGTGTTTTATGTACATCTTCCTCAGTAACATGGATGAAAATGTCTTTAAAATAGGGGCAAGAATAATTCTATGATAAGATTATGCTGGAATCCTTGCTATAACCTTGTCAGAAAAGGAAATAAATATTTTCTACAAGGTTGGTTCTTAATGACCCATCACTTATTACCAGTCCATTACTTTTAAAAAAAAAACCTGCTCTCAGATTCTGGCAGGAATTGAATTTGTCCTTATTCTCTTTTTGACACCTAGGAATTTTGTCCAAATCTGAGCAATATTTATCAGATTTAGAAGATCTTAGAGGTCATCTAGTCCAATTTCTTTATAGATGAGAAAATACTCAGAAAAATTAAGTGACTTTTTCAAAGGTTAAAAAGGTGACAAAGTACTTAAATCCAAATCCTTTGCCTATAAATTTGTGTCCCTCTATATCACAAGAAAGTCATGACTTTTCTGCTCCTATTCAGCCCTGGTAGACTGATCAAAACTTTTCTCATTTCTCACCTTTAAAAATCAATCAATCCACTTTTGATACTGCACATGAAGTACTCAAGCTAAAAATTATAGGGCAGTTAATGGTCTGGATCAATGAAATGAAAGAGTAACCTGACCATCAAACATGGGTAAAGTGTCAAGTGACTGAGGTCTCTCCCAACAGAAAAGAGAGATAGAACTCCATAAAAGCAATATTAGCCTGTGACATTTCTTCAATAAATAAGCGAGTACAGCACAGAAATAAAGAGCAGACCCTAGTCAATAGAATCTGGGAAGTTTCTACTCCCATGGAACTTCTGTGTTCTAGTTAACAAGCATTTATCATCTGCCTACTAAGTTCCAGACATTGTGCTAAGTGCTAGGGGCACAAAAGGATGGTCTGTTCTCCAGGAACTTGCAAAAGTCTGGTCTCTATCCTCTGCCAATAAATGCAGAAACAAAGCTAAAATGGAGCTCTGTATATTGAAGAGATAATCAAGTTCATCTTGTTAGTCTAGCTCTAGACAGGAGAAAGAAAGGGAATTCCCAACTCTGAGCTCTAATCTAATCTAATCTAATCTAACCTAACCTCTGCCCTCAATCAATGAACTCAGAGCTAATGGAGTTTCTATATTTTCCCAAGTCATACAGACCATAGGCTCGCCTCTCTCCTTGCCTGAGAGAGTCCAGGCTGAACTTACTCTGCTCTTGGTACGCTCCAGCTGGTCTCTTTGGTCCCCCAGCTCTTCAATAATCTCAGAACCAATCTGATCTGTCTCTGTGGCAATCCGGTGGGAGCGTTCAATGCTTTCAGTGGCTCGGTTCAGGCTATCAGTGCCTTGCAGAAGTAATACCCTCTGAGACTTCAGCTGATTCTGACCAAAAAAAGGGAAAAGAATCAGGCACTTGTAGGTGTTTTCTTCATAATATTCATTGGGAAAGGAAGCAAGGGGACAATTTTTCAGATGAAGGGAAAAGGAATTCAGAATCTCTCAACTCTTATTCTCTGTTGCTTTTTTTTGGTGAGTGGGAAAGATATCAAAAATATAAGAACTTTTCCATTTTTAAAAGGAAGCCCTCTCAATAGAGTTGGGTTGGTTTCAATGTTGTAGTAATGATACAGCTTTCTCTATGCTTACTAATAGTAATTTTTTCCCTTTCTTCAATAGAAAATTGTCTTATAATGCCTTAGTTTGCAAAACACTATAGGAAAGTAACTGGAAAAGTGAATAGGGCATTAGGCACTTACTTTATGTGGTACTATGTGCTAAACACTTTAAAAATATTTCATTTGATTTTCATAACAACCCTGGGAAATAGATACTATTTTAAAGTTAAGAAAACAGACAAAGGGCAGCTAGGTGCACAGTGGATAGAGCACCAGCCCTGGAGTCAGGAGTATCTGAGTTCAAATCCCACCTCTGGTGCTTAATAATTACCTAGCTGTATGGCCTTGGGCAAGCCATTTAACTCCATTTGCCTTGCAAAAAAACCCCCAAAACCAGACAAACAGCATTAACTTGCCCAGGTTCAGTTAGCAAATGTTGAATCTGAATTCGAGTCTTTCTGACTCCAGACCTAGATCTCTCAGGCCACTTTGACACCTAGCTGCTTCTGAAGAGCAATGTTAAATTTATGTATTTTTTTATTCTACATTTTAAAACAAAATATATTTTAATCATGGTGAAGGATTTACAGCAACCAAAGAATTTATCTGTCTAGAGATACAACTCTCCTGAAAGAATGAAGATCTGGGAGGCTTGGGGCCAGGATTAGGGACTACACTGGAGGGGATTAAAAATTTAGAGAGGACCTAGTCTCTAAAAAGAACATCTAAAAACTGAGCTCAGTTTAAACTGTTGTGAATTCAAGAGTTAATCTATTTGCCCTGCATGTCTATGTTTAAATTGTTCTTGTTTTTCTTTTTTAAACATTTTTTTTATTCATTTAAGGCAATGGATTAAGTGACTTGCCCTAGGTCACACAGCTAGGCAAATTGTGTCTGAGGTCAAATTTGAACCAGGGTCTGTGCTCTATCTGATGCTCTAGTACCACCTAGTTGCTCCTATTGTTTTTTAAATTTTATTTTAAATTTTACAATTTTCCTCCTAATCTCACTTTCCTCCCCCACAAGAAGGCAATCTGTTAGTCTTTGCACTCCATTATTTTCCAACACATAAAGCATCCATTTATATTGGGGGGGGACCATACGGTTACATTCTTGACAATTCCAAGACTTATCACAGAACAATGCCACTGGAGGAAATAAGGCTAGTAAATTCTGGCTTAATAATCAAGGAAAGGCAGTTGTTTTAACAACCCACTTATACATCAAAACAATTCTTTCATTGGGCAAACAGTTCCCAGTATTACATCCAAGTTAAATAAAGAAAAAGGACTGACTGGCTCTAGAGTAAGAGGACCTTGATGTTTACTGCCACCTAGGTCCGTAACTTCCCTGGGCCTCAGTTTCATCATTTAGAAAATGAGGGGTGTAGACTGGAAGGTGGGTGACCATCTTCTAAATCTGTGATTCTAAGCCTGAAGTTTACTTATTTAAAGCAATAATATTTTTGACTCATGATTAATCAGTCATCTACAATTTACTTTGACTTGAAACCTCCATCTTATCAGTTCTTCTCTGCTTTGCAAACCTTCTAACCTTGTTTTTTAATGAACTTAATTTTGTCCTTTTTGACTTAAAAGTACCCATCTCTACCTTCTCCACTCCTCAAATTCTCATACAAGAATCAAAATATTTAGATACCTAAACTTTGGATCATATATTTCAATCCCTCACTTTGCAGTTAAAGAAATAGTTCCAGAAAATATCTTGAATAAGTCACATAATTAGACAGGGGCCAAACGGTGCAGTGGATAAGCACCAGCCCTAGAGTCAGGAGTACCTGACACTTAATAATTACCTAGCCATGTGGCCTTGGGCAAGCCATTTAACCCCATTTGCCTTGCAAAAACCTAAAAAAAAAAAAATCTAGGACCAAAATTCAGTCTTTAGACTTTTGGTCTCATGCTGTTTGCACTGCCTCTTCCTGAACCATAAAGATCAAGAAAAATCTAACAGTTTATATTACCTGAGAAACTCAGCAGAATCCTGTATTTTCTGGAAAGCTTAGGCAAACTTATATACATGGGAATGGGGAAGGGAGGGAGGGTGCAGGTGATGAGAGAATAGTCATACACAACATATTTTTGGGATTTCTTGCAAGGTGGTAGGATTGAGTGGCCTGTCTGGAAGCACAAGGCTGGGTGATTCTTTGGTGTATGGGGTAGGATTGGAGCTCAGGTTGTCCTGGTTCCAGGGCCAGTGCTCCATCTGCTGTACCATTCGGCTGCCCCATGGCACACTTTTGAGGAGGGACAAAGTGAAAGAAGAGAGAGAATAGGATAAATGGGAGTGGGGAAGAATGGATGAAAGGAAGTACAATCAGCAATAGCAACTGTGAGAAAAAAATATGCAAGTAAATTCTCTGATGGACCGATCCACCCTGAAGACAGAGCTGATGGTATTGGAATACAAACTCAAGTAGTTTTTTCTTTCTTATACTTTATTTTTCATGAGGTTTTTCTATTTTCTATTTTGCCTGCTAATTATTTTTAATTTTTAGCAACTTGTTTTTATACTCATTTCTAAACTTGGGAGTATGAGAGAGAGGTGCCTCTGGTCTCAGGTTTTTTTATTGTCATTTTTTGAACTTTGTTTTGCTCAAAATCTCTGGACTCCTTTTCACCCCTAAGCCACAAATGGGGGCCCTCAGCACACTATACTGGAAAGGAGCTTACTTCTCTCCAGAGGCAACCACCTTCAGTTCTCCTCTCTAGCCTTAAACTGAGACCAAGTTCTCCTGTAAGTGCTTACAGCCAGCAGTGTCCTGCATCACTGCTTCTGTACTCACCAGGTGTGTGCTAGTTCCTTCTTGTCCTGGGAGCACATCTGAGCAGCACAGCTGGGCCTGGTGTCCCTTCTCAGCAAAGCTTCCCTCAATCCCCTCTATTTCTATTTTTCTATTTTCTATTCTATATTTGGGGGATTATGCTTACTCTTACAAGAAGACTATTTTAGTAATGTGTAAATAAATAAAAATGTAAAAAAAAGTATTACCTGGTAAAGAGCAAAGCATATAATAAATGTTGATTTACTGATAAAAAAAGAAAAAAAGAATAGCATAAAAAACTTGAAGCTTGGGACAGCACCACCCATATACCCTGGGAACAGAGTCCAACTTTTAAAATAAAGTTAAAAAAATCAAGAATCAAGTTGGGAAAATGATCAAAATAAACCAAAAAAGAACAGGAACATAAAAAACTACTATGGTGACAAGGAAAATCAAGATATAAACTTAGAAGATGATAATGATTCAAAATAACTACCTATAAGCAAAGCCTCCAAGAAAATAATGTTAACTGGTTACAAGCCCAATTCTTGGAAAAGTTTAAAATTTTTTTTTAAGGTAGGAAGCATATTGTACAAGATTTTATTTTTTAAAATTTTATTTTAAACAATTACAAAATAAGAAATAAGAAAACCTATATTCTAAATACTGCAGTCTATGGCCATACCATCCTGAATGCACCTGATCTCCTCTAAACACTGCAGATTATGTTTGAAGTTGACATCTTAGCTTGCTGGTAGATTTTCTTGTTCTCTGTTGTATACTCTTTATTTTTTCCTCCACCCACCCCAATGTAGCTACCAATTAAATTCAGATATATATACTCATACATACATATCTATTAATCACATGCACCTTTACATTCATATGCATATATGGATGACTATACTATGCTTATTTTTGTTTGTTTTGTTTTTTAGGATTTTGCAAGGCAATGGGGTTAAGTGGCTTGTCCACCACACAGCTAGGTAATTATTAAGTGTCTGAGACCGGATTTGAACCCAGGTACTCCTGACTCCAAGGCCGGCGCCACCTAGCCGCCCCCTATACTATGCTTATTTATCTGAAGCTAATTTCCTATGCCAAAGCAATATTCCAATCTTATACTATCTAATTATTTTAAATAGTCTAAAATAGTATTAATATGGCTGTCATATAGCAATTTCCCTATTTTACTTTTTAAATTAAATGTTTTAGCATTAACTTTACCTAAGATCATTACTATCCCTTCTTCCTACTATTTTGTCCTATTCCTTAACCTATCCCCACCAAAAATCCCTCCCTTATTCTCTCCCATCTTCTTGCCCTTTTATCTGAATTTAGAAGACTGTTATACCCTCAAATGTATATATTGTTCCCTCTTTATCCCATTCCCATTCATCTACATACCCTACTTTAACACCCCCGCCTTTATCATATTCCCTCACCCTCTAACTCAGTACATTCCCTAATCTGAATTTATAAGAAAACACTCTAGATATGTGTGTGCTGTTCCCTCTTTAGCCCATTTCTGAGAGTAGGGGTTCCAGAACTACCAGTCCTCCTCTCGCATCAAATTTTTTTGTATCAGTTCTTCCTCTCATACCACATTTGTATGAGATAATTACTTTTAGCTTTTCTTACGCAATTTTACTTCTTAAAATCACATAATACTCAGCTCTACCCCCCAATCTTTCTTTTGAACTACCCAATTACTAAATGATAATCAGATATATGGTTTACATTTCCTGCATAAAAAGTAAGCAATTTTTGTCCTTAAGTCTTTTGCCTTTGATGTTAACTTATATTTCCTCTTAGATTTTGCATGTCAAAATTTTCTTTTTTGCACATTTAGACATAATAAAAGTAAACAATGTCACTACTGAGTCCTTTAAAATTAGTCTTTGATGCTTTTACCTTATATTTCTCTTGAATCTTGTATGTCAAATTTTCTATTAAGTTCAGGACCTTTTGCAATAAAATCCTATTGAAAATCCATTTTTTTATTCAGGATTATACTTACCTTAGCTAAGTATATTTTTAGTTGTAACCCCAGTTCTTTTGCTTTTTAATATATGGTGTTCCAAGACCTAAGTCTTTTAATGTAGCCTGTAGCTACTACTAAGTTATATGTAATTCTAATTGTAGCTCTACCATACTTGAATTGGATTTTTTCTTGTTGCTTGTTTATAGTTTCGCCTTAACCTGGGGGTTTGGGAATCTGGTTATGCTATTCCTTTGCATTTTCCTCCTCTAATCTTTTTCAGGTGGTGATGGATGGATTTTTTTCTATTTCTACTTTCCCCTCTTGTTACACTTCAGGATAATTTTCCTTGACTTCTCCTCGCCCAATTCTAATTCTTAAGGAAATCATTTTCTTCCTTAAGATTCTAGATCACCTTTTCTAGTTGGTTGGCTTCTTGGATTACAACTGAGAATCAACCAATCTTCTTGTTTTTCTTGAATTGTAGTTTTTTTGGTTTCTTTTTTTTTAATGTTCCTCAATCTCTCTAATCTGATATTTAAAGCATTTTTTAAGTTCTAGGAATGCTTTTTTGGACAGGTGACCATTTGACATTATTCTTTGAGGTATTGCTTCACTTAACCTCCTCTAAAGACAAACCATGGTTGGGTTCTTTCTCCTTTGCCTGATATTTTTAATTTTTAGCACTTGTTTTTATACTCATTTCTAATCTTGGGGTGTGAGGGAGGTACCTCTAGTCTCAGGTTCTTTTTTATTGTCATTTTTTGAACTTTGTCTTGCTCAAAATCTCTGGACTCTTTTCTACTCCTAAGGTACAAATGGGGCCACTCAGCACACTATCCTGGAAAGGAGCTTACTTCTCTCCAGAGGCAACCACCTTCAGTTCTCCTCTCTAGCCTAGAATTGAGATCAAGTTCTCCTGTAAGTGCCTACAGCCACCAGTATCCTGTATCACTGCTTCTGTACTCACCAGGTGTGTGCTAGTTCCTTCCTGTCCTGGGAGCACATCTGAGCAGCACAGCTGGGCCTGGTGTCCCTTCTCAGCAGTTTCCCTCAAGCCCCTCTCAGAGTCTCAACTTCCCCCACTAGGTGAAAACTCCTGTGGCTGAGGTAGAGTCTATCTCCCAACTCAGTTGCTCCCAGGATTCACTGCTTGCTATTTCAGTGAGCTAAGTTGAAGATGTTTATGCTTCACTCAGTCCAGGATCATTCTTCAGACTTTTTTCCAGTTGACCCAAGAGAACCACGTGTTCTGTCCCAACTGTTGTTTGCTTGTTGTTATATGTTCCCTGCAAGAAACTTTTTTGTTTTATTTGTGGAGGAAATCTGGAATGGTACGAATTTTTTAAACCTATATTATCATCTTCCCAGAATCCTCTTTTCTAAAAAAGAATTTAAAAAATTGGGGCAGCTAGGTGGCAAAGTGGATAAAGCACCAGCCCTGAAATTGGGGAGCCAAAAGAATTTTAAAAATCAAATCAGAGAAAAACTGAGAAAGAACTGATAATAGCTTGATAAAAGAGGCACCAAAAATAATGGAAAAAAACACCATAAAAAAAATGGGCAAATGGTAAAAGAAGAAGAAAAATCCACCAAAGAAAAGAACTCTTTTAAAAAAGCAGAAGTGACCTAACAGGAAAAAGAGGTACAAAAATTCATTGAACAATACTTTAAAAAGCAAAACAGGTAAGGGTGGAGTCAAGATGGTAGAGAAAAGGCAGGGACTCTCCCAAGCTCTCCCCAAACCACTCCAAGTTCCCTTAAATAATGACCCTAACCAAATTCTAGAGTGGTAGAACACACAAAAAGACTGGGTGAAATAATTTTCAAATCCAAGACAGCTTAGAAGATGTACAGAAAGGGTCTACCTTAATTAAGGGCTCATAGGGCTTTGAATATCATATTCCGGAAGGCAAAAGAGCTTGGATTACAATTGAGAATCAACTACCCAGAAAAACTGAATATTCTCTTTTGGGGAAACAGATGGGACATTCAATGAAATAGGGGACTTTCAACTTTACTGTTGAAATGCCCAGAGCTGAACAGAAAGTTTGATGGAGAGGGTGGACCGGAAGGACAAATTATGAGGGATTTAATGATGTTTAATTGTTTGTATTCCTGCCTGGGAAGATGATACTGATAACTCATATAAACCCTCTCATTTATTATGGAAGTTCAAAGGAGCATATAGAGGCAAGGCACAAGTGGTAGTTGAATTTGAAGGTACCTTCCATTTTTTAAATGGAGTTAATGAAGGAGAAAAGGAAAAGTAGAATGGGATTATTTCACATTAAAAAAGGCAAGAAAAGCTTTTGCAGTAGAGGGGAAGAATGGGAAGGTGAGGAGGATGGAGAGAATCTTATTCTCATTGGAATTAGTTCAAAGAGGGAATAATATACACACACTCAATTGGGCATACAAATCTATCTTGCCCAAGAGAAAAATCAGAGAGCAAAGGTTGGGGAGCAGGGGATGTAGGTGATAGAAAAGAGAGAAGATCATGGGAGAGGGTTGTCAGATGCACCACATTTTTGAGGAGGGACAGGGTAAAAGGAGAGGGGTGAGGGGGATAGGATGGAGAAAAATATAGTTAGCAATAGCAACTGTGGGGAAAAAAATTAAAGCATTTTCTCTGATGGTCTTATGATAAAAAATGCTGTCCATCCCAAAGATAGAGTTAATAGTGTCTGAATATAGACTGAAGCATACTTCCCCCCCCCCCATTTTATTTTTCTTAAAGTTTTTTTCTTTCTTGGGGGAGTCATATTTACTTTTACAACATGACTCTTGTAGTAATATTTTTCTTGGCTACACATTTGCTTTTACATTTTATTTAAGGCAATGGGGTTAAGTGACTTGCTCAAGGTCACACAGCTAAGCAATTATTAAGTGTTGAAGAAAGAGGGATGCACTGGGAGAAAGGAGAGGAAAAATGGGGGGGTGGAGCCAAGATGGCACATGAAAGCAGCATTTTCCGGGAACTCCTTTCCCCCCCAAACTCCAAAACCAAAATTATGACTCTAGCCAAAATTTAGAGGGGCAGAACCCAAAGAAAGACTGAGTGATACATTTTCCCAGACCAAGATAACTTAGGGTTAGGGTTAGGGGAAAGGTGTGTTTCACCAGGACTGGGGGTTGGAAAAAAGCCAAGGCCACAGCAGCCCAGCCCACAAGGCCACAGGATAGGGCAGGGCAGCGCAGGGCAGCCCAGCCCAGCCCATAGATCACTGGCAACAGCTTGAAGGAGTGGTGAGAGAGCTCTGCTCCACCAGAATGAGTGTAGAGTGAGGAGCACCGTCTGCAGAATCTGCAGCCAGAATCTGGAGAAAGCAGCCTGCAGCCCCAGTGACAGTAAGGGAAGTCTGCAGAGATTTCTCTGCTTTCCTTGGGGTAGGACTCCACTGTTTGCCTACACTCAGATCCAGGCTGCAGTTTGGGCTTCCATACTAAGACAGCTGGATCCCTCCTTATAGCTCCAGGGCAGAGGGAAGTGCATTGGTCATCTACATTTCAAAGCACAGGCAAGAGAGCATAAAACCTTGGAGGAATAAAGGTCCCAGTGGGGTGTCCCCCCCTAAAAAAAAAAACACCCAAAGTCTTAGAAGTGCTGTCCTGGGCTGAGGAAATGAGTAAACAACAGAAAAAGAAGAATCTGACCATAGAGAATTACTTTAGTCCCATGGAAGATCAAAACACATACTCAGATGATGACAAAATCAAAGGTTCCATATCCAAAACATCCAAGAGAAATAGAAAATGGGCTTAGACTATGGATGAGCTCAAAAAACATTTTGAAAAGCAATTAAGGGAGATGGAGGAAAAATTGGGAGGAGAAATGAGAGCGATGTAGAAAAATCATGAAAACCAAATCAACAGTTTGGTGAAAGATATGCAAAAAAAATACTGAAGAAAATAATATGTTAAAAACCAGTTTAGGCCAAATGGAAAAAAGCAAACAAAAGGCAAATGAGAAGAATGCCTTAAAAAGCAGAATTGGCCAGCTAGAAAAGGAGATAAAAAAAAGCTCTCTGAATAAAGTAATTCCTTCAAATGCAGAATGGAACTAAAGGAAGCTGATGACTTTGCAAGAAAACAGGAAAAAATAAAACTCTTCCAAAAAACACAAAAATTAGAAGAAAATGTGAAATATCTCATTGGAAAAACAACCAACCTAAAAAACAGATCCAGAAGAAATAATTTGAAAATTATTGGGCTATCTGAAAGCCATGATCAGAAGAGCCCAGACTTCATTTTTCAAGAAACAATACCACAATTACCCTGAGATCCTAGAAGCAGAGGGTAAAATAGAAATCGAGAGAATCCACTGGTTACCTCCTGAAAGAGATCCCAAAAGAAAAACTTCCAGGAATAATATAGTCAAACTCCAAAACTACCAAATCAAAGAGAAAATTCTAAAAGCTGCCAGAAACAATTCAACTACTGAGGCTCCATAATCAGGATTACACAGGAAAAGTGTAATCTACACAGCATCTACATTAAGGGCTCATAGGGATTGGAATATGATATTCCAGAAAGCAAATGATCTTGGTTTACAACCAAGAATCGACTACCCAGCAAAACTGAACATCCTCCTTCAGGGGAAAAGATGGACTTTCAAACTTTCCTACTGAAACAACCAAAGCTGAACAGAAAGTTTGATCTCCAAGTACAGGACTCTGGTGAACCATAGAGGGAGTGGAAGAGAGGGAATGACTATGAGGAACTTAATGATACTGAACTGTTTGTATTCCTGCATGGGAAGAAGATATTGATAACTCATGTGAACTTTCTCATTTATAAGAGTTGTTAGAAGGAGCATATATAGACAGGACATAGGAAGGAGTGGAATATAATGGTATAATATAGTAAAAAGATGGGAGTCAATGGATGATAAAGGAAAGTAGTGGGAGGAAGGGAAAGGAGATGAAGAAGCTAAAAAATTTCACATAAAGAGTCAAGAAAAAGCTTTTTCAATGGAGTGGAAAGGGGGAAGGCAAGGGGGAATGAGTGAGCCTTCATTCTCATCAGAAATGGCTCAGAGAGGAAATAACATACATACTTAATAGGGCAAGGAAATCTATCTTACCCTAGAAAAAAAGAAGAAAGGGATGGGATAAGAGAGAATGGGGAAGGGAAGGGGGAATAGGTGATAGAAGAGAGGGAAGAACAAGGGAGAGGGTACTCAGATTCAACACACTTTTGGACAGGGCCAGGATAAAAAGAGAGAGAGAATAGAATAAGCATGGGAAGAAATTTTGTGGAGGTACAGCAAGTAATAGCAACGGAGGGAAAAATATTGAAGCAACTTCTGGTAGACTTATGATAAAGAAAGCAACTCACCCCAGAGACAGAGCCATTGGAATCTGAACACAGACTGAAGTACATTTTTCTCTCTCTCTCTATTCTTGAGGTTTCTCATCTTCTTGGGGGGGGGGGGGTTATGTTTACCCTTATAACACATTCAATTTACATCAATGTATAGCATGGAAACAATGTAAAGATTATCAGACAGCTTTCTGTGGGGAGGGGGAAGGGGGAAATTGTAAAATTCAAAAATGATCAAAAATGATCAAAAAATGATAGGTACATATTACTATTGTATATAATTGGAAAACAAAATGTTAAAAATTTAAAAAAAAAGAAAAGAAAAATGGGCAAAAATTATCTCATATTAAGTACAAAAAAGGAAGAGCTTTTTACAAAGGAGGAATAATTGGGGTGGTAGGCAACAATTGCATCTTACCCTTAATGGATTTGGCTCAAAGAAGGAGTAATACACCCTCAGTTGGGTATAGAAATTTATCTCAGACTACAGGGAAATAGGTGGGAATGAGGTAAGGCAAAGGGTGTAATAGAAGGGAACGTGGGTTAAAGGAGGGAGTGGATGGAAGTAAAACAGACTTCTGAGGAGAAAAGGGACAAAAAAGGATAAAAGGGTGTAAAACTAGGACTAAAGGAAATATACAATGATCTTAACTGTCAATGTGAATGGGATGAATTCACTCATAAAATTGAAGGGGAAAGCAGAATGGATTAGAAATCAGAGTCCAACAATGCTATTTACAAGAGACATACATGAAAGAAAGAGACACACCAGAAGAAAAATAAGTAGAATCTATTATATTTCAGTCAAGGGAAAAAAGGAGTAGGAGCAAACATGAACTCAAACAAAGCAAAAGTAAAAATAGATCTAATTATACATGTACTCCAGAGGCTGAAACTTACCATGTGCTCATTCTCTATGGCATATACCCCATATCTGCTGTCTCCACGGCCCCCAGGTGGTAATGTCAGTGGAGTGCTCCTCACCTCCCGTTGAAGCTTGGCCAGGTCTCTGCGGTAGCTTCTAAGCTTGGCCATCATGGGGTTGCGAAAAGACAGCGGGGCATAGCGCAGTTCCTCTTCCATTTCTGCCAACTGTGAAGTAAGGAGTATTAACAGTTCACATTTAGACAAAGTACTTTAAAGTCTTCAAAGTGCTTTCATCAGAACCATGATGAGGCAAGGGGTGAAGTAGTATAACACAAGGCAGCAGGAATAGTAAAAAGCAATGAGGAAGTGGGAGTCCTGGATCCTGAGTTTGAATACCAACACTATTCCTCAATTCCTGGTGACTTTATGCAAGTCACTACATCTCAATTTCCACCAGATGAAGACTCTAAGAGAAAAAGAGGTTCTTTATTTTCTCTTGGTCACACAACTATTTTTATATGAAGTGCAGGAAAGGAAGCCAGGTGACCTGATTGGAATTCAGCATATTCTTCACTCAAGAACTGAATATTGTATTTGGTACAGTTATATACTGTTGTCTTCTTTGGGCTAGAGCTGAACAACAGATTGCTGCTGAGTCATTTCAGTTGTGATCAACTTTTTTCTGACTCCATTTGGAATTTTTTTGGCAAAGATACTAGAATGGTTTGCCATTTGCTTCTCCAGTTTATTTTACAAATAAGGAAACTGAGGCAAATACAGTTAGGTGACTTGCTCAGGGTCACACAGCTAAGAAGTGTCTGAGACCAGATTTGTACTCAGAAAAACTAGTCTTCCTGAATCCAGGCCCAGAACTCTACCGACTGCACCAACTAGCTGCCTTAAACAACAACAGGAGTGCGATACAAAAATACTTCTCCACTTTAACTCTGAAAATACTCTTGTCTCATACCCCTAATGCCTCAAGATGTTACTTGAGGCATCTGGTTTACAATGTTCTGAGCCAAGCAAAATGTAGCACCTTAGACTATGCACAGATCAGGCACCATAACCTTTTCACCCCTTAGGTTAGCCAGATCCAGGGAAGTCAGGACCCTAAGAAGTTAAGGGAATCAATATCTACTAGTAAAGAGCTTCCATAGTGCTACCAAGATGCAACAAGGGAAGGCTACATAATAAATAACATCCCCTATACAGAACTGTGCAATGACAAAGATAGTCTAAAGAGTTCTGCCTTTCTGGTTAAGACTATTTCTATCCTTTTAAGTTTCTTCAGACTTCAGAGTACAAACTTCCCTTTGCAGTATCCCCAGATCATGTGGCAGCAACTGTCCCACACAGGAAAAATTTCAAGGATTTGGACTTCAGCTCAACTCTCTACAGGTTCTGATATTCAGGAAAGAAGTATTATGGCTTCAAACATGCAACCAGCCTTATGCTGTCTGAGGCAGAAAATGGATTTCAATCTAGGTTTATAACAAATATCTTACAGATATTTTATAAAATGGCCGTCCAACTTTTTAGTTCTTTTAGACTTCATCGCCTAACAAAAACATATCAAGGGCTAGAACCTTAATGGATTGCTCATTCCATCAGTGACTTAGGATATCTGTGAGGGAGAATACCATCTGTATCCAAAAAAAGAACTGTGGAGTTTAAACAAAGACCAAAGATTATTACCTTCAATTTTTAAAAAAATTTGTCTTAGAATCAAAGGGATTCATAGACATATGAAAAACTGCTCTAAATCACTAACTTATTAGAGAAATGCAAACTAAAGCATCTCTGAGGTACTACCTTCCTCTCAGACTAGCCAATGTGACCAGAAAGACAATGATCAGTGTTGGAAGGGATGTAGGAAATCTGGGACACTAATACTTTGCTGGTGGAGCTGTGAACTCATCCAACATTTCTAGAGAGTAATTTAGAATTAGGTCCAAAGGTCAACGAAAAAATGTGCACACCCTTTGATCTAGCAATACCACTACTGGGTTTATACCCTGAAGAGATTATGAAAAAGGGTAAAAACATCACTTGTACAAAAATGTTCATAGCAGCCCTGTTTGTGGTGGCAAAGAATTGGAAGTTAAGGGAATGTCCTTCAATTGGGGAATGGCTTAGTAAACTGTGGTATATGTGTGTGTGTGTGATAGAATACTACTGTTCTATTAGAAACCAGGAGGGATGGGAATTCAGGGAAGCCTGGAAGGATTTGCATGAACTGATGCTAAGCAAGATAAACAGAACCAGAAGAACACTGTACACCCTAATTAGCAACATGGGGGTAATGATCAACCTTAATGGACTTGCTCATTCCATCAGTGCAACAAACAGGTATAATTTTGGGGTATCTGCAATGAACAATACCATCTGTATCTAGAGAAAGAATTGTGGAGTTTGAACAAAGACTACTACCCTTAATTTAAAAAAAACATTATTTTATTATATAATTTTGCTATCTCTTATACTTTATTTTTTTCCCTTAAGGATAGGCTTTCTCTCTCATCACATTAAACTTAGATTGGGGCGGCTAGGTGGCGTAGTGGATAAAGCACTGGCCTTGGAGTCAGGAATACCTGGGTTCAAATCCAGTCTCAGACACTTAATAATTACCTAGCTGTGTGGGCTTGGGCAAGCCACTTAACCCCATTTGCCTTGCAAAAACCTAAAAAAAAACAAACCCCCAAACATTAAACTTAGATCAATGTATACCATGGACCCAATGTAAATACTAACAGACTGGGGAGGCTAGGTGGCGCAGTGGATAAGGCACCAGTCCTGGAGTCAGTAGTGCCTGGGTTCAAATCAGGTCTCAGAAACTTAATAATTACCTAGCTGTGTGGCCTTGGTCAAGCCACTTAACCCCATTTGCCTTGCAAAAACCTACAAAAACAAAAACAAACAAAAAAAAAGACTAACAGACTGCCTTCTGTGGGGGTGGGTGGGTGGAGGGAAGGGAAGTAAGTTTAGGGGAAAAAAATCATAAAATTCAAAATAAATTAACTAAAAAAAACTACAAAAACCTAAAAAAAATTTATGTACTACATAATTTCATTGTCTCTAACATTTTGTTTCTTCCTCAAGGTTTTTGTTTTTTTTCTCAGCACTCAATTTTGATTCATGGAAACATGTAAAAAAAAATATAAACCTAAAGATAACCTTTAGTAACTACCTTATAAGGGATGTTGGGAGGATCAAAAGAAACATGTGTAAAGTGCTTTTCAAACTTTAAAGCATTAGATAAATGTTGGTTAATATTATTACTACTGAAGAGAGGATTCTGGAAAAATGGCAGAGGAGGTCAGAAAGTTCCAAGTTCCCCATATTTCTTCCACAAGCAAGTCAAAAAAAAACTTTAGGGTAAATGTGAAGCAGCAAAAGTAAACAAGAGCTGGAGCAGAATAATGGTCTTCCTTGGACAAATGGAGATCAGAAGAAAAATCCTGGATTAAGATTTGGACAGAGTGAAACTGCAAGAGGTGAGCCCTAGGGGTAGCTGGGGTGTGAAGTAGTCTCTGCTTCAGGCACAGGAATTTTCACCTCCCAGACAGTGTGAGGAGAGGGGATCTGAGTGAGGGAAGAAAGAAAGGGAAACCTTGCTGATAAGGGATGCTAAGCCCAGCTATGCAGCAGAGACATGGTCCAGGTGAGTGCAAAAGCTAGTGGTGTGGGATGCTGATGGCTATGGACACTTATGGGAGAATCTGGTCTTGGTTTTGGAGTAGATGGGAGAACTGAAGTTTTAGCCACTGGAGGGTTCTCAGGAAATAAGATCATTTCCAGCAGTGTACAGAAGAGTCCCAACAGGGGCTCTGAGGAGGAAAAGATTCTAGAGGTTGGGCCCAGGACAAAGTTTCTGAGGGCAGAGGCACAATTCCCCAATGTCTAAAAATAATCAAAGAAGAAAGAATCAAATCACAGACAGTTACTACAGGACTAGAGAAGACAGGATTTACCTTCAGAGAAAGATTCTCGAAGCATAAAAAAAAAGCCTCCTCTCCTAACTCAAAAAGAGTAACAACAAATGGCTACCTGCTCAAAAAGAATTTATAAAAAAAACTCAAAAGTATTTAAAAAAACAAAAAAAAGGCTGAGGAAAAGATAAAAAGAAAAAAATAAGAACCAAGAAAAACAAAATTGTGAAAAGAAAACTGGAGGAAGACAATGGCTCCGTGAAAATTTGAATTCAGCAAGTGACATTATTAGACCAAGAAATAATAAAGCTAAATATAAAGAATGAAAAAATAGAAGGTAATGTAAAACATCTCATAAGAAAAACAATTTGAGAAAACAGAATAGACCTCCTGAAAGCTACATTCAAAAAATGAATTTTGATACAATACAAAAAGTAATTAAAGAAAATTTTTCTAAAGTGTGGTAACAAGAAGGGAAAGTAGAAATAGAAAAGAATTCACCAATCACCATCTGAAAGGGATTCCAAGTGGAAAACTGATGGAAATACCCTAACTAAATTCCAAAACCCCAAGGTTAAAGAGAAAATATTAAGAGCAACAAGAAAAAAAGCAATTCAAATACAGTGAAGTCACAATTAGAATTCACAAGAACTAGCAGTGGCTACATTAAAAGACCACAGATCTTAGAACACAAGAACTGGGGTTGCAGACAAAAAATATCATACCCAGTAAAGTTAAGCATAATCTAGAATGAAAAAAATGAACCTTAAATGATGGCCAAACTTTCAGGATTTTGTTGCAAAAAGATTTGAATTTAATAGAAAATAAGACCTATAAAATCTAAGAAAAACATAAGGGAAACATCAAAGACTAATTACAAGAGACCCAATAAGGAAAAATTATTTACTAATTATATATGGAAATGTAAACCATATGTCCAAGATTGTTATTAGTAATGGGTAGTGTGAAGGAGAGATTTGGGTAAAACTGAGCAAGATAGGATTCTGAAATGTAAAATGGGGGTAGCTAGATAGTGCAGTGGTTAGTCAAATCCAACCTCAGATATTTGCACTTAGCTGTGTGACCTGGGCAAGTCATAACCCAATTGCCTTTCCTCCTCCTCCCCCTCAGTCAACTGATATAGGAAAAGATTAAAAGAAAAGATTTATCTTATACAAATGAGGTGTGAGAGGAAGAAGGAGAGCTGATAGTTCTAGAAAACTGCTCTCATTGGGAATGGATTTGAGAGAAAACAATATATATATGTATAAAAGTATAAAATTCTTCTAAATTCAGAAAGAAATAAGGGGACATGGGGGGGTAGGTATTGAGTTAGAGGGTGAGGGAATCGGTTAAGAGGTATATAGAACAGTATGTAGATTAATGGGGAGGGCGGTATAGAAGGAGGGATACTTGAAAGAAAGTCAGGTTAAAGAATAGGAAGGCAAGGTATTGAGTAGAAAAAGTAGAAGAAAAAGCATTGTTGTTTTCAAGAAATATAAGAAACACACAAACCAAATACATAGATATCTATGACTATATACCTATGTGTATGAATGTGTGTGTGTGTGTGTGTGTGTGTGTGTGTAAAACTATATAGGTTTATATATGTATGTGAATACGCATATATGTATATACACACACATATATATGTATACACACACACATATATATATATATACACACACACACACACACATATATATATATGTATCTCTATATTTAATTGTGGCCTTGGATGGAGATGGATAAAGTAAACAGTGCACAGAAAAGAAACAGAAGAAAATCTACAAGGAAGCAAAGAAAAGATGGACAATTTTAAACACAACATGTAGTATTTATGATATACATTTTCTTGAAATGGAAATGTTTGCTTTATATTATGAATTCTCTTAGGTTTTGCTGCACACATGATAATTTTTTTCTTATTTTGAATTTAATTTAAAAAATAAAAAATAAGGGGCAGCTAGGTGGTGCAGTGGATAGAGCACCAGCCCTGGAGTCAGGAGGACCTGAGTTCAAATCCCACCTCAGACACATAATTACCTAGCTGTAAATCTGGCCTCAGACACATAATTACCTAGCTGTGTGGCCTTGGGCAAGCCACTTAACCCCATTGCCTTGCAATCAATCAATCAATAAAAAAAATTTTTAAAGAATGAAAGGGAAAAAAAATTCTTATTACTACAAAAGTAGCTAATTGTAACCCTGAAGGCCTAGTTAACTAATCGCTCTCAGCATCAAAACATGATTATTCAGAACTACTCTGCCTTATTCATAAATGCCATCCAACCTCTTCTCTTCAGCACTCATCATCAACATTTGCTGCACCTTTTAGTAAGGAAGATATTCAAAACAAAGTCCTCAAAATAGATGCACTCACAAGGTCAGGTTTCAAAACTACTTCTGGGCAAGTCAAATACTAGTAAAAGAAATAAGTCCCTTATTTCCCAGATCTCACCGTTTCATTTGCTTCCTGTTGCTTCTCATCAAAATCTCTGATTAACTTCTTTTTCTCTTCTGGAAAAGAGAAAAGGACATGCTTGAAATGCTCCAGTCTGGTTCTGTACCTTTATTCATGCCACCACTCTACTTTCCCCCTATTTTCTGCTTACCTGTGTTAACTCTAAGGTAATGATAAATTATGGTAATAACAGTAACAACCAATAAATACTGATTTAGCATTTTCACATTAACTCATTTGATTTTCACTACATGATGGAGGAAGGAAAGGCATCTATCAACTCCTTCAAAACAAACTCTATACTTTTTTTTAAAGGACCTTTTAAAGATACCTAAATGGCAATTGCCCCTATCATACAGGTTCTTAAAACAGTAATTCTTGTGATGGGGCCACTGGTCAAAACATTTTGCGAGCTTTTCTTTTAGAAATATCTTAAATGTTTGAAAAACATTTTTTTCTCTCTTCAATGGTGGAGAATAATCTCCTTTAAGGGTGGATTTGGTTTTTAAAAATGGTCAGTAAGAGCCATATCTGGTAAATAAAATGAGCAATAATCAACAAGTATTAAATAAAATCCAGTTTTGACAGGCACTAATGTGTAAGGCATTGATGATAAAAATCAAACAGGCCCTACCTTTAAGAAACACATTCTGCAGGAAAAGACAACTAATTTTGAAGGGAAGCCCTCACAGGAGAAGGAAGAAAGAAAGACTTCATTTGGAGATGGGGCTTGAACTAGGGCTTCTAAGAGGCAGACATGAAGAGGGAGAGTAGTATATACGGGGAAACTGCTGAGATGGCAAGGAGAGCTTAGTTGGCAATAAGGGATTGATAATTTACTGCTGACTTCATATAATTGAATCATTTGAACAATATGGGGATGCTTTTTCGTCAGAAAAGTTCAAGAGGAACTGTATCTGAAGATAAGCTCCCAGAACTAAAAAACAACTGAACTTTTAAAACACTGGTACTGAAAACAGTCTGTAGGAGGTTTCTCAGACAGGTGCTCTAAGAAAGCAAAACTGGGGAAGAACATCTCCAGTAACTAGTCAGTTGGTCCCACAAAGCAACATGAGTTCAGAGGCAAGAGCAGATGGTCACCTCAAGTCAGAACACATATGGAACATGTTTTCTTTCCAGGCTGAATTTTTGAAAGGAATTCAATAGAGCAAATAGCTTCAAGGGGACCAGCAGGGTGAAGGGTCCCTGGAAGTTTTTCCCATGCCCTTTAATAATACTATTTTCCCTCTGAGAGTATTTCCAATTTATTCTGTATCTCCTTTGCCGGTAGAACGTTTCCCCCCTTGGGACTGTGAGTTAATTGGACACCTGGCTTATTTTTGCCTTTCTTTCTAAGTACAGGGCTTGGCACAGTACTGAGCACAAGGTTGGCCTTAAATGTTTGAAGACATGACCAAATGGGTCAAAATGTTTAAGAATGTCAAGGTGGTGGGGTAGCTAGGTGGTGCTGTGGATAGAGCACCGGCCCTGGAGTCAGGAGGACCTGAGTTCAAATTCGGACTCAGACGCATAATAATTAACCTAGCTGTGTGGCCTTGGGCAAGTCACTTCACCCCACTTCCTTGCAAAAGCCAAAAATAAAAAAGATAATAAAAAAAAATCTTCCCATTAGTTGTCCAAATGTGGAAAGCCAGCTTCGGGTGGATACCTAGTTAGCAATGACTTTGACCCCTCATTGAAGACACTCCAGACTTTAAAGGGTCGGAAGAGAGGTGGCCGTGGTCTTTGGGCCACGTTGGCCCGTGGGTTCAGTTAATTAGGAACCTACTCTGTGCCGTACCCCGGCAAAGAAAGGCCAAGTCCGCTCCAGCTTCCCCGCCACCGTGAAACAACGCGAGCCGCGTGAAGTACGGGAAACCTGGATGTCGCCGAGCTTGACAAAGCGCATTAAAGAGCTTTGCGCCGTGGAGGGCGGCTTTTCCTCGGAATCTGCGGGGGCTGTCCGGGCAGGGGGCGCCTGACGTCGCGGCCCCCGCGGCCCCGGTGGGCCTGGGCCGGCCGGGGGGCGTCCCGGCCTCCGAGGCGCCCCAGCGAGCGTCACGGGGGCGGGGAGGGACCCCACGAGGCCTCTCCCCCGAGGTCCTCCCTCTCGTGACTCAGGCCCCGGACACAACGGGGACCCCCGGCTCCCGCGCCCCGCCCAGAGGACTCACCGGTCCCCGCGGTGCCCAGGAGCCTGTCGGGGACCCCTCGCAGGTCGTCCAAGAGCCCGCGGAAGATCTCGTGCAGCTTCTCGAAGGGCTCCGAGGACACGGCGGCCGCCATGGCGTAGGGCGACCTTCCCCCGCGGCGGCACGGCCGGTCCCGGGCCGAGGGCCCGCTTCTAGCCCTGCGTCCGGATCAGCCCGCGCGCATAGACTCCATGGCCCCCGGCCGCAGCGGCCGCTGCCCCGGCGTCGAGCGAGGCGCTTCCGGGGCACTCAAGGGGCGGGGCCTTCGGAGCCGGAAACCTCGACGCGAAGGCCCGCCCTGCCGGCCACGTGGGCCAAGCCAAGAGATGCCTGATGGCGCCGCGGGCTGCGGTGGCTGAAAAAGAAAGGAGCCGGAGCCTCCCTCCCTCCCTCCATGCTGTGATTTGGGCGCCAGATTTGGGACGACTGAGTTGTCACAATTTGGTGAGCGATAGCGAGAGTCATACGCCCCGCTACGCGTGAAAGGAAAAAAAAAAAAGGAGGGTTTCATAGGGCATTGTGGGAGTTGTAGTTCGACACGAGAGACTCGTGACCGGCCCGGAGAGGCGGAAACTCTGGAGGATCTTTTGCCACTTCCCTGGGACCCGTTGAATTGTGCGTCATCACGCAGGTCACGTGTCAAGCCATTGACGCTGCGTTATCTCTTTCTTAGAGTTTGACCTCCAGCCTCGAAGACCTTATGATTCCTCCTTTACAGATGGAACGACTGAGATCTGGAGAGGCTCAACTATTAAGCACACACAGAGGTGACTTTCCTAATCGTAGGAAGATTTTCTTGTTTTAAGCTTTATTAATGTTTTGTTTTTACAATAAAATTATATATATTACTTTATATATTATTATACATTATATGTATATTACTTTATATAATTAGTATATATTACTCCTGCCCATTAGTATATTTTACTCCTTTGTATATAATTATATGTTACTCCTGCCCAAAAAGTAAAATTAAAGTAAAACTCATAGGTCAGCACCTCACCTCAAAGTGCATGAAACATACTTTTTAAATTTTGTTATCTTGAGTAGTTGGGTTACTTTTTGTTTTGGATCTACATTTTCTTTTACAACATTATGAATAGGAAGTGTTTTACATGACTGCACATATAAAATCTATATCAAATTGCTTGCCTTCTGGAGTGGGGAAGGGAGGAAAAAATATGGAACTCAATTTTTAAAAATATAAAAATGTTTTGTTTGCATGTAATAAAAAAAAGTAATATGTAAGTATGTAATTGAGAAAATTTAAGAAAAAATTTAAAATCTATAATAAAAAAAGTATCCAACACATAAAAAAAATCAAAAGTAAATTAACAAAATTAGGCAGATCTGTGATGACTACAATGAAAAGACATGAGAAGACACTCCCATGGGAAGTCTAGGGATGTTACAGATTGCCATGTTTTCTGATTATTTTCAATATATCAATCAGTAGTACTGATCTTTCTTCCTTTAAAAAAACACAACTATTTATTATATAGGTATGACTCTGGGAAGGAGAAGAAAAAGGATATGAGGGATAACTATGTTCATGTAAGAAAAAAGGGAATATCAGTAAAATTTTATTTTCTCATAAAAAAAGAAAAAAGGAAAATTTTTGCAATAATCATATATTGTCAGTTATAAACAATTATAAATTTTTCTACTGACTGCATACCAAATTGTCTCCTCCATCACATCTCTGTAATAATGATGCTATGAAAACACTAGGAAGAGATTTAAATTTTGTGCCTTTCTATGCTGACCTTGTGTAACCTGAGAAATATGTTATAGAAAAACTGTCTTGTAACATCCTTGGTAAAAAATTTTGAAAGTTCTTTTTCCTGTCAGTCCTATCTTGGGTACCCTTGTGTATTGCCACCCAGATAGGACACCTGCCCCTACTTCCAGGAGGATTCTACAAGGATGGGGAGATAGAGGCTAGAGCCCAACAAAGAATATCAAGATAACAAGACTATCACTAAAAATTAGTCTTTGTTACCCCAAAATGAGCTAATTAACCTTGAACATCTTATTGTAGTTTATTAAACTATACTTGTACTAACCCCCATCCCTTTTAGCACATATACCATGCTGATAATCTTTGTGATTTTTCTCAACCAAGATACCGGAGAGGTTTGCTGTTTCCTTTTCTAGCTCATTTTGCAGATGAGGAAATGCAGGTAACGAGTGGAGGGACTTGCCCTGAGTCTGGTAGTTTTCTAAGGCCAGACTGCACTCTGGATGATGTCTCTGACTCTAGGTCCAGGCCCTATCCACTGTACCCCTTAGCTCAACGTTCAGTCAACTCCAGCGTCTCCCTTGTTACCTTCAAGAGCAAGCAGAGATGTCTTCATCATTGAAAGCCTTTCAGAACCTGGCCCCTTCTTACTTTTCCACCATCTATCCCATATATTGGCCTCCTTGCTGTTCTTTAAACCTTCCAAAAATGGGGCAGCTAGGTGGCCCAGTGGATAAAGCTGACTGGAGTCCGGAGTACCCAGGTTCAAATCCGATCTCAAACGCTTAATAATTACATAGCTGTGTGGCCTTGGGCAAGCCACTTAAGCCCATTTGCCTTGCAAAAAAAACCCTAAAAAAAAAAAAACAACCTTCCTAAAATGCCCATTTCATATCCCAACCCTGATACTTTACATGAATTTTCCTTCCTCACTTCTCCCTCTTGGTTTCCTTCAAGTCTTGGATAAATTCCACCTTTTGCAAGAAATTGTTTGCAGTTCTCTTTGATAAAATCAGTCAACAAAAACTTATTAGGGCTCTACTATATGCCAGACACTGCTGTCCTGGGGATACAAAAAGAAGCAAAAAACAGTTGGTCCCTCAAGTAATTTACTATCTTTTTTTAAAAAACATTTTATTTGTTTTCCGATTGTATACAATAGTAAATTGTACCCATCATTTTTTCAAGGCTCTGAATTCTACAATCCCCCCCCCCACAGAAGGCTGTCTGATAGTCTCTACATTGTTTCCATGCCATATATTGATGTAAACTGAATGTTATAAGTGTAAACGTAAGAATAAACATAAACCCCCTCCCCCCAAGAAGATGGGAAACCTCAAGAATAGAGAGAGAGGGAAAAAAAAATTATACTTCAGTCTGTGTTCAGATTTCAATGGCTCTGTCTCTGGGGGAGTTCCTTTCTTTATCATAAATCCACCAGAGAAGTTGCTTCACTATTTTTACCTCAGTTGCTATTACTAGCTGTACCTCCACTCTATTCCTCTCCACTCTCATTTATTCTATTCTTTCTCTTCTTTCATCCTGGCCCTGTCCAAAAGCGTGTTGCATCTGAGTACCCTCTCCCTTGATCTTTCTTCTCTTCTGTCACCTATTCCCCCCTTCCCTCCCCCCCATTTCCCCTCATCCTGTCCCTTTCCTCCCATCCTTCATTTCCTCCCTGAGCCATTTCACTCATTCCCCCTTGCCTTCCCCCCTCCCCTCCATTGAAAAAGCTTTTTTGTTGACTCTTATGTGAAATCTCTCAGCTTCTTCTTCATCTCCTTTTCCTTCCTTCCAGTACTTTCCCCCATCGCCCATTGACTCCTCCCTTTACCACATCATACCATTATATTCCACTTCTTCCTATGTCCTGTCTATATGTATTCCTTCTAACAACTCTAATAAATGAGAAAGTTCATATGAGTTATCAATATCTTCTTCCCGTGCAGGAATACAAACAGTTGAACATCATCAAGTTCCTTATAGTTAGTCCCTCTCTTCTACTCCGTCTATGGTTCACCAGAGTCCTGTACTTGGAGATCAAACTTTTCTGTTCAGCTCTGGTCATCTTGTTAGGAAAGTTTGAAAGTCCCCTGTTTCATTGAAAATCCATCTTTTCCCTTGAAAGAGGATGTTCAGTTTTGCTGGGTAATTGATTCTCAGTTGTAAACCAAGATCTTTTGCCTTCTGGAATATCATATTCTAATCCCTATGAGCCCTTAATGCAGATGCTGCCAGATCCTGACTATGGAGCCTCGGTAGTTGAATTGTCTGTTTCTGGCAGCTTTTAGAATTTTCTCTTTGATTTAAGAGTTTTGGAATTTGGCTATAATATTCCTGGAAGTTTTTCTTTTGAGATCCCTTTCAGGGGGTGACCAGTAAATTCTCTCAATTTCTATTTTACCCTCAGCTTCTAGGATCTCAGGGCAATTTTGCTGTATTATTTCTTGAAAATTGAAGTTTAGGCTCTTTTCCTGGTCGTGGCTTTCAGATAGTCCAATGATTTTCAAATTATTTCTTCTGGATCTGTTTTCAAGGTCAGTTGTTTTTCCAATGAGATAGTTCACATTTTCTTCTAATTTTTGGCTTTTTTGGAAGAGTTTTATTTCTTCCTTCTTTCTTGCAAAGTCATCAGCTTCCTTTAGTTTCATTTTGCATTTGAAGGAGTTACTTTCTTCAGAGAGCTTTTTTTTTTAGGGGGTTTTTTTGTGTTGTTTTTTTTTTTGCTAGGCAATGGGGTTAAGTGGGTTGCCCAAGGCCACACAGCTAGGTAATTATTTAGTGTCTGAGACCGGATTTGAACCCAGGTACTCCTGACTCCAGGGCCGGTGCTTTATCCACTGCGCCACCTAGCCACCCCACAGAGAACTTTTTTATCTCCTTTTCCAGCTGGCCAATTCTGCTTTTTAAGTCATTGTTCTCCTCATTTGCCTTTTGTTTTTTGCTTTTTCCATTAGGCCTAAACTGGTTTTTAACATATTTTCTTCAGTGTTTTTTTTGTATTTCTTTCACCAAGCTTTTGATTTGGTTTTCAGGTTCCACATAATTTTTCCTCCACCTCCCTGAATTGCTCTTCAAAGTCTTTTTTGAGCTCATCCACAGTCTGAGCCCATTTTCTATTTCTCTTGGAGGTTTTGTATGCAGAAGCTTTGATTTTGTCATCATCAGAGTATGTGTTTTGATCTTCCATAGGACTGAAGTAATTCTCTAGGGTCAGATCCTTCTTTTTCTGTTGTACTCATTTCCTCAGCCCAAGGCTAATTTACAGCACTTCAAGGCTTTGGGGTTGGTTTTTTTTGGGGGGGGCACCCTACTGGGACCTTTATTCTTCCAAGGTCTTAAGCTCTCTAGCCAGTATTTTGATATGTAGATGACCACAGCTTTGCCCTCTGACCTGAGGCTATAAGGCAGGATCCAGCTATTTTAGCAAGGAAGCCTAAACTGCACCCTGAGTCTGAGTGTAGGCAAACAGCAGAGTCCTGCCCCAGGGAGAGCAAAGAACTTTGCAGACTTCCTTTACCTTCTCTGGGGGTGCAGGCTGCTTTCTCCCAATTCTCGCTGCAGGTTCTGTGGTTGGTGCTCCTCACTCCACACTCACCCAGGTGCAGCAGAGTTCTCTCCTCTCCCCTTCAAACTGTTGCTGGTGATCTCTGGGCTGGGCTGGACTGGGCTTTGCTGACCTGGGCTGGGCTGCTCATTCTCCCTTGCCTTCCCCCCTTCCATATCATTGCAATAGCTCATTGTAATAAAGAAAAATCTTATTATATGAAATATTTTGGCCTATTCCCCCTCTCCTTTTTCTTTCTCCCTTTACATTTCCCTTTTTTCTATTGACTCCATTTTTACACCATATTTTATCTTCAAATTCAGCTTTCTCCTGTGCTTCAACTATAAAAGCTCCTTCTACCTGCTCTATTAACTGAGAAGGTTCATATGAGTATTATCAATGTCATTTTTCTATGCAAGAATACATGCAATTCATCATCATTAAGTCCCTCATATTTTTCCCTTCTCCTCCAATCTCTATGCTTCACCTGATTCCTGTATCTGAAGATCAAACCTGTTCATCTCTGGCCATTCCAACAGGAACATTTGAAATTCCCCTGGTTTATTGAAAGTCCATCTTTTTCCCTGGAAGAGGACATTCAATTTGGCTGGGTAGTTGATTCTTGGTTGCATTCCAAGCTCTTTTGCCTTCTGGTATATTATATTCCAAGCCCTACAAGCTTTTAATGTAGTTGCTGCTAAGTCCTGTGTGATCCTGACTGCAGCTCCATGATATTTGAACTGTGTCCTTCTCGCTGCTTGTAATATTTTCTCTTTGACTTGGGAGTTCTAGAACTTGGCTATAATATTCCTAGGGGTTGGTTTTTTGGGATCTCTTTCTCGGGGGGATTGGTGGATTCTCTCCATTTCTATTTTGTCCTCTGCTTCTAGGATGTCAGGGCAATTTTCCTGTAGTAATTCTTTGAAAATGATGTCAAGGCTCTTTTCCTGATCATGACTTTCAGGTATTCCAGTAATTTTTAAATTATCTTTCCTAAGTCTGTTTTCCATATCAGTTGTTTTTTCAATGAGATGTTTCACACTTTCTTCTAATTTTTCATTTTTTGGTTTTGAAGTAATGAGTCCTGATTTCTCATAAATTCATCAGTCTTCCTGAGTTCTATTCTTTGTCTGAAGGATTTGTTTTCCTCAGAGAGTTTTCTTATCTCTTTTTCCATCTGGCCAATTTTGCCTTTTAAGCCATTCTTCTCCTCAATAACTTTTTGAACTGTTTTATCCATTTGACCTAAGCTGGTTTTTAGCATGCTATTTTCTTCAGCATTTTTTTGGATTGCCTTGACTAGACTGCTGACTTCATTTTCATGTTTTTCCTGCATCTCTCTCATTTCTTTTCCCAGTTTTTCATTTTCAAAGTCTTTTTTGAGCTCTGTCATAGCCTGAGCCCAATTTCTGTTTTTCTTGGAGTCTTTAGATGCAGGAGCTTGTGCTTCCTCATCTTCAGACTGAGTATATTGATCCTTCTTGGGATCATAGATAATGTATTTCTCAATGGTGTTCCTCTTTTTTCTCTGCTTGCTCATTTTCCCAGCCTAAGCCTGTTTTTGTGGTGCTTCCTGAGGTTTGGGGACACTCTCACAAGGGTCTCAGTGTGTGAGGCTCTGTCCTCCCTCCTGGCCTGTGAATGACCATATGCGCCCCCCCTCTGCCACGGGGCTGAGGTGCGGGAGCCCTGCTGTTCTATGTGGGGCCTAGATTGCGAATCAGTATCTGAATGTGTTCAGAGCCCCAAAGTCCTGTTCCAGGGGCAGAGCTCTGCAGTCTCTCTCTCTTCACTTCCCTCCCTCAGCTCAATGGGCTCATGCCCTGGGGGCTCCTGCTTACAGGCTCTGCCTGCTTGGGTTTCCTGGATCTGGGCTGTGGTGGCCACACTGCTTGCTGTGTGCCCTGAGGGCTGGGCTTCACATGCTCGCTCTGGCAGAGGTCCCCCCGCTGTTCCCCCAATTTGTGCCAGGTGCTCCCCAGGGCGTAGCTCAGGAAACTCCCCTGCTGCTGTGAGCCAGGGCTCCCAGTGCGCTGGGGCTGCCTCCAGGAGGCTGAAGTTCTTTCATTCTGGAATGCCACCCCTCTGGCGGGCCGCCCCTCTAACCCCAGGGAGCAGAGCCTTTCTGCTCTTTTCCAGGTTATGTTGAGTAGGAGCACTGCCTCATTGGGTCCCTCTGTGGCTTCTGTCTCTCAAAAATTTAGTTAAAGTCCTTAGTTTCGAAGATTTATGAGGGAGCGCCTAAGAGAGGATCCTCGCTTGTTGCCATCTTGGTTCTGCCCCTATATTCGTCTTTGTTAAAGGTTAAAGAGAACTTTCCTGGAAGCTGAGCTCAAGGGGCTAGCATTTAAGCTTATTCAATTGTACATATGTGGTTCATACTTAATGTAAATGTCAAAAGATCTATAGTACAGGGTGGCTAGATGGTGCAGCAGATAGAGCACTAGCCCTGAAGTCAGGAGTACCTGAGTTCAAATATGGCCTTAGACACTTAATAATTACCTAGCTGTGTGGACTTGGGCAAGCCACTTAACTTCATTGCCTTGTAAAAAAAAAAGATCTAGTAGTACATTCACTCAAGCTAGGTACTCTCATCTCTTCATCAGTAAAGAACGTAACTCAGTCCATGACATTCTGCCATAGATCTTACCCAAAAGATCCAACAAACTTTCTTATAGATCTTTTTTTTTCTTTTTTTAGATTTTTCAAGGCAAGGAGTCAGATTTGAACTCGGGTATTCCTGACTCCAAGGCTGGTGCTGCGCCACCTAGCTGCCCTTCTTATAGATTTTTTTAAAATACCCTTTGACTATCTGTTATCCAATTTCCTTGTCCCATCAGTTTTTTTATAAGTTATGCACCTTATATCACTTCCTGAATATGTTATTGGAAACATACTAAAACCTTTTTGAATCCTTTGTCATTCAAAAATTGATTCCTAGTTTGTTCCAGTATTTAAAATTATACAGCATTGCTGGAAGAAAATATTGTACTCTTTTGCTTTATGTCCTATCTCCTCCACTAAAGGTGAGAGACTATATGCTGTTTAGGAGAGAATCCTTGGGAACTTTAAGGCTTCATTCACACGGTCATAAAAAAATGCACCTTCATCCTTAGTTAATTTCCTCAGTCAGTTTTCCCTACTTCTGCATGGCTCTCATTTTTTTTTTTCTTTTTTTCTTCTTCCTCCCTTCTTTGATTTTTCAAGATCCTTTTTAAGCTCTTCCATGTAGTTTTGGATTTGAGGCCAATTCATAAATTCCTTTGAGATTTTCCTTGTAATTTGTCATTGGTTTCTTCTTCTGAGATGGCATTTTATCCCTATCTCAATAGCAACTTTCTATAGTTAGTGCTCTTTTGGGTTTTTTATTTTTGTTTTGTTTTTTTTTGCTCATATTGTTAGTTGGGCCTGCTCCTAGGATGCAGGAAATATAGTCCCCAAGCTTTTTGTGCTGAAGTTCATCCCTTATCCCTGGTTTATCTCTTGCTAAGGAATTGCCTATGCAGAGGTTTGTTTCCTCCTTTATTCCCAGGCTTTGCCTATGCAGTGGTTTGTTCCCAACCCAGTCCTGTCTGTTGTTCCCAGGGCTTGGACTTGGTCAGCAATGGGACCTCCCTGCTGGCCTGCTCTCTAGTTGAACCTGGAACTGGACTGTGCTGTGGCTGTCTCCCTCCGGCTTTCCCATCTCCCACCCACACTGAGCTATACTTTCTCTTTACCCCCAAAGAGACAGACCTTAATGGAAGATCCTCCAGATATTGTGAATTGAGAACATATTTTGCTCTTTTTTTGGTGGGATCTGTAATTTTAACATCTGTGAAGAGGCTTCATTTAAAGTTGTGTAGGGAAAAGCTCAGGGAGCATATTAGCTTTGTGTCTCCATCTTGGCTCCACTCCAGAACCTCTTCAACCTTTTTCATCTAGTTTTAGATGAAGAAAGTCGTATTTTTCTTTCACTTTTGAATAGTATCTTCATAGTTCACAATTGAAGTTTCAAAAGTCTGGCAAGCAGGCCATAGCAATCTAGTAATTGGAATGCTGGCCAATTTTTACAGCTCATTTAGAATATTACCCTGGGAACAAAGAGGTAATTGTCTTCTAGGTGTGGAAGACTCTATCTTCAGGGTGTGGAAAGGTAGTAGTAGGTAGAGTAGTCTGAGCTAAGTTTTGCTGTATAAAGGAGATTTATCCTTAGAAGTATTGGGGAAAATATTTCTCCTTGTTATGTCCATAAATTTACTATGACTTTATGAAAAACTATCTGACATTATGCTAGGCACTGGCCCCAAACAATGCAGGAATAGAGCCAATTGTCCTTGCTAACCGTAGCAATAGGAGAACAGACTCCAACCCCTCAGGGTAGCCTAGAACTCTAAGAAGCAAGGCAGCCAGTCTGATGCTAAGAGAAGGGGTCAAAGCCTACTTAGTACTTAAAATCTCTCTTCCTGCATGGAAATAAAGCTATATGTTCCATATCTGAAAAAGAAATGAAACAATAAGTCTTTTTTTTAAAGGTTTTTGTAAGGTAAATGGGGTTAAGTGGCTTGCCCAAGGCCACACAGCTAGGTCATTATTAAGTGTCTGAGACTGGATTTGAAACCAGGCACTCCTGACTCCAAGACCAGTGCTTTATCCACTGCGCCACCTAGCCACCCCTATAAGTCTTGTACTTGGAAGCAATTTGGGGATCATTAAAAGCACTACAATTTCCTGAATGGAATCCAGTCCCCTTTCCTCCAATTCAGATCTCACCCAATTCACTGACCACCTACAGTATCTCTCCCAAATATATGTATTTATATATTAATTCCATGAACTGGCTATCCAACTACCTATTACAGTCTGAACAATAGATATTTTTGTCTTTTTATTTAATAAGAAATTGTTACAAAGAATTTATATTTTCTTTATTTCTGTTGTCAATGCAGAAAAACCTGTATTTAAAAAAAAAAGCAGGATGCTTCCCCTACACAATTTAGTAAGAGAATGAATTTGATGTTACAGTTGTATAAAAACATAAAAATAAATTGCATTAGTTTTGAGTGTTCATTAATTGAACTAAAAGATTTAAATTAACAAAAATCTGGTCTACAAAAAAGTCTTTACAGCTTAAAAATCCTTAGAAAATCCTTCTTTAGTAAACACAATATACCATCAGACTTAATAAAGTAAGCTTAATTTTCACCTGATTTATATGATAAAGTTGTCATTCCTCTAAATTCACAGTTATATTTTATCCATGATTAAAAGGTTTCATTTCATATAGTCAGTCATAATTTACTTTGAACTGGCAATCCAGTTAACTATTAGTTAACTGGATTGCCATAGATGGTCTTTGAAAGTCTTCACAAGTTGAGGACTGATTCAGCCATTCTGGGAAGCAATTTGGAACTTTGCCTGAGGGGCTATGAAACCTTGTATATCCTATAACCTAGCAATACCACTACTGGTTGTGTCCCAAAGAGATAAAAAACAAAAGTGAAAAGGATTTATATGTACAAAAATATAATAGCTCTTTTTCTAGTGACAAAGAATTGGAAATTGAGGTGATGCCCATTAGTTGGAGAATGACTGAACTAATTATGACATGTGATTGTGATGGAATACTACTGTGCTACAAGAAATAATGGGTAGGATGTTCTTGAACAACCTGAAAAGACTTACATGAACTGATAAGCAAAATGAGAACAAGGAGAACATTTATACATAGTAACAACAATATGGTATGATGGTCAACTTTGAAAGTCTTAGCAATTTTCAACAATACAATGATCCAAGGCAATTCTGAAGAATTTTTAATGAAAAATGCTATCCCACTCCAGAGAAAGAACTGATATAGTATGAATGCAGATCAAAGCATAGTCTTTTCTACTTTCTTTTTTTTTCTTTGGTGGGGGGATCCCTATGTTTTCTTTTTTTAAAATTTTTTTTATTTATTTAAAGCAATGGGGTTAAGTAACTTGCCCAAGGTCACACAGCTAGACTAAGTGTCTGAGGCTGGATTTGAACTCAGGTACTCCTGACTCCAGGGCAGTACTCTATCCATGGACCACCTAGCTTCCCCCTGCTCATTCAAAAATTCATTTATTTATTTATTTAATTTCATGTTTTCTTTTACAACAATATAGAAATATGTTTTACATGACTATACGTGTATAACCTATATCAAATTGCTTGCTTTCTCAATAAGGGGTGAGGAAAGGAGAGAATTTGTAACACAAAATTTTAAAAGACAAATTGTAAAAATTGTTTTGGAAAAACAAAATATCAACTAAGCAATTAAAAGTTTAAAAATTTAGTTCTATTTTACTTGGTGAACTTATTAGCTCCCATGGATTCAGTTATAATTTTATGCAAATGATCCTAATAAGTATTTTGTTCAGCCTTCTTCTTATCTCCAGTCATGCATTTCCAACTGCTGATTAGATATCTCCAACTAGATGTTTCATAGATATTTCAAACACAACATGATCAAAACTAATCTTATTATCTTTCCTTTTAAACCCTCCTCTCTTCCTAACTTACTTTCTTTTTTCAAAGATACCATCCTCCCAATCACCCATATTGTTTATTCTTTTATCATCTGCCTTCTTCCTGACCTTTTAATCTTCTTACATCTTACTCCCTTCCAGGTACTATTGCTTACTTACTTGCTTTCTATTGCTTACTCCCCTCCAGGTACTCTCACCTTCAGGCATTTTCCATGTTTCTCATGCATGGAATTTTATATCTTCTTATCTCTGCCTCTTGATCTCAAGTCCTAGCTAAGGTCCCACCTTTTATTAAGAAACATTTCTTGTTTTTTCTTAATCAGAATGCCTTCCCTCTGAAGTTATCTCCAATTTATCATTATACATACTTGTGTACATATTTATTTATCCTAAAATTATCTTCCATTTAGCATAGATAATATGTATTCAGATAGATGTGTGTATGTAATATATGTACTATATAGTACATATGTACTATATGCAAATATATATATACGGACATTAAAATCTTGTGTGCACATTATCTCCCGCATTAGACTGTGAGCTCTACTCATAACAAGGCACTACTAGGTTCTTAATAAATGTTTGTTGAGTTGTATATTTTATCAGAGGGGAACTAAGAGTTGTTGAATTTAAGATTGGTCAGTGGTAATACAGTGTTTGCTTAAAGACTTTCTGAGGCATCACATTCCACTTTAGTATGTTTTGATCATTAGAAAATTTTACCTGATCTAATTCTAGAAAAGCATTGTGGCATAGTAGATAGAGAGCCAGCCTCCAAGCCAGTCAGTCTTAGACTTGTCCTTCCTGGGATCATCTTGGGCAATTTTCTGAACCTCTCAGAGCTTCAGAGCAATGTCAGTCTCAACGAGGCCACAATCACTAAACCTTATTTAGGGATCCTTGTAGGCCATATATTGTCTTTAAAAAAATAGTAATGTTATCTACATTCTATTGTATTTTCATTCTGTTAAATAATTCCCAATTACATTTTAATCTGGTTTTAGCTCACAGTCAGGATTGTTTTAGCCTGCTTTTAATTTTTGACATCTCTATTCTAGGTTATTTTCTAAAATAAGAGATGTACCCTTAGACTGGACGCAAACTAAAATTTCCTTTTTAGTTTCTCTAGGAATATTAAGAAATAATTTTTTTCTTCTAAAACCCTCTCCAAAATCCTTGGATAGGTGAGTGATGGATCAGATCAAATATGGTAAATAAGGGGTGTGCTCCAGAAGGAATGAGAGAGTGACTTGATTATTCAGTATAGGAATGCTGACCCAGATTTACTAGGTATTTTTTACTAATTCGAGATTCCTATCTATAAATGTTAACTGAAATTTTGGGGCATTGTCATGCTTGGATGACATGAGGACAATGATAGTCTGGAAATCTCTATCCAAGCTAGAGATGGTTTGGATATAGATAAATGATAAATAAAATTGTTTTGGAAAAACAAACCTAAAATACAGAGTTTGGATTTTTTTTTCATTAAGTATTTTTTGTTAAAATTTTTAGATTTTTTTTCAATAGTAATATTTTTTCTTGGAAACCAGAATAGATCATGTCATCCATGGCTCTTCATTTTATGCATCTCTTGTCCACTTCTTCCCATAAATCCTGTAGGAGAGGTCATCTAGCATGCTAGGGGGTAGGTGAAGTAGAAAGTTGCCTTTAAATCACTTGACATGGCATGAATCTATAACAGTAGAAGACAGTGGTGATTCCCTGGTGACTCCTCATTCTCACTACTTGATTTTCCCACTTTGTTTCCTAGTCACACATCTCTTCTTAATGTTAAATCTTATCTTCTTCTGGATCCTCTCCTTTACCTGATATGTGTTCATATTTGTCTGAGATTTTTGTCATCTGTAAATCTGACAAGTATAATTTGCCTTTATCCAAGTCTTTGATAAAAATGTGAAACAACATGTGATCAAGCACAGATTCCTGATGCATTTAGGTTTGGGAGGATTTCTTCTACAATGACATCTAACTATTAACAACTATTCTGAAGGACTGACCATTCCACCAAATCTAGCCCATATCTCCCCATTTCCCACCCCCTCGGACAAGCATAAGGACATGCTTTTGCCAAAGTTGTTTTTAGCATTCTCTAAATTACCAGTTTAGCAACTTTACCAAAAAAGAAAAAAAAAAGTTAATCTGATACGATTTTTTAAATTAAATTCTTTTCAATTATTGAGCATATTTTCTTGACTCCCCTAGCTAATTGGAAATAAAATAAAACCAAATACTTATAACTAACAAACTTAGGAAAGCAAAACAAAGCTTCAAGTTTTTGTGTTGCTGGTTTTCAGAGCTAGTTCTGGGAGTCTGTAAGTTTACAGTGCCTCTGAGGTGGGGTGATCTAAGGAGAGGTGTGGTCACAGCAAGAAAGGCCCCGCTTCCTTGTTGATTCTGTTGGTCCTAGAACTGGGTCTGGGACTTCTGCTCCCCTGCAACTACTGGCACTAATGCTCCTTTTCACTAAAGAACTTCAACCTAGAATCATGCCACATGAAGGCTATGTCCAAAAATGTTTCTCAGTAAGAAAAATAATAAATCAGTATAACCTTTTCTCAATGAAGAATAATGAGGATAAAGACCTGTTCTGGCTCTGGAGGTGGCCAACATTCTGGTGATGAACCTCTCCAAACAGTTGGGCTGTTTATTAGGCCACAGACTATTCATCAGCAGGCACATTCTTAAAGTCTTTCCAACTTGGTAGACCTACCCAAGCTTGTACTCTGATGGTAAAGCCTTCGAGAATCCAAGGTCATGTCTATGCTGTGATGAGGCATCATCATAGGATTATGTGGTACCTTACATATCCATAGCCCATAAGTTAACCAGTAAAACACGCTTCAGAATATTATAGTCAAACCAGAACTTATGTGGCATTGCAGCTCCTGATAGTTTTTGTTCTGGTTTACTATAAAAGTCATAGGGAGAAAAAAAAAAAGTCATAGGGAGAAAAGAATGAGAAGGATGTGGAATGAAGTTATCTGCTTTTTCTGGGAAAATAGCCACTAAATCATTCTCATCTACAGCTACATCTGCTTTTTTGGGGGTCCTTTCCCCCATCTCTGCTTATATAAGTTGGGAAAGGATGGGAGAGAATAGAAAATGATACACCTTCCAGGAAACCTCAATGGATCCCATTAGTAGCCAAGGTAATGGTGCTAAACTCAGGCTAGCTTCCTGACAGACTCCTGGATCAGGGATAATCTTTTACCTTTTTTGTTTCCTCAGCACTTAACATAGTGCTTCACCCTTAATAGGTCCTTAAATAAATGATGATTACTTGATTGAGAAGCACAATAATAAAAATAAAAAGCACACCTTTCAGAATTAGCTTAGGGATTGGCTGCATCCTCCTCTTGGGGCAGAGGTACCAGCAAGATTTTCCTTCCTCTTTTTTTTCCCCTTATAAATTTCTCTATACAAGAAATTGTATATTGCATTCTTCTGCTAAAGAACTGCTTTTATCTCAGAAACTTTTAGAGAGAAGGTGCTATACAAAATATATATATATATATGTATATATATATATATATATATATATATATATATCTTTGCAATATCTGAATCAAGGGAGAAAATGTAGAAAGAAGAGAACTTTGTCACTGGCATGAGAAAATTTAGCAAAATAATAGTGCCTTAAATATAATCATCACTGAAACCCCATTCAAAGTAACCTCAGACAATATAAAATACTTGGGAATCTACCTGCCAAGGAAGACTCAAACTTTTTGAAAACACTTACAAAACACTTCTCGCAAAAATAAAATCAGATATAAATAACTGGGCAAATATCATCTGCTCATGGATGGGCCTAGATAATATAATAAAAATGATAGTTCTACCTAAATTAAACTACTTATTACCAATCAAAATTCCAAAAAATTAATGTGTTAGAAAAAATTTTAAGGAAATTCAAAGGGAGAAATAAAGTCAAGAATTTCCAGGGATTCAATGAAAAAAAGTACAAAAGAAGGTGGCTTAGCTCTACCAGATCTAAAATTATATTATAAGCATAAGTCATGAAACTGTCTGGTACTGGCTAAGAAATAGAGTGGTGGATCAGTGGAATAGACTAAGTGCAATAGCAGAAAATGATTATGGTAATCTGCTGTGTGATAAACCGAAAGAGTCCAGCTTTTGGGATTAAAAATTCTCTTTGATAAAAACTGTAGGGAAAATTGGAAGTTAGTATGGCAGAAACTTGGATTAGACCAATACTTCACACCAAGATAAAATCAAAATGGATACAGGATTTAGACATAAAGAATAATATTATAAGCAAACTAGGAGATCAAGGAGTAGTTTACCTGTCGGATCTATGGAAAGGGAAGCAGTTTATTACCAAGGAAGAGATGGAGAACATCATTAAAAACAAACAAGATAATTTTGATTACATTAAAAAGCTTTTGCATAGACAAAACCACTGTAACCAAGATCAAAAGAAATGTAGTAAATTGGGAAACAATTTTTAGTATTTCTGACAAAGGATTCATTTCTGAAATATACAGAGAACTGAGTCAAATTTTTTAAAAAAAAACAAGCCATTCCCAACTGACAAATAGTCAAAGGATATGCAAAGACAATTTACAGATGAGGAAATCGAAGCGATCCATAGTCATATGAAAATTTGCTCTAAATCATTACTTATTAGAGAAATGCAAATTAAAGCATCTCAGAGATACCACCTCACACCTTTCAGACTGGCCAATATGACCAGAAAGGACAATGATCACTATTGGAAGGGATGTGGGAAATCTGGGACACTAATGCACTATTGGTGGAGCTGTGAACTCATCCAACATTTCTGGAGAGCAATTAGGAATTATGCCCAAAGGGCAACAAAAATGTGCATACCCTTTGATCCAGCAATACCACTACTAGGTCTATACCCTGAAGAGATCATAAAAAAGGGTAAAAACATCACTTGTACAAAAATATTCATAGTAGCCCTGTTTGTGGTGGCAAAGAATTGGAAACTGGGGGTGGCTAGGTGGTGCAGTGGATAAAGCAATGGCCCAGGAGTCAGGAGTACCTGGGTTCAAATGTGGTCTCAGACACTTAATGATTACCTAGCTGTGTGGCCTTGGGCAAGCCACTTAACCCCATTTGCCTTGCAAAAACCTAAAAAAAAAAGAATCGGAAACCGAGTGAATGTCCATCAATTTGGGGAATGGCTGAACAAATTGTGGTATATGTATGTTATGGAACACTATTGTTCTATTAGAAACTAGGAGGAATGGGAATTCAGGGAAGCCTGGAAGGATTTGCATGAACTCATGCTGAGCAAGATGAACAGAACCAGAACACTGTACACCCTTACAGCAACGTGGGGGTGATGATCAACTTTAATGGACTTGCTTATTCCATCAGTGCAACAATCAGGGACAATTTGGGGCTGTCTGCAATGGAGAATACCATCTGTATCCAGAGAAAGAAATGTGGAGTTTGAACAAATACCAAAGACTATTACTATTAAAAAAAGTTATCTTATTCTACAATTTTGTTCTCTTATACTTTATTTTTTTTCCTTAAAGATATAATTTCTCTCTCATATTCAACCTAGATCAATATGTACCATAGAAACAATTTAAAGACTAACAGATTGCCTTCTGAGAGGGGTGGAAGAGGGAAGTGAGGTCAGGAGAAAAACTGTAAAATTCAAAATAAATAAATAAATAGATAATAGATAGATAGATAGATAAAGATAAAATATAAAAATAGATAATCATTATTTGTGTACCTAAATTTATATAGTTTTTCCAGTACATGGTAAACTAAAATCTTTCCTTAAAAACAAGTCTTACCTCACCTTTCTCACTGGATAATAATCTTTGGAAACAGAAAGCATGGTATACTATAGCAATTCTCAATGTACGGCTTACGCACTCCTGGAGGTCTCTGTGATCTTTTCTGGGGGGGGGGGGTCCTTAAGGTCACAACTATTTTTATAATAATACCAAGATGTTATTAACATATTTAAAAACTCTATTTTTCAATGACCTATTTATGGGAGGCCAGATTTAATTCAGGGATTTCAACCAAAACAACATATCACAAAAGACAGTGTAGAAACAGAAAAAAAAAATCCAGTTGCTTTCTGTTATGCCAGAAATGAAAGAGATTCGCAATAAAGATGTAAAACAAAGCCACTAATTTTATTTTTTCTTTTGGAAAATGTTATTTTTCATGTTATTTTAATATGTAATGAATTTATTATTGCTACATTAAAATAAATGAATAAACATTTTAAAATTTGTCTTAATTTCTAATACATTAAATACTGAGAGATATAAAACACATAAAAAATTTCTTTGAGTTCTTCCATAATTTTTAAGAGTAAAAGCAATGGGATTAATGGCTTGCCCAAGGCCACACGGCTAAGTAATTATTAAGTGTCTGAGGCTGGATTTGAACTCAGGTACTCCTGACTCTGGGGCCAGTGCTCTATCCACTATGCCACTTAAGAATATAGAAGGTTATATAGTTAATACATGGGATGTAAGATTTTCCATGGTAAGGCGTTATAGTTTAGCTGCAGAGAATTACTAACCCTCAATTTACCTCTAGTATACAGAGAACCCTGACCCCCAATTCACCCCTGATGTACAGGGCCAGGAGATGAGCAGGACTGATCTCATGCACATATTTAAAACAGCTTGAGCATTTGAAAGAACCACTGAACATCCCTGACTGGTCCTGGCCAGACTCTCAAGGCCCTTCTTGATTAACATTGCCTATCTCTTCAGCCATTCCTGAATGTAAACACCATAATTCTTGGGGCTCAGGGAGGGGTGGCTCCCTTCTCAGACAAACTGGAAAATTTGGTTTTATTCCACAAAACATTGGCAAGAAGCGTTCTTTGTTCTCAAGCTATTTAAGATCTAATTAGACCCTCTTCAGATTAGAGTTTCACCCATGGAGAGGATGCTCTGCCTGGGGCTTTTCCAATCAAGACTCTGAAGCTGTAACCTGGGATTCCTCACCCGCTATTGATTCAGATGTTGAAGCTCCTTCGATTGATGTTTTCTTTTAATATCTATATTTATGTAGGCTCTGCTCTTTTTTATTATATTGGGACTTATTGGTTACTTTTGCCGTAAAACTGATTTATTTCTACCTGTAAAACTGATTTATTTCTACCAATTTATTAAATATACTTTTTTTAGTTTTGTTGGTGTGAACATGTCATTTTGGAGGAGCAAATCGAAACCAATACTCCTTAATCAAACAAAATTGGCGTCATGAACAGGATTTGCTCTACAAAATAACATTTTTAAAGAAAAATGTAGAAAAAGAGACATGTATATAATGGGTTGGGAAGATTTACGATATTCATCCCTTGCTAGATAATGGGCATAGGGGAGCCATATGAAACAAGGGTCTCCCACACAAGTAACTGAATGTTTGAAGCAAGTAACTGTGGGAAAAGGCAAAGGAATGACAGGAGTCTGTAGAAGGGGGTGGGATCAGAGAGATAAGGCTGTGGAAGAAATTCTACAATGTCAGAACTTTATTTTAGGAGATCAGGTATGCAATTATCAGGGTGTAGCTGAAAAAGCTGCTGTTAGAATGTCACAGTTTAAATATAGGAAGAAAAAAGGGAAGATTGATAAAAAGAAAGTTCAAACTATGGTGGGGGATGCAGATACATATGATTTGACTTTGGTTGGAGCGGCCCGCTATAATACCTTAGTCCAGAGGGGCCCCCCCAGATACAAAAATTTGATAATGACATTGCTGCTTAGTGAAGCAGGAAAGCCTCTGGCAGAAGTTTTGGACAAAATCTCCCAATTAGAGAACTCAGGCAACTGGGAGTATACTGATGGCAATAAATCTCGATATAGGAGTGGTGAACATGCTGCTGATCAGTCTCAAGATAAGTACAAAAATAGAATGTCCCAAAAAAGATTCGTTTATTGCCCTGCTACAAGCAGAAGTGGATAGGAATAAGATTGATGGACTCCCTACTCCTAACTTGTTCAGGATGAATAAGAAGAAAGGACAAAAAAGTAGAAATAGGGAAATTAGGGCCACTCCGTTGGCACCCTCCTTATAATTGCCCTCTCTTAAAGGAGAATAGTAAATAGGGACCAAACCCTGGTAAGGGAGAACAGAGATGGATTATTGGCTTCTCATAAAGTTAATTATAAATTGCAAAAAAATGGATATACAACTGTTTGTTAGCTTTGTTTTATTTTGATACTGGGGCAAGACCTCTTCGATGTATGGCAAACCTAGTATATTTAGAAATGGAATGTCCATTAAAATTACAGGCTTGGGAGGAAAAGAAATTTAGGTAAAACAAGTTGAAATAATGATGAAGATAGGTCAATTACCCAAAAAGGAGTACTCAGTGATGATTGTTCCCCTTCTCCTGGAGTACATATTAGTACATTTTAAAGGGGATGACTCTAAATTTACCTGATGCGAGATTATTCTTGCTAAAGTAGAGGGACTTACCACAATCTGTAAAATTTTAAGTATACATGGAATCAGGGACATAGAAAAATCTTGCCCAAGAACTTGTAAATAGAACTATGCCTATTTAGCTGTAAAAGTAAGGTTTTAAATAAGTCATTGGATCTAGTCAAGAACAGTATGTGTTAAAATAAAAAAAGAAGAAATGGGGATGAAAAAAGTCTGAAATATGCTTAAATAGTATATTAAGAGAATATGCAAGTTGTGCAGTCTGAATCCTGGATTTAAGGACCTGTGAAAAGAATATTGAAAGGGTTGCAAGGAAAAAATGAAGAGGCTTAGAGAAGGTTGGTTTTTTTTTTTTGGAAGTATATCAAATTTATGGAAGCTAAAGCATGTATAATGAAGGTATAGGCAAATTTGACTTTGTATAAATAAAATATTTGGTTTTGGAAGTTTTGGATAAAGTAACTCTTTTTTTGTTGTTGTGTTTTTTTTAAAGTTTTTTTGCAAGGCAATGGGGTTAAGTGGCTTTCCCAAGGCCACACAGCTAGGTAATTATTAAGTGTCTGAGGCCGCATTTGAACTCAGGTACTCCTGACTCCAGGGCCAGTGCTCTATCCACTACACCACCTAGCCGCCCCTAAAGTAACTCTTAACTGGGTACCAAAATATTTAACTTTTCCAAATATATATCCATCTTTAGAACCTCTTATATAAATATTAAGTGATTCTGATTCTCTAAAGCAACTATTGGAGAAAAATGAAAGAGCTCTTAATGAACACCAAATACAGAACTACATAGTTGCTGGTAAACTTGAAGCCTTTCACCTTGTAACTATTGATACTAATCATCATTGGTATAACTTTCTTATTTAGATCAGCTTCAGCCCAAAAGTATCTTTCCATAATAGTACATCCTCTTCTATTGCTTGTTGCACTGCTTCTTTTGTTATTCTTGTGTAATATATACATATATACCAGAATAAAGAAAATTTCTAGAAAATTAAACCCCAAAGTTGGAACGGCCTATACCATGTATAATCTTAGGGCCGAATGTATGATTAATACACTGGATATGAGATTTTCCATGGTAAGGCCTTATAGTTTAGCTGCAGATTATTACTGACCCTCAATTTGCCTCTGGTACAGAGAATCCCTGACCCCCAATTCACCCCTGATGTACAGGGAAGGGAAATGAGCAGGATTGATCTCATGCACTATTTAAAACAGCTCGACTATTTAAAAGAACCACTGAACATCCTTGACTGGTCCTGGCCAGACTCTCAATCAAGCCGTACTTGATTAACATCGCCTATCTCTTCAGCTGTTCCTGAATGTAAACACTGTAATTCTTGAGGTTCGGGGAGGGGTGGCTCCCTTCTCAGACAAACTGGAAAATTTGGTTTTATTCCACAAAAAATTGTTAAGAAGCCTTCTGGTTCTCAAGCTATTTAGATCTAATCAGACCCTCTTCGGATTGGAGTTTCACCCATGGAGAGGATGCTCTGCCTGGGGCTTTCCCAGTTGGGACTCTGAAGGCTTCCCGGGATTCCCCAGCCATTGTTTTTTTTTTTTTAAATTAAAGTATTTTAATTACACAACACAAGGAGTAGATTGATTACAATAACATCCAATACAGCAACTAATACATTAAAGACAATGGGTTAGTAATACTATAATCAAAGTAGAAGAAAAAGATAAAGATAACATCACCAATTCGGGGGAGCACCAACTCTGAACAGTCCGTGGCTGGGGGGATCCCAAGTTCTTGTCCAGCCTTTCTGTTAAGTCCCGGTTTGGGAAAGAAAGGAAGAAAGAAGGAAAGAGAGAAAGAGAGAGAAAGAGAGAAAGAAAAGTCCCAGGCAGAATCAATTCTCCATGGGTGAGATTCCCACCAATGCTTGGAGCCTCAAGAGTATTTATCAGTGGAGAACAGAGAAGGCTAGATGCTAATTTAGTTGGAAGTTCCTTTAACAGTAATATGGGAAAAGCCTATAAGTCTAGCAGTTTGAAGACTTCAAGGAAATGCCATAGGGGGCCGGAAGATTTTACTTTGAATAAGGTCAATACTGTGAGAATAGCCAGTTCTCCCTAGTACTACCTGTGTATTCCAAGGAGTGGCTAGCTCCTGGAGTCTTTGGAATGCGGCCAAATCACCTATGGAATGTCCAGAGTGGGGAGGTAAATTTGTGAGGAAGGCACATCCTCATACAGGCTTGAGAGAACTTACTTATAAGAAAACTTCATTTTCTTATTCATTTGGCCTTAAGGTCACGAGAAATGTATGAGGATGGGACTATAGGAGTAAACTTATTACAAATTTGTTTATAAAAAGCACAAATGCATAATAATAACAATAAAATCATTAACAACAATATAGGAATAGCTAAACTGTTAAAATATCTAGTAGTAATTGCTGATTTAAACAGGAAATCATACCAATGGTGATTAGTATCAGAAGTTACTAAATGAGAGGCCTCGACTAAATGTCCCACAACTATGTGAGTCTGTATTCGATGTTCATTCAAAGCATGCTGATTAGACTCTAACAGTTTTTTTAGGACATAAGATTGATTAAGAATAGCAATTAAAGGTTGTAAAGATAAAGAAGTATGGGGAAGAGGTAACAATTTGGGTACCCAAGTCAAATTCTTAACAATAACATCTGTATCAGGGGAAAAGTAAAAATCATCACCCTGCCAGTGTAAAAAAGAGATGTTAGTAAAACATCCAGACAAGGGAGGTTTCTGAGAGACAGAAGCTAAATCAGTACTATTATTAGAGGTTAAACAAATGTGTTGAGAAGATACTTCATATAACATTGAAAAGTTAGAAAGAGGATAGACAGTTAAGTCACAAAGGTTAGAGGAGTGTGAGAGAAGGCAGGGCTCCATCTGCCTATTCATCATCTCACACAGGATGCCTTTGTTAGTGAAAGTACAGTCCTGTAAAGTATAAGTTACATTGTCTTGATCTATATAGTTACTATTTATACGTGGTAAAGCAAAATAATCATGTAACACAAAAGGAATCACATGGAATTGACACATCATTTTCCATATATGAACTTGATAATATACTACAGTCCCACTACACCAAAGGGAGGTACACTGAGCTTGTTCAGGGTTGATCTGTTTCCAATAATTTGCCATATAGGGTAATGCTACATCCCAAATGTTAGTATCTCCTTCTTTTAATAATCTTTGAGCATTCTCTTTTTGTATTAAAGTGTACATGTTTTTCAAAGAACATTTGGTCCAACTAAACAGGGCACTTATATTAGCATCAATCCATATATTAGCTAGAATGCTATCATTAAAAAACTTGTAAGAATTGGCCTTGGTATTTTAAAGTATTTTGGTGTGGCAGGATCATCATGGGCAACCAATTAGCATTAATTGTCAAAGCTTGAGATACATCCCGTCCAGCACTGCGCAGTCTGCTGGCCAAGGTCTCAAGATCCATAGAATTTACTATACCCAAACCTGTTCCTGCCCCACCAAGTAGGGTGTCATACCAGGCTCTTTTAAATCTAGTACAGGGCAATAAAGGTAGAAAGGACACATTATAATGAAGGACAATTTTGTGCTGAGCAATAGAGGTATTAATACATGATTTCAGGACACGAACAACAGATGGAGGATGATTGGTGGGTGGTGTTTTGGGCAATAATAATGAATAATGAAGGGTGGAGTTATTTATATTCCATGTAGTACAATTTTCAGTTAATCTTTGTCTTATTACTTTATCCTGTAATGTTGGGAGCGTAAAGTGGAGAGGAGTAATACAACATGAGATATTAACCAATGAAGAGATAAGAATAGTTATAGAAGGTCCCGTTAGGAGGGCAGACATAGGTAATGGGGCTCTATAAAATTTAGCATCACTAGACCAATTAGCAATAGTCCAATTAGCAATATTACATTTGCTGTATGCAGGACAGATGAAATCTCCTTGTTGTCTAGATTTAGTGGCTTATTTCCATGTCAACTGGATCTGGATTCCTGAATTTGCTAGTTGAGCTCCCGGAGTCCAAGTCTATGCTTCAGTATAAAGCCAGAGCCTATGAGACACTGTAAGATGCAAGAGCACCAAGATGACCTGCAGTAATGTGAATCCATTTTCCCAGTGTCAAATCGTCCCTATTCTCCAGGGGCATCATTTGCAGGGATTTTTCTTCTGCTTTTAAGAGTTCATCAGCTTGGGCATTATACTCATGTTCCAGAGTGTCCACACACTGGCATGGGTATCAATTCAGGGGAGCACCAACTCTGAACAGTCCGTGGCTGGGGGGATCCCAAGTTCTTGTCCAGCCTTTCTGTTAAGTCCAGGTTTGGGAAAGAAAGGAAGAAGGAAAGAGAGAAGGAGAGAGAGAGAAAGAAAGAGAGAGAAAGAAAAGTCTCAGGCAGAATCAATTCTCCATGGATGAGATCCCCCCCCCCCAGCCATTGTTGATTTGGAAGTTGAAGCTCTCCTGATTGGTGATGTTTTCTTTTAATATCTATGTCTATGTAGGCTTTGCTCTTCTTTTTATTATATTGGGACTTACTGGTTACTTTTGCTGTGAAACTGATTTATTTCTACCTGTTTTATAATCACTTTATTAAATATACTCTTTTTAGTTTTGTTGGTGTGAATGTGTCATTTGGGAGGAGCGAATTGAAACCAAAACTCCTTAATCAAACAAAAGGTCATGAGTCCAAAAACTTGGAGAACTGCTAATATGGTGATCTCAAAGTCAGGAAGGCTGGCTGAAAACAGAACTTTTGTAACTAATGGGAAAATCACTCAAGTTCCCTGAGCAATGCACTAAGACTATAGGTAGCAGAATAGTTACAGAACTGCACTGGTGGAGTTTTCTCACCTGGACTTCCTACATCAACCAGAGCCCAAGTCCAGTCAAAAAATAATAACAACACAAAAAAATAGCATCTCTTTTATTTATCATGGTCCATTTCATGTAAGTTAAATACCAGTATTAATTCTGTACTATAAACCAAAAAAAAACTGTCATAAAACCAAGAAACTTCCTCTCTGGAGCAGCAGCAGATCCATTTTCTAGGCCATAATGATGACTATATGGAAGAGAGATGAGAAATGTTTAAACATGAAGATTCACAACTAGTTCTATATTGTAGTATTTTACCTTTCCATTCAAATTACCTTGTAATTACTTTCTATATGTTTTAGCAAAACAAATTCATTCACTCACTGACCATGTCCAGAAATTTATGCCTCATTCATGTATCATTTAATACTATTAATTTTCCCCATTACATGCAGAAACAAGTTTCAACATTCACTTGCCTCATCCTGTACCTTAAACTCATCACCTCTGGCAGGTGGGTGGCATGTTTCATCTTCAATCCTTTGGACTTGTTTCAGGACACAAACTAGGATTTGAATTCAAATCCTGTGAAACTCATTGCATCTTTCTACTCTATTAGGTAGTTAGGGGTTAGAGTGGATAAGAACACTAGGTATAGAATCAGAAAGACCTGAGTTCCAACTGGAAATTTGCTGAACCTCTGTAGTAAATACTACAATACCACAATACTACAATACTATAAGGTCTTTCAGTTCCTCTTGAAAATTAAGTAATATCAGTTCAGAAAAAAACACCATCCAAATTCCTGAACAGTTGAGGCAAACAATTTTCTAATTCCTGTTTTACTTTGCAAGCATTAATGTTGTAGAAAGTTAAATTCCAGGGGGCAGCTAGGTGGCGCAGTGGATAGAGCGCTGGCACTGGAGTCAGGAGTACCTGAGTTCAAATCCAGCCTCAGACACTTAATAATTACCTAGCTGAGTGGCCTTGAGCAAGCCATTTAATCCCATTGCCTTGGGAAAAAACCCTAAAAAAAAAAAGTTAAATTCCACAAGTAGCAATTTTACCCATGTTTATATAATCCCAATGGAAAACAAATGCTTGGAATAATAATAATAACAACAACAACATAATGTTTATATACATCACTCTATTCCAAAAAGCACTCTGCTAGGTACTTTACAATTATTATCTCATTTGATCCTAACCATACTCCTAGAAGGTAGGTGTTATTATGAAAAAATTGAGATTAAAAGACTTGCCCAGGGTCACATAGCTAATAAGTTTCTGGGGTTGGATTTGAACTCATCTTCCTGATTCTAGATTTGGTACTCTATTCTCTGTTCCACCCAGTTGTCTGGAAATTGAGTAAAATGATCCAAAATCTCAGTATGTTTTAATACGAGACACAGGAAATTATTTCTTACAGTATGAAGGTGATTTACCCTGCTATATTAATGCTGGTAGGGATGACCATTTTAGTTTATCCACTATCTTACAGACAGACCTCTTCCATTCCTTTATAGCTCTTCACTTTGACCCCACTATTTTCTCTATCTTCTACCATCCATTCAGTGTCCAATAATCCCCCTTCCCCATGCTTTTCTAATTCTCTTCCTTCTGCCCAATTTCTCCACATACTGTCCTACTCTGCCAGAAAAATACAACTGAAAGGAAGGCTCAGTCACTTAACTGGTTTGTAATCATCAGTGACACCAAAGAGTAAAAACTACAAAAAAAATATTGTATGTATGAAGACCAAATGACATTTGTTTCTTCTCTCTCATATTCTTTATTGTGTAACAATGGAGTCAATTTCCAATCATTGGTAGCAGTTGGAAACATTACTGAGTTATACCAGCAATGAACATATGTGACTGGTGATGATTAATAAGTCTTGCTCTCTCTCTCTCTTGACTTTTTAAAAAGATAAACAAAGGTAAAAGGAAGAGGGATATGAGCAGCCTGAGGCCACTAAATGCAGTCCCTCTTCTAGCCAAAACTACAAGAAAATGATAAAGAACATTTGACCTTATTTTCTCCTAAATGGAGTGGGAGGAGAGGGTTGGTGATTTTTTTTGTCAAAGCTATCCTGTTAGAAACATAATCTGCTCCTCCATAAACACAGTAGCTCCATACTACTCAAAAGAACACCAAAGTCCAGTCTAGATTTGATAAAAATTTTCTTGAATGAGTCTAAACATCAGTCCCAGATTTGTTTTTAATCAAAGGAGGAAGGGACCTGGTTACAGTCTTGATGAAGGGTCTCCAGACTAAGTTGACAGAACTATTTTCCTGAAGATGAAGATCAGTTCAGTAAGGACCAGATACTATATAATAAAGGTCAAAGAGGTTTTTTAGTATAATCCTTCCCTCCCCATAGTTTGGTCCCATTCATCTAGAGGTAAACAGAAGGAAAGAATTACCTGCACATGTAATATTACTGATGGCCCTGCAGTGACAGTGACTTTTATACAAGTAAAAGATACTTAGAAAGATCTGGCAGTGCATTGGGTTATTACCCTGAAGTCAGGTAGGCAAATGTATCATCAGTGGAAGGATTGTGCTCCCTTTCAACCAACCTTGGAGAAGTCCTTTTAGCACATTAACACTGAACCGCTCTTTGATGATGGGCTACCCCCATTTATCAGTTCTGCTGGATGCCCAGCAGATCACAACTGGCATCCCATAATCGCCTTGCCGTTGTCCCATTGCGTCCCCGGGAGGAAATCCATGCAGGACTACAATCACTGGAGGAGAAAGGAGAGGTTGATGTCACTGACAGTGTGCATGAAACAGAGGTTCAGCAACTTTCCAGTTAGAACTCAGGTCTTTCTGGTTCTATACCCAGTGTTCTTATCCACTCTAACCCCTAACTACCTAATAGAGTAGAAAGATGCAATGAGTTTCACAGGATTTGAACTCAAATCCTAGTTTGTGTCCTGAAACAAGTCCAAAGGATTGAAGATGAAACATGCCACCCACCTCCTGCCAGAGAGGTGATGAGTTTAACGTACAGGATGAGGCAAGTGAATGTTGAAACTTGTTTCTGCATGTAATGGGGGAAAATTAATAATGTTAAATGAATTTAATATGAAAAAAAAGATACATGAATGAGGCATAAATTTCTGGACATGGTCAGCGAGTGAATGAATTTGTTTTGCTAAAACATATATAAAGTAATTACAAGGTAATTTGAATGGAAAGGTAAAACACAAGCTTCTGAGGGGATCAGAAAAGTTCTCATGGAGGAGCTGGTCCTCCAGTGGAACTCTGAAAGAAGCAGAGACTTTAAGAGAAGGAGGTGTAGAGGGAGCATGTTCTAATCATGGGTGACTGTCAGAAGGGAGATAGAAATGTTATGGGCAAAAAATAGCAAGGTGGGTTTGTAAGACCACAGAGTGTTCAAAGGGGATTAATGTATAATTTTATAATTTTGAGATAATTGAGATAATTTTGAAATCTTTTTTGCCTTTCTTTGTATCCTTAACACTCAGCAAAATATCTAGACACATAGAGAGTACTTAATGAATATTTTTTTGCAAGGTCAGAATTACAGCAATGATGGTTATTGCAGCAGAAAAAAAAGGAGATGAATGATAAAAACACTGGAGGTAGACTGGACAAGATTTGGCAAGTGAACCATGGTACAAGATAACAGCTCTAGGTCTGTGTCAGGAAGATCTGAGTTCTAAACCAGCCTCAGGTACTTCCTAGTTATGTGACCCTGGCAAGTCACTTAACCTCTGATTGCCTGACAGAAGGATCCACCAAAACCACCGGACAAAGAAATGGTAACCGGGGTGGCTAGGTGGCACAGTGAATAAAGCACCGACCCTGGAGTCAGGAGTACCTGGGTTCAAATCCGGCCTCAGACACTTCATAATTACCTAGCTGTGTGGCCTTGGGCAAGCCACTTAACCCCGTTTGCCTTGCAAAAAAACCTAAAAAAAAAATGGTAACCACTCTAGTATCTTTGTCAAAAAAAACCTCCATGGACAGCACTAGTGTGTGATGATGGTCTATGGATCAAAAAGAGTAGGAGGCCACACACCCTGAACAACTGAACAACAAGGGTGATGATTTCAATAAGGCAGCAGTCCCTTAGTAGGGACTAGAATTCAGGTCAATTTAGTCTAGTGCATTTTCCTTTGCATCACAATTAAAATGCAGAAAATCCATGCTACTGATAGTTTCAAATGTGACTTGGTAGGAGAAGTATGATGGACAAACCATTCAGGAACTGTCATTTATCAATGACATTCATTCAATAATTTCCTTCTACATAAGGCTTATTTTAAAACTCCAGGTTTGTTATACAACTGACATCTTTTGGGAGTAAAAATCTGACCTCTATAAACAGAATTATACCTGAAATGTTTCCCACTCAGAGGCTCAAGGCCCTCAGTCAAGGCACAGTACAGGCTGGTCTGGGCTCCCTCCTGTGGGGTCTTAATGATGAAGGAGAAGAGCTTTAACAGCAGTTGCAGGCAAGTAGAATGACGAAACAATTCAGAGTTGACCGTTCCAGGATGTACAGAATATGTAGTAACCCCTGTACCTAGAATTAGAAGGACAGGAATTATGGGAAGTCATATACAAGAATTCAAAAACCTCATTGAGGACAGAGAAAGTAGAAGTATTCCCAACATGAAGATTTTCCATTATTAGATTATCACCAGCACCAACGTGGAAGTCTAGGGCATAGTTCCTGAGGGATATTAATGAGGCTCATCTTTACACAGAATAAACCTCGAAACCAAATATTTTACTTTAATTAGAGTTGGTGAATTCTATTTTCCCTATCTATTTTCCAACTGGCCACTGAACAGGCAATGCTTGAGGAAGCAGTAGGCCAGGCCCAAATTGTAGTATTCTTTATTTTTACTTTTTTTAGGTTTTTGCAAGGCAAACGGGGTTAAGTGGCTTGCCCAAGGGCCACACAGCTAGGTAATTATTAAGTGTCTGAGGCCGGATTTGAACCCAGGTACTCCTGACTCCAGGGCAGGTGCTTTATCCACTACGCCACCTAGCCGCCCCATGTAGTATTCTTTATCCTGTACATTTTGGAAAGAGAGATTCTGCCTAGATGAAGAGGGAGGGAAGACAACTTTCCCTATTGCTATTCTCCATCTTCTGTTCTACTTTTGTTCTGCTACAGGCCTACCTTTTAGTCTCCGAGCTAACTCTTGGGTAAAAAGTACATTGGCCAGTTTGCTGTGGCAATAGGCAAGGCCCCGGTTATAGTATTTCTCGCCATGTAGGTTGTAAAAATGGATCCTTCCCAGGTGAAAGGCCAAAGAAGACACATTCACCACCCTTGATGGGGCTGATTCCTTCAGCCTCTCCAGCAGTAGGTGAGTCAGAAGAAAATGACCTGGGAAGTGACACAGAAAAGGAGAGAGTTCAGAGACAATAAAAGCAAGGAGGGTTAATTATAGAAAATGAGAAGCTCAGGTCAAGTTCCTCATTTTATCTTATCACTAACATTTATTTACATAGCATTCTAAGGTTCATAAAGTGTTTACAGACATTCTCTCACCTAATCCTCACCAAGAACTCAGAAAGATATGTACTTAAATGTATTATCCTCATTACAGATGAGGCAACTAAGTTTCTGATTTGCCTGATGTTCCCTAACTGGTAAGCTGGGTCAGAAGTGGAATTTTAACCTAAGTATTCTAAATCCAAGTTTAGCATGGTTTCTACTGTGCCATGCTATCTTTTTCTTCTTAAGGTTTTTGCAAGGTAATGGGGTTAAGTGGCTTGCCCAAGGCCACACAAATAGGTGCCTGAGGCGAGATTTGAACTCAGGTACTCCTGACTCTAGGGCCAGTGCTCTATCCACTGCACCACCTAGTCACCCCCATGCTATCTTTTTATTCTTTTTTTTTAGGTTTTTGAAAGGCAAACGGGGTTAAGTGGCTTGTCCAAGGCCACAGAGCTAGGTAATTATTAAGTGTCTGAGACTGGATTTGAACCCAGGTACTCTTGACTCCAAGGCCAGTGCTTTATCCACTATGCCACCTAGCCGCCCCCCCCATGCTATCTTTATAAAGAAAAATTAGGATTATCCCCAAAGACTGATGTGGAATAGTTGACATGACTATAGAAATTGTCAGACTTGAGGAGAGGGAACAAATACAGTGGCCCAAATGGAGTACCAGATTCCAAAATTTTGGACAACAGTGGATCAAATCTTTTTGTGTATGATTTACATGAGGTGATCTCAGAAGTTAGATGTCAGAGAGTAATTCTGTTCAATAGGGACAGCCTGAGACAAGGGATATCTCCTATAACAGATTTAAAATATGGGTCCTCTAACTTGGATTTGATGATAGGGATTATTGCTGGGTGTCAGAGTAATGGGGTCATTGTTAACATCTTAAATTAAACTGAACCCAAATTAGGCAACTGTAAGAAGGAAGGACTTAGTAATATCTTCTGCTTTCTAGCTATGTTAGGCTTCTTACCTAAGTGATTGACTCCCATTTGCATCTCAAATCCATCAGATGTCTTAGAGTAGGGGCACATCATCACTCCTGCATTATTGATCAGGATATGAAGCTGTTTTTCTTCTGCAAAGAAAAGGAGGAGGAGATGAGGACTTCAGGGAGTTTAGCAGCAGCCAGCCAAGGTTATCCATGGTCTGGATACCTGTCCAGTCTACCTAAACATAGGCATGAAAAAAAGAGACTCAAGAATCAAGTCATCTTTATTTTCCTTTCACTTGCATAGATCACATTCAATCAATCAATTAATAATCAATCCTGCATGCTACTAGATGTTAGTCTAATGACATATGCTGCAAAGAAAAGAGATTTGCATGATGCTGACATGAAAATGACAAATGCAGGTGACCTTCAGACCCTTAAAAGAGAAGCAGAAGTCATCCCCTACTTTCGGAAAGCTATCTGCCTACCTCTCCCAGTGAGCATGGCTTCCAGAGGACAGAAGAGACTTCATATTCCTATGGTGAGGCAAGATTAGAGCCAAATTTGAGTTCTCCCTCCAGCTCATTATTTCTTAAATGCATAGATGTTTTAGAACATCTTGCCCTCTCTTCAACCCTTCCTAATCGCCCAGTTTGACCCTCACCTGACAGGAAGGTCTCAGCAAAGGCTCGGATTGATTTGGTGTCAGATAGATCCAGCTTCCGTACCAGCACCTCCTGGTTTCCTGTCTTAGCCCGGATCTCACTGGCTGCCAATTCCCCCTTTTGCAAATCCCTACAAGCAATATATACTCGAGCTCCTAAGAATAAAGATATAAACAAAGGTTCAATTTTTGTGTATAGTACAATACAATTTTAATTTGACTTTGAAAACAAATCTGGTGGTGATGCCTATGATGGTCTTGGGGAGGTTCTTACAAAGTTGGAAGATATATAGGGTCTCATAAACCCTATAGAACATATAACACTCGCTATTCCTAATTCTTCATCATGGGGAAAAGAGAATCATAGGCAGAGGTCCAGAATATTGGGGAAGCCAAAGGGGGAAAGTTAAATCATCCTGACTGGGGGAGGGAGGGCTGTCCCACTCAGTTCAGTTCCGACCAGGAAAGGGAGTCTCACTGCATTGAAACTAGGGGCAACGGGAAAACAAGATAGTAACTAAATAAATCTAAAGTAAGCCATGGATACAGGAAAAGGGGGGACATGCTTAGAGTGCAGGATGGGTAGAAGAGGGCATGACAACAGGAGATTCTTAAAAGAACAGTTAACTTAGCTGAATCTGATTAACCAGGATGAACTGAATAATGTTTAATGTTGGTCTTTTATATTTCAAGGAGGAGTCATTAACCCTAAACTTAATAGTTGGCTTAGGGTTGAAACTCAATGGGACAGCTGAAACAAGTTCCAAGGATACTTTTAAATTCTGAGAGCTTGGTACCCCAAGCTAAGAGGGAAAGATGTAACACAACAAATAATAACAGAAGTAAAGGATAGAAGCTGGAGGGGATTGAAGGAACATAAACTTGCCTCTCTGAGCAAGATCTTTGGCTGTCTCCTTCCCAATGCCTGTGTTGGCTCCTGTGACTATCACGACCTTTCCAGGAAGTTGCACAGTTGATGTACATATTCCTTTGGAAACTGCTTTTCTATAGAGAGAGAAAAAAAAATTCATCCAGCAAATTCCCACCTCAGCCTGGGTTTCTTTTGCCTCAAGCCTTTTATAGCTCAAGACTAGAATTTGCTTTGATTTTTTTTCCTATTGCAGTGACTCTCAGACAATAAACATCCTTTGTTAGCTGTTAAAAAGATTTTTTGAGGGTGTTTTTTTTTTGGAGAAGATGCAGAAGCAAGTGGTCTTAGTATTCCCAGTTAAATGAGTTGCATTCATAGCAATAATAGAAGCAGCTAGATGGCTCGGGATAAAAACGCTGGGCTTAGAGACAGAAAGACCCGAGTTCAAACCTAACCTCAGACACTCATTAACTGTGTGAACCTAGGCAAGTCACTTAACTTCTCTTTACTTTAATCTACTGGAAAGGAAATGCCAAATCACTCTACTATCATTGTTAAAAAGAAACCCCTATGGTCTGTATTATTGTGCTGTGTCCGACAGGGTCACAAAGAATCAGATCAAGTGAACAACAAAGCTGTGGGGGTCAGCAGTGAACTCTTTTAATTAGAGATCTCTATATTAAGAATTATGGCTAGGAAAAATGGAAACAAAGTGGGTACCCAGCAATTGGGGAGCTGTGGCATAAGACTGAGATGAAATGTTATTATGCTGTTTTTGTTTTTGTAAGGCAATGGGGTTAAGTGACTTGCCCAAAGGTCGCACAACTAGGTAATTATTAAGTGTCTGAGGCGGAATTTGAACTCAGGTCCTCCTGACTCCAGGGCTAGTGCTCTCTCTACTGTGCCACCTAGATACCACCAAAATGTTATTATGCTGGATGAGCAGGATGCTTTCAGAAAATCCCAGGAAATTTTATGTGAACTGATACAAAGTGAAGTGAGCAAATTAGGACATTGTATGTGGTAACAGTTATATTGAAATAATAATCAATTGTGAAAGACCTAGTACTATGTTCAAAACAACAACCCTAGACAAATCAAAAGAACCTATGATGAAAGATGCTACTGATCTCCAAGGAGAGAATTTATGAACTCTGAGTACAAATTGAAGCATATTTTTTCACTTTATTTTCCTAGGTTTTTCATGTTTTCTTTTGCAAGATGCCTAATAGGGAAATATGTTTTGCATGACTTCACATGTATAATCAATATATTGTTTGCCTCCTCAAAAGAAGGGAAGGGAGAGAATTTGAAAACCAAAATGTCAAAAAAAAGAATTTTTTTAAAAAATTTAATTGAGAAATAGTTAATGAAATAAAACATTTTAAAAAAGAAATAACAAACATGAATTCAAAAATATGAAAAAAGAATATATGAACTTATGTAAAATAAAGAACACAAAACACAATATAGGTCTACTATAATGACAGTCAAATTTGGGTTCACTGGAAAGATCAATCAATCTCAGTGCTAGAGAACAGACATTGAAGGATACTCCATAACTAAATAGAGATCTTGAAGTACCCTTATGAAATATCAGAAAGTTGCCTTGAAAATTATTTAACTTTTTCTTTATTAGAAGTGAAGATTCATTGTGAAGGCATGATGTGAAAATGAATTTTTTTTATTTTAAAATTGCAATTTAAAAAATCCCACAAATCTACAATTAGCATCTTAGGTTTCAGTTTCAGAAGTTACATTCTGTCTTTGTATTCCTAACAATGCTTGGCAAACAGTAGGAGATTCTGTGGAAATGTTTGTTCCAGCCTGGGCTTATTTCTTACTGACTTTAACTGTGTAACTCTGGGTAAGGCAGTGAACCTCTCTGAGTTTCCATAACTGAAATATGAGGTGAAATATTTATACCACCTGCTTCAAGGGATGGGAAATACTTTATAAAGCTTAAATATAAATACATAATATATTATATTATATAATATAAATATAAATTGTTTCTGAGATTGACTCCAGACATCTTTAGTTTTTACCTTTTACTCCAATCTGCATATGAGACATGTACATTGTATGTACACTATACATAAGATCCTAAACAGTCAGGATCTCTACAGTGAAGTGAATCAAAAGACTAAACAACAAGAAAGCAAATAGCCTTTGGCTTAAGGACAAAGATAGCTAAAATTTTTTAAGATCCCCCCCCAACATATTCTCCTCTTCTACCAAGTCATGGAAAAGACCTATCTACTTTTTGATCCTTAGGACTCATTAAATTAAAAAGTACATTTATCATACCATAGAGGATATTTCAGGTTTTTTTCCTCTTAAATCTCAATTCAATTTTTTTTCTTGTTTCAATTTCATATATGTATATGTATATATATATATATTTACACACACACACACACACACACACACACACACACACAATCACTCCTAGACACTGTTAATGGTTTTAACAACATCCTTGACCTATTCAATGAGCTTATTAAAAAAAAAGGCACCTAACTTAACTTTGCAGCGAATAGGTAGGTCATCTCTCCTTCTATGTTGACATTTCAGTCCCTAAAGTTAAGAGTGCTTATCTACCTTTTTTGTCTAGATTTGTGATTTTATCAGTTTAATTGAAAGTCTTTTACCAGGGCTGATCAGTAACTCTTCAGCACTTTAAAGTGTAGGAGATTTGCCTATGACATTGTGAATTTAAGGAATTTATCCATTGTCAGAAAGCCAGACACCAAAACCCAAGTCTTTTGAATCAAAGGCGGGGGAGAGAGAAACAGAGAGAGAGAGACAGACAGACAGAGAAAACATAACAAATTGTTGAGCATCACCAAACATGGACTCAAGTTCCCGTTAGTGCCATTAAGTTGCCCACCATCTTTTGTCATCCCATAATTATTCTTGGTAATCATTAAGAAACAACCAGTTAAGACCTGGACCCACAGCTAACCCTTATATTGTTCTGAGGAAGTCTGTGTCCTCTCCTCCAATAAGCTCTTTCTGGAAGGTTAAATTTGCCCTTGTTGGAGCCCCCACCCCCAAAAGTGAGCAACTCTGATTCTGAGCTGATGAAATACAGGAAGTAAAACATGCCCACCTTAGTTCTAATATGACATCCTCTATCAACTTTTAAATTGAACTTTTGAGGCTCAGTGAGCACTTGAGTGGTTTTTTCCTAGCTCAAACTTCCAGTGAATAGTGGAATTTAGTTCTCTGGGGCTTAAGTGGATTGTGGGGTGGTACACAGACCAAAGGTCAACACAGCAAAAACAGAGAACAAAGAGAATTTAAGATTTATAGGAGCTGGAGGGATCAAGGGTCAGGGAGAAAAATGTGCTCTCTTTACCAAAAACCCTCGGTTAACGATATTTATCTCTTTTTTTAAGGGGGGGGGCATTTAAATCTTGATTGCATCAAATTCTATGAAAGAAAACAGCTTCTAAGGGGAGCCAGGCCCCCTCCCGCATGGCATCTTCTCCCGCGGGGGCTCGGACCCCAGAGGCCCGTCGGCTCGGGTCAAGCCCAGCACCCCTCGGCGGGAAGGCGACGCCCCGGCCTCCGGGGGTCCGCGGCGCCCCGAGGCCATCCCCTCCCCCTCCGTCCCCCTGCATCCCGGCCCTCGGCGTCTCCGCCCAGCGCCTCCCGTCGCGAGGGCTCTCCTCGGCAGGGAAAGGGCGGGCAGGGCAGGGCAGGGCCAAGCGCCGCTCACCTGATGTAAGGCGCTGCCAGCATCAGCAAGAGGGCAAGCGAGGCCGACAAGGCCAGCACCCCGAACATGGCAGCACGCTGGGACGCAGCCGGGCCCGCAACGATGGCCGCCGGACGGACTCGGGCCCGCACCCCTCACCTAAATGGCCACAGGTTTAACTGGGAAAGAAAGCAAAGCCTTCTGGGGAATGTAGTCCGAGGCAGGCTTCCCGCAAGGCGCAGAACCCCGGAAGGGGCCCGGCTGCTGCGGGCCTTGCGGACAATCCCGTTCCGGAGCTCTTTGCCGACTGGCCTGAGGAGGGAAGGCGGGCAAGCCGGGCATTCGTCCGCTCCTGTCCAACCTGGTTTCTTATGGGGAAAAAATGATCAGTTTTATTGGCCTTGACGTTAATCGCATATACGTAACTCATTGAACCTCGATCACCGTCAGTTTCCTCATCTGTAAAAGGGAGATGATCACGAAACGTACGTTCTCCTCATCCCGGAGGATCAAATGAAATAATAATGCAAATCGCTTAGCATAGCGTGGCCCGTAATAAGCACTATAGAAATGTAAACTGCTATCATCATTGGTCCCGCCAGGTGGCGCAGTGGGTGAAGGGCCGGCGCGGGAGTGAGGAGGGCTGAGTTCAAAGGTAACGGTGGGCAGGCACCTAGCAGCCCTGTGACCCTGGCCACGGCCCTCCACCCTGTCTGCCTCAGGGTCCTCATCTGCAAGATGAGCTGCGGGAGGGAATGGCAAACTGTCCAACATCTTGGCTAAGAAAACCCTAAATGCGACCACAAAAGAGTCAGACCATTAATCGATCAAAAAATGTTCATCAAGAGGGAAAAAGGGAGGGTTGGGTTTCAAGGACGTAGTAAAAAGATGAAATTGCTAGTTTTCCAAGTGTTTTCCCAACATGATTTCATTTAACTCTTACAATAAGTCAGTGTTATGTATTATCAGCCACCTTTTCCAGATGAGGAAACTGAGGGTCCATGATTTGCCCTTAGTCCTAGAGAAGCATCAGAGGCAGTGTTCCTACCCCAAACCTAACATTCTTTCAACTATATCATGCAGCCTCTCCATCATATGTAGCAATCACCTAATTTGTTTCTTCAATGAAAAAATATTGAACACGATCCCTACTTCATTCAAAGTCAGAAAACCTATGATTAAATTAGATTTGATGGCAGTTTCTAGTGACTCACACATTAAAAATTTTCTTTTGCTTTGACATTGAACCTCAATTCCATTCAAGTCAAAAAACATTTATTAAGTGCATTTGTTGGGTATAGGAAGAAAGGCAAAATACAATCTCCTTCAAGGAGATTACAAATGAATGCTCTGATAATCACTGGTTGCTATCATATTGTAGTTAAGAATAATGATGATGGTACCATCATATTGTAATAATAATAATGATACTTTACATCTGCAGCACTTTTAGTATAGCTTTTTTAAAATTTCATTTATTTAAGGCAATGGGTTTAAGTGGCTTGCCCAAGGCCACACAGTTAGGCAATTATTAAATGTCTGAGTCCAGCTTTGAACTGAGGTCCTCTTGACTTCAGGGCAGGTGCTGCCACTACACCACCTAGCTGCCCTGAAGCACTACTTTTTTCTTAACTGATATTCTCTTTTCTTTCTCCTCTTTTTTTTCTAACTTTTTTTTTTTCAGTTCTTTTGTGCAAGGCAATGGGGTTAAGTGGCACACACAGCTAGGTAATTATTAAGTGTCTAAAGTTGGATTTGCACTCAGGTACTCCTGATTCCAGGGTCAGTGCTCTATCTACTGCACTGCCTAGCCTCCCCGCTATTTTATTTTTTCAATTACATGTTATGAAAGGTTTTGAACATTCATCCACTTGCATATTTATAATTTACATAATTTTCTTACATGCTCCCCATCAGTCTCCCTCTCACAGTCCAATGAATGTTGTACATGTACATTTATGTTAAACATGTTTACATATTAGTAATTTTGTATATGAGGAATTACGACTGAGAAAAGAAAGAAAACCATGAGATAAGGAAAAATAAGACAAATTTTTAAAAAAGTGAACATAGTGTTCATTCAGTTTCTGTGTTTTTTTTCCCCTATCTGAATGTGGATGGAGTTGTCCATAATAGGTCTCCCAAAGTTGTCCTTAGCTCTCTGGCCTGCTGAGAGAAACTACATCCATCATAATTGATCAACTCATGATATCATTGTTAATGTATACTATGTTTTTTGGTTCTACTCTCTTTGTTCATCAACAGTTCGTATAATTATTTCCACACTTTTCTAGAATCCAACCATTCATGGTTTCTTATAGAACAATACATATACTATAACTTATTCAGCCATTCCCCAATTGATGGGCCTTCCCTCAATTTCCAATTTTATCATCTAAGAACTTTCACTTATCTCATTAGAACCCTCAGCAGTCTTGTACACAAAATCATCTGACTTTTTATTTTTTATTTTCATATTTTATTTTTCCCAATTACATGTAAAATTTGACATAGGTTATACATCTGTAGCATCTGACTTTTTTTCCAAGGCAATGGGGTTAAGTGACTTACCCAAGGTCACACAGATAAATATTAAGTGTGAGGGAAATTTGAACTCAGGTCCTCCTGACCCCAGGACCAGTGCTCTATGCACTGCACCACTTAGCTGCCCCTACATCTGATTTTTTTGATTCTTTACTTAATATTTATTTATTCTCATTTTGTACAAACAATTTTTTTATACATTAATAAAATATTCTTGTTTAAGAGTAAAAAGATACCCCTTCCCCTCCAAAAATAAAGACTCGTTTGAGCAATAAAGTAAAGGGGAGAGAAAAAAATGAAAAAAAAATAGTAATAATAGTAGGTATAGACAGGTGGTGCAATGGACGGAGCACCAGCCCTGGAGCCATGAGCACCCGAGCCCACATCCAGCCCCATACACCCAACTATCACCCAGCCGTGTGACATGCAAGCCACCCCAACCCCACTGCCCTGCAAAAACCAAAAAAAAAAAAAAAAGAACAAAAAAGACCCAAAATAAAATAAAATAGTAATAATAGTAGGGGTGGCTGGGTGGCGGATAGAGTATTGACCCTTGAGCCAGGAGCACCCGGGTCCAAATCTGGCCTCAGACACCCAACAATCCCCCTGCTATGCGGCCCCAGGCAGGCCACCCAGCCCCATCTGCCCTGCAACACCCCAAAATAATAATAATAATAAAAAATGTGCTTGAGTCTTTGTTCCAACACCAACAACTCTGTCCCAGGTGGATCACATTCTTTATGATAAATCCATCGCAAAAGTTACTTCCATATTTTTCCACCATTGCCATTGCTGATCGCAACTTCCTCCTTTCATATTTCTCTACTACCATGTACTATATTTTCTCTCTCCTTTCACTCTGACTCTGCTGTAGGGTATGAGTGGTTCAGCAGACAGATCCTCGGCCCTGGGGCCAAGAGGCCCTGAGCCTCCCTACTACCCTGTAGGCCCAGAATCCACCTGGCCCTGTGGTCCTGGGCAGGCCATCCAATCCCAGCCCCTTGCAAGAAGTAAAAAAGAAAATGTGTTATATCTGAGCACTCTCCCCCCATGGTCCATCCTCTCCTCTATCACTCACATCCCCCCTTCCCCCTGTCCCCCACTCCTTCTTACTCCAGATGTCTATACCCCATTGAGTATATATGCTGTTTCCTCTCCTAGCCACCTCTGATGAGAGCAAAGATTCCCTCATTCCCCCTTGCCTTCCCCCCTTCCATATCATTGTAATAGCTCATTGTAATAAAGAAAAATCTTATTATATGAAATATCTTGGCCTATTCCCCCCTCTCCTTTTTCTTTCTCCCTTTACACTTCCCTTTTCTCTATTGACTCCATTTTTACACCATATTTTATCTTCAAATTCATCTTTCTCCTGTGCTTCAACTATAAAAGCTCCTTCTACCTGCTCTATTAACTGAGAAGGTTCATATGAGTATTATTAGTGTCATTTTTCTATGCAGGAATACACGCAGTTCATCATCATTAAGTCCCTCATATTTTCCCCTTCTCCTCCAATCTCTATGCTTCACCTGAGTCCTGTATCTGAAGATCAAATCTGTTCAGCTCTGGCCATTCCAATAGGAATATTTGAAATTCCCCTGGTTCATTGAAAGTCCATCTTTTTTCCCCTGGAAGAGGACATTCAGCCTTGCTGGGTAGTTGATTCTCACTTGCATTCTAAGCTCTTTTGCCTTCCGGTATATTATATTCCAAGCCCTACAAGCTTCCAGTGTAGTTGCTGCTGAGTCCTGTGTGATCCTGACTGCAGCTCCACGATATTTGAACTGTGTCCTTCTGGCTTCTTGTAATATTTTCTCTTTTACTCGGGAGTTCTGGAATTTGGCTATAATATTCCTAGGGGTTGGTTGTTGGGGATCTCTTTCTCGGGGGAATCAGTGGATTCTCTCCATTTCTATTTTTCCCTCTGCTTCTAGAATATCAGGGCAATTTTTCTGTAGTAATTCTTTGAAAATGATGTCAAGGCTCTTTTCCTGATCATGACTTTCAGGTATTCCAATAATTTTTAAATTATCTTTCCTAAGTCTGTTTTCTATATCAGTTGTTTTTTCAATGAGATATTTCACATTTTCTTCTAATTTTTCTTTTTTTGGTTTTGAAGTATTTATTCCTGATTTCTGGTAAATTCATCAATCTCCCTGAATTCTATTCTTTGTCTGAAGGATTTGTTCTCCTCAGAGAGATTTCTTATCTCTTTTTTCATCTGGCCAATTTTACTTTTTAAAGCATTCTTCTCCTCAATAACTTTTTTGAACTGTTTTATCCATTTGACCCAAGCTGGTTTTCAGCACGCTATTTTCTTCAGCATTTTTTTGGATTTCCTTGACTAGGCTGCGGACTTCATTTTCATGTTTTTTTCCTGCATCTCTCTCATTTCTTTTCCCAGTTTTTCTTCTAACTCTCTCATTTGATTTTCAAAGTCTTTTTTGGTGCTCTGTCATGGCTTGAGCCCAATTTCTGTTTTTCTTGGAGTCTTTAGATGCAGGAGCTTGTGCTTCTTCATCTTCAGACTGAGGATTTTGATCCTTCTTGGGCCCATATGCAAAATATTTCTCAGTGGTGTTCCTCTTGTTTCTCTACTTGCTCATTTTCCAAGCCTAAGACTGTTTTTAGGATGCTTCCTGAGCTTTTGGGACACTCCCACAAGGGTCTCAGTGTCTGAGGCTCTATCCTCCTGCCTGGTCTGTGAATGACCATGTGCACCCCCCTCTGCCACGGGGCTGAGGTGGAGGGAGGCCCTGCTGTTCTATGGCGGGGCCTAGACTGCGATCAGGATCTGAATGTGGTCAGAGCCCCAGAGTCCTGTTACAGGGGCAGAGCTCTGCAGTCTCTCTCTCTTCACTCCCCTCCCTAGGTTCAATGGGCTCATGTCCTGGGGGCTCCTGCTTATCAGCTCCATGTGCTTCTCTGTTTCCTGGATCTGGGCTGCTGTGGTCCACTGTGTGCCCTGAGGGCTGGGCTTCACCTGCTCGCTCTGGCAGAGGTCCCCCGCTGTTCCCCCAATTTGTGCCTGGTGCTCCCCGGGACATAGCTCAGGAAACTCCCCTGCTGCTGTGAGCCATGGCTCCCAACTCCCTGGGGCTGCCTCCAGGAGGCTTAAGTTCTTTTGCTTTGGTGGGCCACCTCTCTGGCAGGCCGCCCCTCCAACCCCAGGGAGCAGAGCATTTCTGCTCTTTTCCAGGTTACCTTGAGTAGGAGCACTACCTCACTGTGTCCCTCTGTGAGTTCTGTCTCTCAAAAATTTAGTTAGAGTCCTTAGTTTCGAGAGCGCCTAAGACACGATCCGTTCTTGTAGTCATCTTGGCTCTGCCCCTGAACCTGACTTTTTATAGGAATAATTGTTCTGTGTAATCAGCATTTAGACTTTCTAAACCTAATTCATGAAAAAAAATAGATTTTAAAATATGAAAATGACAAATGCTGAGGGAAATAAAGAGTTAGTAATTATAATTTTGAATGTGAATGGGATAAACTCTCCCTTAAAACATAAGCAAATAGCAGAGTGTATTAAAAACCAGAAATTCATTTGAAACAGAGAGATACATAATAGAATAAAGGTAAAAGGTTGGAGCAAAATTTATTTTGCTTTAGCTGAAATGAAAAAAAAATGCAGGGGTAGCAATCCTTATCTCAGACAAAGCAGCTACAAAAATAGATAGTATTAAAAGAGATAAGGAAGGAAACTATATCCTCCTAAAAGGTACCATAGACAAGAAAGTAATTTCAATACTAAATACATATGCACCCAATGGTAAAGAATCCAGATTCTTAGAGGAAAAGTTGAAAGAACTACAGGAAGACATAGACAGCAAAACTCTGCTTGTGGGAGAGACCTCAACCTCCCTTTCTCAGATTTAGATATATCTAATCATAAAATAAACAAGAAGGAAGTTAAGGGGGTAAAAAGATTGTTAGAAAATCTAGATATTAATAGACCTATGGAGGAAATTGAATGGGGAAGAATAGAATATACTTTTTTTCTGTACTACATGGTACTTACACAAAAATTGACCAGGTACTAGGGCATAAAAACCTAATGATCAATTGCAGAAAGGCAGAAAGAGTGAATACATTTTGTTCAGATCATAATACAATAAAAATCATATGCAATACTGGGCCAGGGAGATATAGACCCACAAATAATCGGAAACTAAATAACCTCATTTTAAAGAATGATTGAGGGGCAGCTAGGTGGTGCAGTGGATAGAGCACTGGCCCTGGAGTCAGGAGTACCTGAGTTCAAATCCTACCTCAGACACTTAATAATTATCTAGCTGTGTGGCCTTAGGCAAGCCACTTAACCCCATTGCCCTGCAAAAAAAAACCACAAAAAAACAAGGAGTGAATCAAACAACAAATTATAAAAAGAATTAATTATTTCATCCTAGATAATAACAATAATGAAATAATATACTAAAATCTATGGGATACACTCAAGGCAGCTGTCAAGGGATATATCTTTAAATGCCTACATGAGTTAGAAATTAGAGACAGAAGAAATTAATGAACCAAATTTGCAACTAAAAAAATTAGAGAAAAACAAATTAAAAATACCAAATTAGAAATTCTAAAAATTAAAGGAGAAATTAATCAAATCGAAAGCAAGAAAACTATTGAACTAACAAATAAAACCAAGAGTAGGTTTTATGAAAGAACCAATAAAATTGATAAACCTCTGGTCAATTCAATAAAAAAAAGATAAAGAAAACCAAATTACTAGTATCATAAATGAAAAAGGTGAACTCACCACCAATGAGGAGGAAATTAAAGTAACAATTCAGAATTATTTCGCCCAACTCTATACCAATAAATTTGACAATCTAAGTGAAATGGAAGAATATTTACAAAAATATAAGTTGCTCAGTTTAAGTGAAGAGGAAATAAAAAACCTAAATAATCCTAGCTCAGAAAAAGAAATTCAATAAGCCATTTTTGAACTCCCTAAGAAAAAATCTCCAGGCCCACATGGATTCACAAATGAATTCTATCAAATATTTAAGGAACAATTGGTTCCAATTCTATATAAACTCTTGGAACAATAGGTGAAGACAGAACTCTGCCTAACTCTTTTTATGACACCAATATGGTGCTGATACCTAAACCAGGAGGAGTTAAAACAGAGAAAGAAAATTATAGACCTATCTCCCTGATGAATATAGATGCAAAAATCTTAAATAAAATCTTAGCAAAACTATTACAAGAAGTTATCCCTATGATCAAGTAGGATTTATCCCAGGGTTGGTTCAATATTAGTATAATTAGGATAATATAATTAATTATATTAATAACATGCCTATCAGAAATAATATGATTGGGGCGGAGCCAAGATGGCAACAAGAGTGGATCGTGTCTTAGGCACTCTCTCATAAATCTTCAAAACTAAGGACTTTAACTAAATTTTTGAGAGACAGAACCCACAGAGGGACCCAGTGAGGCAGTTCTCCTACTCAAGGTATCCTGGAAAAGAGCAGAAAGGCTCTGCTCCCTGGGCTGGGAGGGGCGGCCCACCAGAGGGGTGGCCTGCCAGAGCCAAAGAACTTCAGCCTCCCGGAGCCAGTCCCAGGGTGCTGGGAGCCATGGGTCCCAGCAATGGGGGGAGTTTCTTGATCTACACCCCAGGGAGCACCAGCACAAATTGGGGGAACAGCGGGGTGGGGGGGGACCTCTGCCAGAGCGAGCATGTGAAGCCCAGCCCTCAGGGCACACAGCAAACAGCATGGCCACTGCAGCCCAGATCCAGGAACAGAAGCAGGCGGAGCCAGTAAGCAGGAGCCCCCAGGGCATGAGCCCATTGAACCTAGGGAGGGGAGTGAAGAGAGAGAGACTGCAGAGCTCTGCCCCTGGAACAGGACTCTGGGGCTCTGACCACATTCAGATCCTGATCGCAGTCTAGGCCCCCCCATAGAACAGCAGGGTCCCCCTCCACCTCAGTCCTGTAGCAGAGGGGGGCGCATATGGTCATTCACAGACCAGGAGGGAGGACAGAGCCTCACACACTGAGACCCTAATGGGAATGTCCCAAAAGCTCAGGAAGCACCCCAAAGACAGGCTTAGGCTGGGAAAATTAGCAAGCAAAGAAAAAAGAGGATCACCATTGAGAAATACATTATCTATGATCCCAAGAAGGATCAATATACTCAGTCTGAAGATGAGGAAGCACAAGCTCCTGCATCTAAAGACTCCAAGAAAAACAGAAATTGGGCTCAGGCTATGACGGAGCTCAAAGAAGACTTTGAAAATCAAATGAGGGAGTTAGAAGAAAAACTGGGAAAAGAAATGAGAGAGATGCAGGAAAAACATGAAAATGAAATCAGCAGCCTAGTCAAGGAAATCCAAAAAAAAAATGCTGAAGAAAATAGCATGCTAAAAACCAGCTTAGGTCAAATGGATAAAATAGTTCAAAAAGTTATTGAGAAGAATGCTTTAAAATGCAAAATTGGCCAGATGGAAAAAGAGATAAGAAAACTCTCTGAGGAAAACAAATCCTTCAGAAAAAGAATAGAACTCAGGGAGACTGATGAATTTATGAGAAATCAGAACTCAATACTTCAAAACCAAAAGAATGAAAAATTAGAAGAAAATGTGAAACATCTCATTGAAAAAAACAATTGATATGGAAAACAGATTTAGGAAAGATAATTTAAAAATTATTGGAATACCCGAAAGTCATGATCAGGAAAAGAGCCTTGACATCATTTTCAAAGAATTACTACAGGAAAATTGCCCTGATATCCTAGAAGCAGAGGGCAAAATAGAAATGGAGAGAATCCACAGATCCACCCGAGAAAGAGATCCCCAAAATACCAACCCCTAGGAATATTATAGCCAAGTTCCAGAACTGCCAAGTCAAAGAGAAAATATTACAAGAAGCCAGAAGGACACAGTTCAAATATCATGGAGCTTCAGTCAGGATCACACAGGACTTAGCAGCAACTACATTAAAAGCTCATAGGGCTTGGAATATAATATACTGGAAGGCAAAAGAGCTTTGAATGCAACTGAGAATCAACTACCCAACCAAAGTGAATGCCCTCTTCTAGGGGAAAAAGATGGAATTTCAATGAACCAAGGGAATTTCAAATGTTGGAATGGCCAGAGCTGAACAGAAGGTTTGATCTTTAAATATAGGACTCAGGTGAAGCATAGAGATTGGAGGAGAAGGGGAAAATATGAGGGACTTAATGATGATGAACTACTTGTATTCCTGCATAGAAAAATGACACTGATAATACTCATATGAACCTTCTCAGTTAATAGAGCAGGTAGAAGGAGCTTTTATAGTTGAAGCATAGGAGAAAGCTGAATTTGAAGATAAAATATGGTGTAAAAATGGAGTCAATAGAAAAAAGGGAAATGTAAAGGGAGAAAGAAAAAGGAGAGGGGGAATAGGCCAAGATATTTCATATAATAAGATTTTTCTTTATTACAATGAGCTATTACAATGATATGGAAGGGGGGGAAGGCAAGGGGGAATGAGGGAATCTTTGCTCTCATCAGAGGTGGCTAGGAGAGGAAACAGCATATATACTCAATGGGGTATAGACATCTGGAGTAAGAAGGAGGGGGGGGACAGGGGGAAGGGGGGGATGTGAGTGATAGAGGAGAGGATGGACCATGGGGGGAGAGTGCTCAGATATAACACATTTTCTTTTTTACTTCTTGCAAGGGGCTGGGATTGGATGGCCTGCCCAGGACCACAGGGCCAGGTGGATTCTGGGCCTACAGAGTGGTAGGGAGGCTCAGGGCCTCTTGGCCCCAGGGCCGAGGATCTGTCTGCTGAACCACTCATACCCTACAGCAGAGTCAGAGTGAAAGGAGAGAGAAAATATAGTACATGGTAGTGGAGAAATACGAAAGGAGGAAGTTGCGATCAGCAATGGCAATGGTGGAAAAATATGGAAGTAACTTTTGCGATGGACTTATTATAAAGAATGTGATCCACCTGTGACAGAGTTGCTGGTGTTGGAACAAAGACTGAAGCACATTTTTTATTATTATTATTTTTTTGGGGGGTGCAGGGCAGATGGGGCTGGGTGGCCTGCCTGGGGCCGCGTAGCAGGGTGATCATTGGGTGTCTGAGGCCAGATTTGGGCCCAGGTGCTCCTAGCTCAAGAGCCAATGCTCTGTCTGCCACCCAGCCACCCCTACTATTATTACTATTTTATTTTATTTTGCGTCTCTTTTTCTTCTTTTTTTGGTTTTTGCAGGGCAGTGGGGTTGGGGTGGCTTGCATGTCACAGGGCTGGGTGATTGTTGGGTATATGGGGCCAGATTTGGTCTCAGGTGCTCCTGGCTGCAGGGCTGGTGCTCTGTCTATTGCACCACCTGGCCATACCTACAGTTATTACTATTATTATTTTTTTAATTCTAATTTTTTCTCTCCCCTTTACTTTATTGCTTAAGCGAGTCTATATTTTTGGGGGGAGGGGTATTTTGTTTACTCTTAAACAAGAATATTTTATTAATGTATACAAAAACACTGTTTGTACAAAATGAGAATAAACAAATATTAAATATTGAATATGAAAGGAATAATATCATCATATAGATACTGAAAAAGCTTTTGACAAAAATACAGCACCTATTCCTGCTAAAAACACTGGAGAGTGTAGGAATAAATGAACTGTTCCTTAGAATAATTTTATTTTCAGTTCCAGTTCTCTCCCTCCCTTACTCTCAACTCAGTAGACTGTAAAGGGGGAAACACAGTTTCTACTCTTATTCTTTTCTTTCTCTTTAAAACATGTGACTTTGGCCTCCAACTTTCCTTGAACAGATTATCATCAAGAGAGAAAAGAATTTTTCTCCTCTACAGCCTCCCTCCCACCACCCGAATATGGCAGCAGTGTGTACATGGCAGTAAATACCCGTGCTTGAGATAGGATCTCAAATCTCTGGTAATCTTTTATGCTTTGGGTTTCTTTCCCTGGGCATAGGTGAGTAAACAGCAACCCTGGTGACTATCTCTTTTTTTTTAAGAGGGTTAAGTTGCTTGGCCAAGGCCACACCGCTAGATCATTATTGTCTGAGGCCGAATTTGAACTCAGGTACTCCTGACTCCAAGGCCAGTGCTCTATCCACTGCACCACCTAGCTGCCCCTTGGAATTCATCTCTTAAAGAACTAATTTTTTTAATTGAAGAAAATTGTTTAGTTATTTTCAATTATATATAAAGTTAGTTTCAACATTCATTTTTGTAAAGTTATCTCCTCTCCCACTCTTACCTTCTCCCATCATTTTACTTATTTTCATATTAGTCATTCTGTGAAACTAGAATCAGAGCAAAAGGGAAAAGTCACGAGAAAGAAAAGCGTTAGACCTAGGTACCAGCAGTAAGAGATGGTTCACTGAGTCTCACTTCCTGCCTGCATCCCCATTTCCTCCTTTGACTTCAGGGAGTGTGGGTGAAGGTCACAACCCTTTGCTGGACGCAAAGAGTAGACAGTTTTCTGGAAGATCGTCTATCCTCTAGTCCATGTGAGCATACCCTCATGAACATGTAAACCTGTGGAGGTTTCTCAGTGGTCAGACCACTTTCAGTGTCTGCTTGAAGAGTCTTTGTTGTTCAATCATGTCTGACTCTCATTTGGGGTTTTCTTGGCAAAGATACTGTAATAATTTTCCATTTCCTTCACTGGTTCATTATACAGATGAGAAAATTGAGGCAAACAGGGTGAAGGGACTTGCCTAAGGTCACAAAGCTAGTAAATGTCTGAGGCTAGATTTGAACTCAGATTTTACTGACTCCAGGTTCATCACTCTGTGTACTGCATGTCTTAGGCCTCCTGTGATCCCTGGAGATGGAGTTTCCTGGAGCTGGGCTGGACAGTCACTCATAAATGATGGAGCAACACTGCGTGTTCTGTTCCCCCACCTTTGGTCCCAGGTCGTAAGAGATTAAAAGATTTGAGGGGGGTGGCTAGGTGGCGCAGTGAATAGAGCACTGGCCTTGGAGTCAGGAGTACTTGGGTTCAAATCCGACCTCAGACACTTAATAATTACCTAGCTGTGTGGCCTTGGGCAAGACACTTAACCCCATTCATTGCCTTGAAAAATCTAAAAAAAAAAATATTTGAGGATATCTGTTTCTCTCATATTTTCCTCTTCAGCCTTTTGAGGCAATATAGTATGTTAGGAAGCATCCAAGATTTTAAGTCAGGGGCCATGGTTTCAAATCTTGTCTTTGCCATTCACTACTAATAACATTCAAACTGGATCTTGCAGGGCAGTTAGGTTGCACAGTGGATAGAGCACCTGGAATCAAGAGGACCTGAGTTCAAAATAGGCCTCAGATACTGCCTAGTTGTCTGATCTTGGGCAAGTCACTTAACCCCATTGCCTTGCAAAAACCAAAAAAAAACACACAGGAAAAAAAAACACCCAAACCCAAACAAACAAACTGGGATTTATTAAAGACCTAAGGTCTTTAATAGAATCAAATATGGAGTTACCCCATCCCACATCTCCATGCACACAATCCCTAGCTAAAGGAGCTTAGACTTGGAATTATATGTCTATATTATATATCAGTTATTGGAAATCTGAGCAAATGAGTTAAAATAAGTGAAGTACTTTGCAAATCTTAAAGATCCATATATTAAATACTACTAAAAAGTGCTACTTAAAAAGAAAGGCTAAGTTCTCTCACTGAATCCAGGACTGATGAAGTAAGGATTCAAGTGATGAATTAATTCACTAAAGAGATTCAAATCTCAGAAATATGAAGAACATACAAGTTTTACTACATAGTTTCAAGGTTATTGAAACTAGGCTGATCTTCAAGGGACAAGTATCTAATGGGATGTACTATGGCTTATTATAGGGAAACAGGGCATGGTATATGTGATAGGAAAGGAATAGAGGTTGGTGAAAATATAATGGATTATATCAGGAAGTTAATTTTGGGGTAACAATGGCTTATTTTGAGTATCAGTCTGTTATCTTTTTTTTTCTTTTTTGGTGTGAGAAGTTATTTTTTTATTTTAATTTACATTTTATTTATTTGCACATTACTAAAATAGTCTTGTTGCAAGAGTAAACATAATCCTCCCTCCCCTGACAAATATAAAAAAACTTCATGAGAAATACAGTGAATGAAAGAAAGAGGGAAAAAATGTGCCTCAGTCTATGTTCATACACCATCAACTCTGGCTCTGTGGTGGATTGCATTCTTTATCATAAGTCCCTCAGAGAAGTTACTTCCATATTTTTCCACAGTTGCTGTTGCTGATTGTAATTCCCTTCATCCATTTCTTCCCACTACCATTTATTATATTCTCTCTCTCTCCTTTACTCTGTCTCTCTTTAAAAGTGTCATGTAGGGCAGTTGAGTGGCTCAGCAGATAGAGCCCTGGGGCCAGAAGACCCCTAGCCTACATCCCACACCAAAGACCCAGCCCCATGGTCCCCGACAGGCCACCCAATCCCACAACCTTGCAAAAAGTAAAAAAGAAAATGTGTTATATCTGACTACTCTCTCTCTCTCATGATCTACCCTCTCCTCTATCATCTACATCCCCCCTCCCCTCCCTCTGTCCCCTTTCTTCTCTCATCCCCTTTCTCTCCTTTTTCTTCTAGATTTCTATACCCTATTATGTGTGTTGTTTCCTCTCAGAGTCATTTCTGATGAGAATGAAGGCTCATTTATCCCCTCACCTTCCCTCCTTCCCCCTATTGCATTTTTCTTGACTCTTTTACATAGCTATCTTAGCCCGTTATACCTCTCCTTTCCCTTTCTCCTGTACATTCTCTCTCTCTCTCTCTCTCTCTCTCTCTCTCTCTCTCTCTCTCTCTCTCTCAGGTTTTTTTTGCAAGGCAGTGGGGTTAAGTGGCTTGCCCAAGGCCATACAGCTAGGTAATTATTAAGTGTCTGAGGCCAAATTTGAACTCAGGCATCCCTGACTCCAAGGCTGGTGCTCTATCCACTGCACCACCTAGCTGCCCCCTTCTCCTGTACATTCTCTTTTTACCCATTAACTCCCATTAACACCCATTTACTTTACATTATCTTATATCTTCATATTCAGCTCCCTCCTTGATCTTGTCTATATATGCTCCTTCTAACTACTCTAATAAGTGAGAAGGTACATATGAGTATTATCAGTATCATCTTCCCATGCAGGAATACAAGCAGTTCATCATCATCAAATCCCTCATAATTTAGCCTTCCCAGCCAGCCTCTCTATGCTTCACCTGAGTCTTGTACTTGAAGATCAAACTTTCTGTTCAGCTCTGGTCATTTCAACAGGAACATATGAAATTCCCGTTTCATTGAAAGTTCACCTTTTCCACTGGAAGAGGATGTTCAGTTTTTCTGGGTAGTTGATTCTCAGTTACATTCCAAGCTCTTTTACCTTCCAGAAAATCATATTCTAAAGCTCTATAATCCCTTAATGTAGATGCTGCTAAATCCTGTGTAATCCTGACTGCAGCTCCATTATATTTGAATTGTTTCCTTCCGGCTACTTGTAATATTTTCTCTTTGACTTGGGAGTTCTGGAACTTGGCTACAATATTCCTAGGGGTTATTATTATTTTTTGCATCTCTTTTAGTAGGAGATTGGTGGATTCTTTCCATTTCTATTTTGCCCTCTTTTTCTAGGATATCAGGGCAATTTTCTGTAGAAATTCTTTAAAAATGAAAACAAGGCTGTTTTCCTGATCATGATTTTCAGGTAGCCCAATAATTTTAATTAAAAAAAATTTTTTTTTTAGGTTTTTGCAAGGCAAATGGGATTAAGTGGCTTGCCCAAGACCACACAGCTAGGTAATTATTAAGTATCTGAGACTGGATTTGAACCCAGGTACTCCTGACTCCTGGGCTGGTTCTTTATCCACTACACCACCTAGCTGCCCCAAGCCCAATAATTTTTAAAGTGTCTCTTCTGAATCTGTTTGACAGATCATTTGTTTTTTTTAATGAGATGTTTCATGTTTTCTTCTAGTTTTTCATTCTTTTGTTATTGTTTTGTTGTTTCTTCATTTATCGCAAAGTCATTGGCTTCCCTAAGTTCCACATTTGAAGGAGTTGTTTGCTTCAGAGAGCTTTCTTACCTCCTTTTCCATCTGGTCAATTCTGCTTTTTAAAGGTATTCTCCTCATTAACTTTTTTTGACTGCTTTTTCCATTTGACCTAAACTGGTTTTTAACATGCTGTTTCCTTCAGCATTTTTTTTTTTTGGATCTCCTTGGCTAAGCTGCTGATTTGATGTTCATGTTTTTCCTGAATCTCTCTCATTTCTCTTCCCAATTTTTCCTCTACTTCCCTTACTTGATTTTCAAACTCTTTTTTGAACTCTCCTATGGTCTGAGCCCAACTCCTATTTTTCTTGGAGGCTTTGGATACAGAAGCTTGAACTTTGTTATCTTCTTGAGTGTGTGTTTTTATGTTCCATGGGACCAAAGTAATTGTCTATGGTTCCTTTTTTTTCTGTTTACTCATTTCTCCAGCCTGTGCCTGGTTTTGGCGTGCTTCCTGAGCTTTTGAGTGTTATTGGAACACCCCCTGCAAGGATCTCAGTTCCTTCAAGGTCTTATGAGAGGTTCTGACTGCTCTTCTGCCTGTGTTCTGATCTGTGGACGACCACAAGCACCCCCTCTGCTCAGGGCTGTGAGGAAGGTCCCTGCTCCACTATGGCAATATAGGGGCCTAGACTGTGACCATGGTCTGAATATAGACAAAGCACTAGAGTCCTGTCCTAGTGACAGAGGAGAGACCTCAACAGTCTTCTCCCACCCCCTTATCTTCCATGGGTTGAACATTCTGGGAGCAGATGCTGGGTGGCTCCCTGCTGGGTGGCTCTGTGGACCTGCTTCCATTTCCTGAGATCTGGGCTGTGCTGATGGCCATAGCTTCAATGAGAGCCATGGCTGCATTGAGAGCCAAGCTGTCCTGGTCTCTGTGTTCCTCCTGATGGAGATCTCCCCACTGATCTTCCAAGTTGTACCTAGTGTTCCCTGGGTTAGCAAGTCAGGAAACTGTTTCTGCTGCCAGAAGCCATGGAACCAGGCATCCCATGGACTGATCCCAAAAGACTGGAGCTCCTTTGCTCCCACATGGTGATCCTGGCTGTGCTGCCACCCTCTCCATCCCTGTGGAACAGAGCCTTCCTCCAATCTTCCGGGTTACCTTGAACTGAAGAATTGCCTCACTGTATCTTTCTGTGGGTTCTTTCTCTTGAAAATATAGTCATAATTTTGAGAGAGCTCCTGGGAAAGCCTGTTCTCATGCCACCTCTTGATTCTACCAACAGTCTGTTATCTCTATATTCTTTGTTGGTCTCTAACCTCTACCTCCTTTTCCTTATAGAATTTTCCCACTGGCAAGGGCCAGTTGTCCTATCTAGTTGGCAAGATACAGAGTACCCAAGATCGTTTTTATCAACCCAACATCTGGCTCAGGGAGGCAAACTTTCCCAGAAATTGAGGCAGCCTTTCACAAGGGTGGTGTAAGAGTTTTTTCTATAGCAATATTTCTCAAGATATATATGGTCAGCATAGAAAAGAAAATATCCTAATTGCTAGTATAATATTTTCTCTCTGGCTCATATCACCTCTGCATCAGGGACATCTCCAGATTGATATCTGCCCACTGGACTTAGATGACTTCAGAGGAGAAAGTGAAGCTAGTGACTGCACAGTCCTTCCTCACATACAATTCCCTTGCATGTCATGGCATCACCTCCCTGATGTCATGGTCTTCTTTGAGAACCAAGAAGAAACTAGAAACCTGTATAATCTTAGATTAGTCACTTAAAAATCCCTCTGGGTTTTTTGGATCTCTTTCAGGAGGAGATTGGTGGATTCTCTCCATTTCTATTTTGCCCTCCATTGGACTTTAATGACCCTGGAAGAGATAGTGAGGCTGACAACCTTCTACAACTTTGCTTCATTTAATCCAATTTATACACAAGTCAAGACATTACCTATGATACCATTGATCTTCAAAAATAAAGACCACCACCACCACCACCAACAATGTATAACAAACTTCTGGGCAGCCCACTTATAACAGGGATATAGAGACAAATATGGAGTTGCCCCATCCCACATATCTAGGTACACAATCCCTAGCTTAAGGAGCTTAGACTTGGAATTATATATCTATATTATCTATCAGTTATTGGAAATTTGAGCAAATGAGTTAAGATACATGAAATACTTTGCAAATCTTAAAGATCCATATAAAAATGCTACTAATGGCATAGTGGATAGAATCCTGGGCCTGGAGTCAAGAAGACTCATCTTTATGAATTCAAATCTGGTTTCAGACCCTTACTAGCTATGTGAACCAGGAGAAGTCATTTAACCCTATTTGCCTCAGTTCTTCATTTGTAAAATAAGCAGGAGAAGGAAGTGCAAACTATTCTAGTGTCTCGGCCAAGAAAACTTCAAATGGGGTTACAAACACCCAACTGAAAACTAAACACTCTTTTTTTTAGAGTCTTCTGTGTATTTATTGTTTTACAGCAGAATGCTCGACACAGATCATCATAACTGCCTAATAGTCAGCTGTGCAAAATAGTATATATATAGTGCTTAAGTACAAATGGGAGACATGATTTTTTTAAAATAAATAAATAAATAAATATAAAAATAAATAAATAAATAAATAGATAAAATATAAAATAATAAAAAATAAAATAAATAAAATAAATAAAACAAATTTATAGTCCTACAAAAGAGCATTTAAACAGATGGTCTAAGTTGATCTGCTTTCTTGGACCCACAGTAACTGTTATTTTCCCAAAAACCAATAGAATCAATATGCAGAATCATCATCAGTTCCACTGTGTGAATAATGGATCACAATAAATGAGTCCCTTTTTCTAAGAGCTGTTCTTGGCTCTTCTACAAATATGATCTGGCCTGAATAAAAAGACAACAGGAATTTCTTGAAGGTCAATGGTCCAAAAATGCTAAATGTGGTTAAGTATTCTACATGATCTATATTTACTGGTTCCATTTTTAGCTAGGATGTTCTTAGATTACTTTCTTCAATTCATCATACAGGACAAGCACAAAAGTTCCACCCGTGCCTCTCAGAACATTGGACCAAGCACCCCTGAAGAAAGCTTTGCCACCTTCATCTTTAGTGATTTTCCTCTAGCAGTCAATTGTACCAGTGTACATGATATCAGCTCCTTTGCGTCCAGACTGCATCATCATTCACCGCCTTATGGTATCAAAAGGATAGGAGACCACACCTGCTACAGCAGTCACTGTCTGTGCAGTCATCCAGCTTACCACAATGTGAGTGTTCTTCGGATCTGGGAGCACACCTTTTTGCTGTATCATAGATTCCAAAGTAGGCTGCTCTATAAATAATGATACCCTGAACTGAGACATTAAAACCTTGATACAAGCCACAAATTCCATCAGACTTGGTGATTTTTACAAGGCAGTCTCCCAGGCCTTTGAATTCTCTTTCAGTGCCAGACTTCCCAACATCAGCTGCTAAGCAGGTTCCTGCAAAATCCAAGGGATAGACAAAGCAGAGAGAAGTGGCTCCAGCTGCACCACCAGAGGCAAGATTGCCAGCAAAATACCTCCAAAATTGTGTGTGCTTGTCCACTCCTCCCCAAAACACCTGCTTATACTTATCCTTAAAGGCAAAGTTAAGGGCCTGGGTGGGGAAATATCTGATGGCATTTGCTAAGTTGCCCCGCCAGAAAGAAAGCATCCCTTGTTCCTTTGGAATTCGGACTATACAATCCATAATGCCTTTGTACTGCTTATCTGCAGCAATTTGTTTACTTGCATGCTACACCTGCAACAGCAGCTTGACTCTCTGGATGGGGGCCACCGCGGTCTTGGGGAGGGCCGCGGCGATGCCGCCGGCCAAGAAGTCCTTGGCGAAGGAGATGGCCCGTTCCGTCATGGTTGCGGCGGGAGAAGGAGCTGGAGTTAGGAGGAGAAAGCCGGCGGGAGAGGGCCGAAAGCCGGAGAAGTCGGTGCCGCCCGCACAGCCACTCGCTACAGCTCGGAGCGAAAGGAAAACTAAACACTCTTGTGAATTTTAGGGGGAGTTCAGAATAAAAAAAAACAGGGCAGCTAGATAGTGCTAAGTGGGTAGAGGACCAGTCCTGGAATCAGGAGAATTAAAAACTTATTTTCCTGATCTTATGTTTTCCCTGACAACTAAATATGGGGGAGGAAGGTGGAGAATAGTTCCATTAAATACCTGTTAGTTTAATCTCAACTAGTTTAGAAAGCACAATATATTTATGGCACAAAATATAGTCAGTAATGATGGGAAATGGTAAAATAATGGCAAAAGAGTAATTAGAATAACTATACATATTAATTTAGATGATGGGATGCTTTTAATCAAAATTAGGGGGTTAGTATACACAGAAAAGTATAAAATCTCAGCTCAACTGGGAAGGGAGCTATCTCAACCAATGAGCCCACCCTTAGTAGCCTCTGGTGATACAGGATCTAGGAGTCAAGGGACTAGTTGAAGTGCCAACTTTTTCTCCTGCAGTTTGATGGGGAGTGAAGGAATTTTAACATTAAAAATTCATACCTTGCCTTTTCTTGCCTCATCATTCCTTCCTCTCCCCACCTTCTCTCTCTCAGAAGTCTCTTTACCAATCAGGAGTCACATCTCTATGTTCCTTCCTATGTAGCATCATAGTGCCATCCCACAGAGGACCAATAAGAAGCCCCCTCACTCCAGAGATTGGTTAACTAATTGAGAATGAAGTTACATTTGTTTAAGAATAAAGGGATGGGTTCAGGGGACTCTTGGGTAAAAAACTCATCTGTGAAGTTGGGCAACTACTCTGCTTCCAGAGCACCAGGGTTTGCACTACCAGTATATATCAGAGATAAGGCTTGAAACCAGATCTTCTTGGCTTTGAGGCCAGCTTCCTATTCATTACCTCCTCCACATTGCTTCTGTGTTATAGAATTATAATAAATGGGACAGTGGATAGAGCACAAGGCCTGGTGTCAGGAAGGCTCATCTTCTTGAGTTAAAATGTGACCTCAGACATATACATACATACCAGCTGTGTAATGCTGGGCAATCTTCACCCTATTTGCCTCAGTTTCTTCATCTGTAAAATGAACTGGAGAAGGAAATGGCAAACCACTCCAGTATCTTTGCTAAGAAAACCCCAAATGAAGTCACAAAGTATGGGACACAACAATACTCATTAAGAACATTATTAGTATTGATTGTTTTTGTGATAAGTAGAATGTTGTAACTTTGATAAAAAGGGAGTCATTATGGGGTGGCTAGGTGGCACAGTGGATAAAGCACCAGCTCTGGAGTCAGGAGTACCTGGGTTCAAATCCGGTCTCAGAACTTAATAATTACGTACCTATGTGGCCTTGGGCGAGCCACTTAACCCCATTTGCCTTGCAAAAACCTAAAAAAAAAGGGAGTCATTGCTACATAAAGTTTGGAAACTACCACATGCATGGATGGCTATTGTCCCATATGACTCAATTTAGTGATAGGAACAGAAAATGCCATTCACTCATAATCAGTCAATATTTACCATGTGCCAGATACGCTGCTTAGCATCCAACATTACTGTCTGGAATACACATTGAAATCTAAGTATTCTCCTTTTCTGTGTTGCTTACAGGTATCCCCATCTAACCTTCCTCATAGTATTCCTTTGTCCTACCCTATCATCTATGACATAGAAGCAAGCCCTCTACCACACACATGCTTGAACCTTAAAGTTAATATAGGACATTGGGTAGGCAGCATCTCCCCCAACTCCATTCTAGCTTTGTTTTTATTTCTTACTAGTAGCTATAAATCTTCATTATCTTTTTATTTGTTCTTTTGTTTATCTGTTCTTTTCTCTTTCTTTCTCCATAATGAAAGTCCCCGATAACTAGTAATCAATCCCCAGAATAGTCCCATTTCTTACCAAGTTAAAATTGTGGAGGAAAAGAAGAGAATAATTTCACATTTTTTTTCTCAAATTTCCAGTTACATTTTCAGATTTTATATTCTGGGGCCTGATCCAATTTTCAACCCATGTGTATCTTACTTTTGGTCACACAACTCCTATGAATATAATTTTATGGCTGAATCTTCCCCGTCTCTCCCCCCCTTTTTAAAAATTTTATTTTTTATTTTATTTGGTTTTTGCAAGGCAATGGGGTGAAGTGATTTGTCCAAGGTCACATAGTTAGGTAATTATTAAGTGTCTGAGGCCAGATATGAATTCGGGTCCTCCTGACTCCAGGGCTAGTACTCTATCCACTGCACCCCCATCATATCCTTAATCCTAGTGGAATGGATCCAATGGATCAAAGGAAACAATTTGTTACTCTTATTATATATGTATGTGTATATACATATAAACACAAACATACATATATACATACACATATATATATGTGTGTGTGTGTATATATATATATATATATATATATATATATATATATATATATATATATATATATACTTTGTGTGGATATGAAAACATCTGGAAATAGATTAGCTGAGTGAGGTAAGCAAGAGGACCTCTTCTACTGGTCTGAAAAAAACAATACACACATGCACATATATGCATAAATACACACACATAATATATTTTACACAGGATGTCCTAACAGTTTTACTGCAATTTTAAGCTTTAATAATACAGAAGTGTAAATGATAGAAACTTTAAAAAAACTGAAAGGGAGCAGCTAGGTGGATAGAGTGCTGGAACCACGAGGACCTGAGTTCAAATCCAGCCTCAGACACTGAATAATTACCTTGTTGTGTGACCTTGGACAAGTCACTTAACCCCATTGCCTTGCAAAAACAAAATAAAAAAGCCAAATATTTGAAAGGTTAGTTATTTAAATCTTAAGAATATATATGTATATATATATATACATATATATGTGTGTGTGTATATATATATATATATATATATATATATATATATATATATATATATATATATGTTTTTTGCAAGGCAAATGGGGTTAAGTGGCTTGCCCAAGGCCACACAGCTAGGTAATTATTAAGTGTCTGAGACCGGATTTGAACCCAGGTACTCCTGACTCCAAGGCTGGTGCTTTATCCACTACGCCACCTAGCCGCCCCATCTTAAGAATATTTTGAAACTTCTTACAAAAATTTAACATAACCATCATCTTCTATATATTGCTCTATTCAGTTTTCTTTACTTTGCTTCTCAGTGACTGAAAGAATTATATTTGTTATCTATTAAATCTGGAAACAAATAACCAAAAGTCACAGAGGTTATGAAAATACCAAAGATCTCACATAGGTTATCACAACTATAGTTAAATTAAATAAAATAAAAACAAAATAAAACCAAAGAGCCAACAGTGCTCATAAGCAAATAACTTCCTTTATTCTGTTGGAGAAGGGAAATTAGAGACATGTACCTCCTCCAGAAGCAGATCTGTTTTAGTGAAATCAAATACTGATACATAGAGTATTGGCTCTGCAGTCAGCTGTAACCCCTACAGTGAGGGGCACATGGGTCCTACAAGTATTTGTCTGAGTACAGAGACCAGTAGGGGCTGTTGTGAACTATTCTGGGTTTTTCTGCCACTGAGTTCATCCAGAGGATGAACACAAAGGATTGTTGTTAAGGCAAGCTCAGGGCACAGCTTGCTTGATAGATTTTAACTTTGGAAAACAAGATGTCTCCTAATAGTATAAAAAAAGGAGTAAAAAGAAAGGAGTGATCTTGGCATGGGGATCCAGAAAAATTTAAGCTTTAAGATTATCCACTGAATGAAGTTTTGATGAATACATAATTTTGATGTTATCACACAAGAAAATGTCTAATGGAAATAGATCAAGTGATTGAGGTAAGGAAGAGGACTTATTCTACTAGTTTGAAAAATCATCATTCAGAAATTTACACACATAAATACAAAATGGAAGGGTGTACTATTGCAATTAAAAATGTATTATTCAGGGCAGCTAAATGGCGCAGTGGACAGAGCACCGGCCTTGGAGTCCGGAGGACCTAAGTTCAAAGCCAGCCTCAGAAATTTAATAATTGCCTAGCTGTGTGACCTTGGGCAAGTCACTTAATGCCATTGCCTTAAATAAAATAAAATTTTAAAAATGTATTATTGAAAATTCACAAAACTAAATAAGTATAATTTAAATACACAAATAGCTTAATTTTTTTGTATAAGTTTGTAGGATTTATATCTCTGAAGTTATTAAAATTTAAAACTGCACTAAATGAAAGAGGCAGTTTGGTAGCAGGGATAAAAGGGGAAGCCTTAGTTAGGAATATCCTATTTCAAGTCCTGCTTTTTACATATATTGACTCTGTGACTTGGGCAAGTCATTTATCTTCCTGGTGCCCCAGGCAGCTCTCTAAAATTAGAATTTTCAGAGTCCTTAACAGAAAGGGACAGTGTCCTCACTAGGAATTCCTTAGAAAAATGAAATCAAAGATTTAGACAAAAAAATTATAAATTTTCATATTTATCAGCAAAATGCATCAATTCACAGCTCCCTCACCAATGTGATAGCTTTCTTATTTCTCTACAACCCTTCCAACACTTGAGTCTTCACATTTTGATTGTCTTTACAACTTGATGGATCAAAAGTTTTGATCCATGTATGTTGGTATCTTGTTGCAACTAAGACTCCAGTACTAGAATCAGGAAGAAAGGATTTCAAATTCCAGTCTTGGCTACTTAGTCACTATGTGACTCTGGGCAAGTCACTTCACCCTGTTTGCCTCAGTTTTCTCATCTATAACATGAACTAGAGAAGAAAATGACAAACTACTTCAATATTTTTACCAAGGAAACTCCAAAAGTGGTCAAAAGAGTGAGACACAACTAAATATCAACAACTTGATGGCACCATCTTTTTTTAAATTTAAAATTCTAATTTATGGAATAAAAGTAAGCATTTCCACAACATAGTACAATTAAAAAAAGATGATTGCATATGAAACCACAAATTTGCAATGTACAATTTGCTATTCCTTTCAAATACATAACAAAATTATCATGTAAATTTATTTTCTTTTCTCTCCCCATGCCACACTCTAGAGATGGTTACTATTAGACCCAAATAGATATATGTTTATATATACGTGTATACACACACACACACACACACACACACACACACACACACACACACACATATATATATATAATGTAACATGATTCTATATATACTTCTATTTATCAATTCTTTCTCTAGATGCACATAGGAGCTTTCTTCATGTTTCCTTTATAATTAATTTGGGCATTCATAAAATAATATTGCTATTATTATATACAGTGTTCTCTTGGTTCTGTTCATTTTGCTCTTCATTATTTTATGCAGGTCCTTCCATGTTTTTCTGAAATTGTTGTACTCATCATTTTTTTTTTTTTTAGGTTTTAGCAAGGCAAATGGAATTAAGTGGCTTGCCCAAGGCCACACAGCTAGGTAATTATTAAGTGTCTGAGGCCGGATTTGAACTCAGGTAATCTTGACTCCAAGGCTGGTACTCTATCCACTGTGCCATCAAGCTGTCCTTTGGTAAGAATTTTTCTTATAGCATAGTATGATTGCTTCATAATTATATACCACATCTTGTTTGACCACTCCCCAACTGATGGGCATCCCTACAGTTTCCTGTTCATTGCTACCACAAAAAGAGTTGCTATAAACATTTTAGACAAACATATAAGTTCTGTTCCTTTTCCCTTAATTATCTTTAGAAATTCACCTCCAGTGAAAGAACTAATGAAGTTATGCATAGTATAGTTTTATGTATATATGTGTGTGAAATAGTGGCCTCTTGTGTTGAGTGGAGATGGATGGCAGGAAACTGCTTGAAATTTAAAATGTAATTAAAAAATTAATTTAATTTTTTTTTAAAAAAAGGACACCTTTTTATCAGGATGAGGCACAATAGTAGAATTTTGTGGGAGACAATATAATGTTATGGAAAGAGCCAAAAGACCTGTATTCAAATCCATCTTTCAGTGTTTCCTGCCTATATGATATTGGACAAGTCACTTATCTTTCCTGGGTCTCAGGCCCCTAATTTGTAAAATCTGAGGGTTGGACTACATATTCTGAGTTGCATTTTTCAGAGGTAGCTAAGTAATGCAGAGAATATAATGCTGTTTCTGGAGTCAGAGTGGCCTGAGTTCAAATCTAGCCTCAATGCATACTGGCTGTGTGACCCTGAATAAGATACTTATTCTCTCTGCCTCAATTTCTTCAACTATAAAATTAGGATAATAATGGTTGTGAGGATTAAATGAGATATTTGTAAAGGACTTAGCACAACATCTGGCTCCTGGTAAGAGCTAATAAATACTTGTTTCCTTTCTTAATTTTTTATAACACAACTAAGGACCGAACACTGTGAGCTCCTTGAGGACACGGTTGTCTTTTGCATTGTTTTTGCCTCTCTCAGTGTTTAGCACAGTACCTACCATAGAATAAGTACAAAAACAATAGGTAAATGCTTAATAACTGATTTAATGCTGTGTGTTTTCACCTTGCCATTGTACTGAAGCTCTTAATAAAGTAGATATTAAATTAAATGAATTAATAAAGTTGAAGTCTATTAAGCTCTCTACATGATTTGATTTGGATGACTTAATTGGATAACTTAATTTTTAGTAGAATTTTTCTGCAATAGATTGTTAGTGTGTAAGCTGTAATTATTTTCATGATGATTGTTTGCAAATACTTTTACAGAAAAACATTTAGCCATCTAAGAAAGCCTCCTTTTTTCCTTAAATTTTTTTTTCAAGGCAATGGGGTTAAGTGGCTTGCCCAAGGCCACACGACTAGGTAATTATTAAGTGTCTGAGGTCAGATTTGAACCCAAGTACTCCTGACTCCAAGGCCGGTGCTCTATTTACTGAGCCACCTAGTTGCCCCTTCCTTAAATTTTCTTAAAATGCTTTTAATGTTTCATAGGGGATTACATTTATTTCTAAGCTGGATCATTGAATTTTTTTTAATGATATTTTGTGCTATGGGTACAAGATAACCAAGTATTCCATTAATTGATGTTTTCTTTCTGGATTCACAGTAAAACTGACTTCCTCCAATCTTTTATTTTCATCTCCTGAGAAAACCTGAGTACTTCCATTTAACAACAATTTCCTCCTATCTTCTGGTTTCACTTATGGTGAACATGTCAATGTAACGCTATTTATATAGGATTCTCCTCATTGGTGGAGAATGATTATTCAAGACTCCTTGCCTGCATGAAAGGTGAGAGCTTGGAAGAAGAGAGATATGAATGTTATCTCCCTTGAAGCTAGAAACCAGAAGACCAGGATCTTTCCTCTCCAATCCTCACTAACTACACCCTAGGGGCAGCTAGATGGTGCTGTGGGTAGAACACCGACCCTGGAATCAGGCGACTCTGAGTTCAAATCCAACCTCAGGCTAAATATTGAGATGATGATATTTGTCCTTGTTATCAAAGAAGACCCTAATATCAGGGAGGTGATGCCATGACCAGCACAGGAATTGGATTTGAGTAAGGGAATGCAGGGCTGGGTCACTAGTCTCACTTTCTCCTCCAGAGTCATCTGGATTCAGTGGCCAGATATGAAACAGGACAACTGGAGATGGCCCTAAGTGTGAGGCAATTTGGGTTAAGTGACTTGCCCAAGGTCACACAGCTAGTAAGTATTCAATGTCTGATGCCAGATGTCATGGCATCATCTTTCTGAGTCATGATCTTCGAGAACAAGTACAAGCATCATCATCAACCACGCCCCTTGTAGGCAAGGAGCCCTGAATAATCAGTGAGAAGAGTCTCATGCAAATAAGTTTTTAGACTTGGCAGTTACATCAAGATTGTTATGATTCATTTCCTTCAGCAGTTCATCCATTCCTTTTCCACAGGATCCCACTTTTAGAGAATCAAGAGCTAAGTAACTGCTTAATTTTTAACATCCTTTGATTCCTTTTCCATTTTGTTCTTTTGTTTTATGGGTTGTCATCACCTAAGAATTAATCACCAACTGGCCATCCTGTTGGTAATGAGCTTCTTAGTATATAATGAGACTGGTCCTAGAAAAGAAAACATAGATTGTAATTGAAGCCTTTTCAGTTTCAATTGAAATATCTCAAACTTTATGCTCTTATGGCATTGCTTTAGAGAACCCAACAACTCTCCTGCCTTGAAGAGACAGCTGAATAGGATATTTTCTCTCTCTTTCTTTCTCTCCTTTCTCTCTGCCTTCTCTCTGCCTTCTCTCTCTCTCTCTCTCTCTCTCTCTCTCTCTCTCTCTCTCTCTCTCTCTCTCTCTCTTTCTCTCCTTTCTCTTTTCTTTCTCGCTTTCTTTTTCTTTTTCAGGAAAAAGGGGTTAAATATCTTACCTAGGGTCATATAGCTAGTAAGTGTTTGAAGTCAGATATGAACTCAAGAAGATGAATCTTCTTGATTCCAGGGCTGGCTCTCTATCCACTGTGCCATCTAGTTGCCCCTAGAAGATTTCTTAGAGAAATTTAATTGATATAAAGTACTCATTATGACAGGGAACCCAGAAACTGACTCAGTCATCTTGCCCAGTCATCATGACTAATTTGCAAAAGGTCAGCTCATTTGCAAAATATTGTGGAGGGCATGAAGGAAGGCAAATAATATAATCTCATATAAAATAAAAAAGTCAAAGAAAATAAACCTTTAGGGGGCGGCTAGGTGGTGTAGTGGAAAAAGCACCAGCCTTGGAGTCAGGAGTACCTGGGTTCAAATCCGGTCTCAGACACTTAATAATTACCTAGCCGTGTGGCCTTGGGCAAGCCACTTAACCCTGTTTGCCTTGCAAAAAACAAAAAACAAAAAAGAAACCTTTAGAAAGCTCTGAGCTAAGAGTTAACTAAGATCTTATGTGTGAAACAAAGGGAATACAGTTTCACAATGGGAGTTTCTCAAGATGATGAAATTGCAAACCCTTTATTTAGTGACTACAAGATGTCTGGGGTAATTGGTCATTAACTTACCAAGATAGCATGTGACTTTTATAAAAATAACTATAAGACAATTTTGACAGAGAGAAATAAATTGTAAGAATATCCTATTAAAATCAATAAATCTAGCATGCATATATATGCTATATATATATATATATATGTATACACACTCATATAGAAATAGACAAATGTTAGTGTTATCCAAATTAAATCATAGATTTCATGCTATGCCAATCAATTAGATAAGTAATAAAAGCTACGTGGAGAAATATTGGAAAATTAAGGGATAATTAAGGAAAAATTGAGGAAAGAGGGCCTGCACTGCTCGATCTCAAATTATATTTTTATCAAGCAGTTATTATCAAAGCTGAATTTAAAAATAAAATAGAAAAGTAGGTCAATGAAACACAATAGAAAAATTCAGAATTAGAAGTATGCAGTAAATTAGCATTTGGTAAACCTAAGATTAAAAAACACAGAGGAAAGAAATCATTCAGTGAAATATACTTTGGAATACTGAATTGCTAAATGGTGAAAAGGACATGTAGTTGAGTTTACATCTGGCCTCAGACACTTTTGAGCTGTGTTAATGTAGCCAAGCCATTAAACCTTGTTTGTCTCAGTTCACATCAGCAAAATGAACTAGAGAAGGAAATGTAAACCACTCCACTATTTTTGCCAAGGATATCCCCAAAAGGATTAAGGACACAACTGAAACTACTGAGTATTAAACATGGTATTAAATTCATATCTCACATAAAAGGCCTCAAGGAGTCACATTATCATTAGTGTGAGGAATTCACCAAGGGAGATTGCAACCTCTCTAGATATGAAGTCTTTCAGGGTTGCAGTGACCAATTTGATTCTGACATTCTGTAAAATCTAGGTAGGATTGTCCTCAGACATTCTTAAGTCTTCAAGCAAGCTAACATGAAAGAAGGGTCAAAGTTAAGATGCTCTAAGAAAGAAAGAGGTAGCTTACCTACAGAGGTATATCTAATACCAGTCTCGCCCACAAAAGCATTGTGTCCCTGTTCAACCAAGAATGGTCCACTCCTTGCCTCCCCTGCAGGTAAAATCTTTTCCCAGCGTATAGGATCTACCTTTGCCCTTTCTTCCATGTTGGCTGTCTCTTGATGACCTGAGAATCTCCTTCCATCTCCTTGCTCCTTGGAGTGGCTAGGTGGCATAGTGGATAAAGCACTGGCCTTGGAGTCAGGAGTACCTGGTTTCAAATCTTGTCTCAGACACTTAATAATTACCTAGCTGTGTGGCCTTGGGCAAGCTACTTAATCCCATTTGCCTTGCAAAAACCTAAAAAATAAAAATAAAAAATAACATCTCCTTGTTCCTCATTGCTCAGTAAAGCTCCTACTCTGCTGCCTGACTCTCTTCAGAAAAGGGTTAGGGTTAGAGTTAAGGTTAGGGGATCAATTCTCATTGTATCCAGCCTTTTCTCAGTCTCCAGTTAGTCAGATGGTTCATAGGATACTCATTGAATAGTATCCCTGTTCTTATCTTTACATTGTTGTTCTGTCATGCTTGGCTCTTTTTGACTTCCTTTTGGGGTTTTGTTGACAAATATACCAGAGTAATTTAGCATTTCCTTCTCCAGTTCATTTTTTTTTTAGTTTTTTCTAGGTAATCAGTGTCTGAGGTCACATTTGAACTCAGGTTCTCCTGACTTCAGGGCAGGTGCTCTATTCACTGCTCCACCTAGCTACCCCCTCCAGCTCATTTTATAGAGGAGAGACCTGAGGCAAACAGGGTTAAGTGACTTGCCCAGGGTCACATAGCTAGTAATTGTCTGAGGTCAGATTTGAGCTCAGGAAGATGAGTTTTTCTGACCATACCTGATACTCTCTCCAACTAGCTCACTTTTTAAAAAAAATTATTTATTTAAGGTAATAGGGTTTTTAAGTGACTTGCCCAAGGTCACACAGCAAGGCAATTATTAAGTGCCTGAAATCAGATTTAAACTCAGGTCCTCCTGACTCCAGGGCCAGTGCTCTATCCACTGAGCCACCTAGTTGCCCCTCTAGTTACCTTATGAATTACCTTCCCCTCTTCCAATTCTTTGACTCTTCTTTTCAATCTTTTCAATCTTTCAATCTTTTCAATCCTTATTTTTATTCTCTGAGTAGATTTCTCAAATCAAGAGGTCCCTCTGAGTTTCTTGGTCAAAAGTATCATTATTTTTCAGATAAATTATAACTTATTTGTTCAATAGATTGATTCATGGGGTGGCTAGGTGGCGCAGTGGATAGAGCACTGGCCCTGGAGTCAGGAGTACCTGGGTTCAAATCCCATCTCAGACACTTAATAATTACCTAGCTGTGTGGCCTTGGGCAAACCACTTAACCCCATTTGCCTTGCAAAAACCTAAAAACAAAAAACAAAAAACACCCCCCCCAAAAAAACAATAGATTGATTCATGAAAACATTATTCACAAACTGCAATACTAAAGTAACCTAGACTGGTAATATATAATATAGTAAGATAAAATAATAATGTTCAAAGGAAATGATAAATAGCAAATATACATATTAGTAGCAGTGGGATAGTAACAACATTCCATCTGTGTGTCAAGATAATGCTGTATTTGCAAAGTGTATGTTTAATTTGGGACAGCTAGATGGTCCAATGGACAGAGTACTGGGTCTAGAGTCAAGAAGATTAGAATTCAAATGTTATCTCTGACACTTAGTAGTTGTGTGATCCTGGGCAAGTCTCTTCAACAACTATGTTTCAATTTTCTCATCTGTAAAAGGGGAAGAAAATGGCATACCAATTCATTATCTCTGCCAAGAAACTCCAAATGGGGTCACAATGAGTCAGGGATGACTAAAAAATGACTGAACAAGCAACAATTAGCAAAAGTTACATAGGATAAGTAGGTATGAATAGTTAGCAACATGTATCTACTACTGGAAGAATCTTTGAGAACACAGATACATTGAATTATTGATATATGTATCCTTTGACCATTTACTTATTAGAGAAATGAGTATTACTCTTGTAAATTTGTGTAACTTCCCTATAGTTTCTTGAGGTCAGTTTTTACCAGCCATATTTGCATCAAAAGTTATTTTCAAAATCTGTTTCTTTTTATTTTGGAAGCATCAATTTTCCTATGTAAATACCTTAATTTTCTATAATAAAATCCACTTCTTTTTCATTTTTTTCCCTAACTGTTTAGTTCAATTTATTTCTTAGGTTTGTTTGGGATTTTTTTTTTGCAAGGCATTGGGATTAAGTGGCTTGCCCAAGCCTACACAGCTAGATAATTAAGTGTCTGAGGCCAGATTTGAACTCAGGTACTCCTGACTCCAAGGCCAGTGCTCTATCCACTGTGCCACTTAGCCACCCCTCAATTTATTTCTTTAAAAATCAATCAGTTCAGTTGAGGGTTTAAATAAAATACATTGGATTCAAATCAATTAGACTCAAATCAAATGAACAGATTTTTGGTCTACAAGCAAAGTGCCAGAGTTGACAGAAGTCATATAGGAGAGATTTTTGTGGAGGTAGAAATGAGAAGACAGATTGAATATGTGGGATGATGGCAAGTGAATAACTGAGGATGACAGTGAGATTGTGAACCTGTATAACTGGGAAGATGGTGATACCCTTTGACAATAAAAGGGAAGTTGGGAAGAGAAAGGATTTGGAGGGAATGAGTTTTATTAGTTTGAAATACTTTCGGGACATTCAGTTCGAGTGTAATAGATAGTTTATGATGTAAAACATTCCAGATCACTCAGGAGAAAAGTGAGGGTTGGATAAATATATATAAGAATGATCTTAAATCTTAGATTTTAAATAGAGAAGATAATTGAATCCAGTAGAGCTGATGATATGACCAAATAAGATAGTATATAGAGAGAAGAGGGTCCAGGATAGGGATATTCCCCTTTTAGTGCGTGTGACCTGGAGAAAGACAAAGCAAAGAAAACTGAGAGTGATCAAACATTCAACAGGAGAAGGAAACCTAGAGAGGAGAGATATCCAGGAGATAAGATGATCAACAATATCAAAGCCTGCAGAGAGGTCAAGAAGAATGAAAAGTAAGAAGAATCTGGCAATTAAGAAGTCACTGATTGCTTTGGAGAAAAGAATTTCAGTTTAAAGATGAGGTTAGAAGCCAGATTGTAGAGAGTTTAAAGGAGAATTAGAATAGAAGTGGAGGCATGATTTATAGATAAAGTTCTCATGGAGTTTAGACATGAAAAAGAGAAGAAAATAAAACAATAATCAGAGGATTTGAATAATTAGTAGGGTTGAACGAGAGTTTTAAAGAATAGGTAAGACATGCCAGGAGAGAAGCAGACAGTACATAAGGAGAGTTTGAAGATAGGTCACTAAACCCCAGAGTCTTGGGAATAGCAGTGTCCCATAGACCACCAAATCTGCTTCCAGTCCAGCCCCTGCAGTCATTGATGGGACAAATCATGATGGGAAGAGGGGACCTTCTTATCACCACCATTACCACCAATTGTTGATCATCTGCCAACCAAAATCAGATAAATACAGGATCCTTGAGAATGGTAATATCCTCCCTCACCCCCCCCCACCCAGATCTCCTATTCTGCTTTCAGCAAAACCCTTACAACCATCATCTGGGAAAGCAATGTTTAAGGAAAAGGGATTGGACATTCCCATCAAATACTAACTGTTACTTACAAGGGAGACAAGACAACTTAGCTGAAGAAGCAAGACTTCAGGTAGACAGAGAGGTACCAGACAAATGAACAACCACCACCACCACCACCGTCTGACTCGGGATCCTGAAACTAAGAGCCCTGGAAAGAGCAATGTAGTCTTTATCCTGGGAAGCAATCCCAGTGGAGATTTAGCCTGCCAATTGCTTTTGCAAGTGTCACACCACAAGTACTGAAAACCCAGAAATCACAGTTCTTGCTGTTATTGATGAAACTGTGATTTCCTCCAATCATTCTAGAAAATAATTTGGAGGTACTTTATTTTTTTAATTTATTCATTTTTATTAAAGTTATTGAGTTTTACAATTTTCCCCCCACCCTGCCCCCCCCCGTGGAAAGCAATGTCAGTCTTTACTTTGTTTTCATGTTGTACATTGATCCAAATTGAGTGTGATGAGAGAGAAATCATATCCTTAAGGAAGAGACAAGAAGTCTCAGAGGTAACAAAGATCAGACAATAAGATATCTGTTTTTTTTCCTAAATCAAAGGGAATAGTCCTTGAACTGTGTTCAAACTCCACGGCTCTTTATCTGGATACAGATGGCATTCTCCTTTGCAGACAGTACCAAATTGTTCCCGATTGTTGCACTGATGGAATGAGCGAGCCCATCAAGGTTGAACATCACCCCCATGTTGCTGTTAGGGTATACAGTGTTTTTCTGGTTCTGCTCATCTCACTCAGCATCAGCTCATGCAAATCCCTCCAGGCTTCCTTGAAATCCCGTCCCTCCTGGTTTCTAATAGAACAATAGTGTTCCATGACATATATATACCACAGTTTGCTAAGCCATTCCCCAATTGAAGGACATTTACTTGATTTCCAATTTTTTGCCACCACAAACAGGGCTGCTATAAATGTTTTTGTACAAGTGTTTTTACCCTTTTTCATCATCTCTTCAGGGTATAGACCTAATAGTGGTATTGCTGGGTCAAAGGGTATGCACATTTTTGTTGCCCTTCAGGCATAGTTCCAAATAGCTCTCCAGAAAGGTTGGATGAGTTCACAGCTCCACCAACAGTGTAATAGTGTCCCAGATTTCCCACAACCCTTCCAAAAATGATCATTGTCCTTTCCGGTCATATTGGCCAATCTGAGAGGTGTGAAGTAGTACCTTGGAGGTACTTTCTAATAGTCATTAAACTGTGTAGCAAGAAGTAGAGAAAACTAATCAATAATCATGCCACCAGCATTTATTAATCTCCTACCATTTGTCAGGAAATGCATTTTGTCACTGGGGAATAAAACAATTCCTACTCACAAGGAGCTTACAATGGGGATACTCTTCAACTGAGGAATGGAGAAAAAGCTGAACAAATTATGAATAAAGATTTAACAGACTACAATGAGGAAAGGGTAGGATTAAAAGACATCTGGGAGAACTTGTATGATGTAGAAGTAAGTACAGTAAGTTCATCTATCTATATATAATTTCTAACTACAATCTTATGAAAGAATATAACTTTGAAAGACTTAAGAACCTAGTCTAAATGGACAATGATGAATCATCTTTTCCACTTCTTGACAGAGACTGAATGACTAAAGGTCATTTATCATGAATGCAGCAATGAAACTTTAGATACAGACAATATGTGGGTTTGTTTTGCTTGGCTCTAATTATTTGTTACAAGGGTGGTAAGGGATTAATAAGAGTTATGGAAGGGAGGATAGTAGTAGGGTTGCAAAAAAAGAATTAAGGAAAAAAAGAATGTCAGTGAAACAATTATAAAATACAAAGAGAGGGCAGAAGAAAATTCAGAAAGAGACAAACAGAAGAAACAAGAGTACAGTTAGGATAGTGCGTTTGGATAGCATGCAGGTCTTAAAGTCAGAAAGACCTAAGTTCAAATCCTACTTCAGACACTTATTAGCTGTGTGATTCTGAGCAATTCACTTAATTACTTCTAGCTTTGATTTCCTCATCCATAAAATGAGGATAATAATAGCATCTATTATTAGCACCATTGTGAGAATTGATTGAAAACCTCAAAGTACTATATAAATCCTAGTTATTATTATTAATTATCAAAAGCATGACAGTATTAGAATTACTGTGCTAAAATTATTATATACTTAAAACAATCTGTATGTAATAGTGATTCATAGTTTCATATGCATTTTTTTTACCTTTTCTATGTATATGGGAATGTTCAAGTCTGTTGATGTCTATCAAGTCTATAGAAAAAAGGAAAATCATAAAAGAAAAAAGAACCTGTATTTTAAGAGAACTACTTCTCTTGAGCTGAATATTATTGCAATTTTTGAAATACTGAGATTTCTCCAATATTTGGTTGTGTATAAATAGTGAAATTGATATAAATCTAGTAGGTGAGACAATTATATTATCTCAATGTTCTTTATTCTAACTAGTTCAATCAAAGCCATTGAAGTTAATTGCTTAAGAAAGAATAATGGAACTTTTGCTTTAAGAAATTATAGTTATTCTGGGGCAACTAGGTAGCTCATTGGATAGAGCACTGGCATTGGAGGACCTGAGTTTTAATTTGGCCTCAGACACTTAATAATTTTCTAGTTGTGTGACCTTGGGCAAGTCACTTAACCCCATTGCATTGCAAAAGCCAAAAAAAAAGTTATAGTTATCCCGTTGTATTCTATATGTAAAGTTGACCTAGGGGTGAGGGAAGAGGACTTCTTTAGAATTCTAATATTAAGGAGAAAAGGCCTCTACATATTAATTTCATTATATATCTATATCTATATCTATATCTATATCTATATCTATATCTATGTCTATGTCTATGTCTATGTCTATATCTATATCTGTCTATGTATATGGCTATGTCTATCTCTATCTCTATATCATCTATGTCTATATCTATGTCTATGTCTATGTCTAGATCTAGATATTTTCACATATTTATGTGTGTCTTTGTGGGATTGTGGGAGTGTGTGTGTGTGTGTGTGTGTGTGTGTATGTATTCTCTATCAAGCAATATTCATTTATATCCACACACAGGAAGACTGGTTCAGAAGTTATGAAAATTCTAGGTAGGAAGTCCATTGTGAAGAGGGGTTATTGGATAACAGAAATCAAACATCATAAAAAGTATTTTTTTTTGTTGGCCCTTTGGCAGCAGAGTACATAAAATAGGCAAGTTAGTTTGGAATGTAGAGATGGGGTTGGCAGCGAGAATGGTGGAATGAGGGAAGCAATGTGAAATCCTTCTTGCCCTTTGCTAGCTTTTTTTATAAACTACTGTGGAGGCTGGGATTAGGTCTGGGTCTTTAGGCTCTGGCACAGTACAGTGATTTACCAGGCACATGCTTTTTAGTAATGATGAAAACTATAATGATTGTCTTCATTATGTTGTAATATCAGTAAGAGAATGTCCCAATACTAAGTTGAGAAACATCTTTGATGTTTTGATATAGTATTTTTTTTCACTTAAAAGAATTCTACAAAACCATTAGGGTACCAATAGGTTATGAAGATCATGTTTAATAACTTTTGTCAAATTACATCTGTGTTCTTTCTTTAGGCCCTGATCACATAAGCTAATGTTATTTGACTAGGATGTTTTAGGACCCCTATGATAACTATGGGAAATCAACATGTTTCTTTTGAACTTTCCTGTCCCTTGGAAAAACATGTTCCATTCAATCATGATCAGAAGAGTTGGGATTCAGTATAAAAAGCAATCAGAGACCTCTGGAGACATCATTTCACCCAGGATGGCAGGTTCATCCTTCTAATTCTTTAATACTGTTTTAGCTCTGCTAGGGGGCAGAGCTACTGTAGTGGCTGTAGTAGCCCTGACCTTTGGCACTTTGGACTCTGTGTGCCTCCTCCTTTCCATTATTCCTAAGCCCATTGCTTTTTTTCCTGGCTCTGCTTTTACTTCACCCACAATCATCATTTTAGGTTGGAAGAGACAGAGTGAAAGTGGGCAGATAACTCTAAAAATGCTGTTTTTCTTAGTGGATAAGAAATTTGTTAGTTTTTTGTTTTTGTTTTTTTTTTTGCTTCCCTCCTTCCCTGTACCAACACAAAAAGGGTATGTCAAGATCAGTTTGTGTGGTATGGAGGGAAAATGCACTCTTTTTTTTTTTTTTTTTAGATTTTTCAAGGCAATGGGGTTAAGTGGCTTGCCCAAGGCCACACAGCTAGGTAATTATTAAGTGTCTCAGGCTGGATTTGAACTCAGGTACTCCTGACTCCAAGGCCAATGCTCTATCCACTGTACCACCTAGCCACCACAGGGGAAAATGCACTCTTTAGGAAAACTCATTAAGACTCAGATGACTCATATTTAAGACCAAGCTTTGTCTACATGACCTTGGACATTCTCTCTGAGTTCAATGTTTTCATTGGTAAAAACTTTTTTTTTTTAGATTTTCTAAGGCAATGGGGTTAAGTGGCTTGCCCAAGGCCACATGGCTAGGTAATTATTAAGTGTCTGAGGCAGTACTCTATCCACTGCACCACCTAGCCACCTCCAAGAACTTCTATATCTTAGTTTCTCACTTATAAAATGAAGGACTAAGAACTAAATTATTAAGTTCCCTCTAGGTCTTATGTCTTTGAATTATTCATTCGTTCATTCAATCATCATTTATTAAGTGCCTGCTATATGTCAGGCACTGTATTAAATACTTTGAATACCAAGACAAAATGGAAACAGTCTTTTCCCTTAAAAAGTTTACATTCTATAATTTTTCTGCCTTTTAAATGCTATCACCTTTCATGTTATCTTGCTAGGTCAAAGAGGCTATAAATGTAGCAATGAAGTCCAGTGTAAATAAACCTTTGTTTAGTAAGGACCTGAAAGCATGTTTATAGGTATCTACTTGAAGCAAAAGTATGGGACCATTGCACTTCCAACTGTACCTTCAGAACATATTATGTGCCTCTGGTTGAGTTTTGGTGATTTTCTTCTGCCTGGGCTATGGAAACTTAAAGTGACTCTGCATTATTTTGATTCTTTAAAATTGGTATCTTTGTACACTCTACATGACTAGGAAGTGTTCAGAAATTGTTCCATAGACTCCATATTACTTATCTCAAGTATTTTTACAAACAATGACTCTTCCTGGTTCATTCTCTTTCCCAGTGTAAGGCAAGGCCTCCTGCTTCAGTGTCTGACAGCTTTGTCATGGATGACCAGCAATAATTTGCACAGCTCACCAAGAGGCAACAATTTAGTTATTTTACACTCCAGTTGTCTGGTTCATTAATGTGCAAATTCCTATCTCCAACAGATGTGCCCTCAGTTTTCTCCCATTCACAGAAAAAGTGCTTTTCTTTTCCATTTGTCAAGTTGCATTAAAGCTACATGTTAATCTCAAAAAAAAGTTTACATTCTATAAAAGGGGAAAAAAGACCTACATGTGCAAAAATATTTATAAAAACCCTTTTCATGGTGGCAAAATATTGAAATACCCATCATTTGGGGAATGACTGAGCAAACTATGTTTCATGAATGTAATGGAATACTATATTGTGCAATAAGAAATGTTGAACATGCAAATTTCAGAAAACCTGGAAAGATTTGTAAGAATTTATGCAAAATATGAACTGATGCTGAGTGAGATGAGCAGAACCAGAAAAACACTGTATACCCTAACAGCAGCTTGGGGGTGATGTTCAACCTTGAAGGAGTCGCTCATTCCATCAGTGCAACAATCGGGAACAATTTTGGGCTGTCTGCAAAGGAGAGTGCCATCTGTATCCAGATAAGTAGCTGTGGAGTTTGAACAAAGTTCAAGGACTATTCCCTTTAATTCAGAAAAAAACAGATATCTTATTGTCTGATCTTGTTACCTCTGAGACCTCTTGTCTCTTCCTTAAGGATATGATTTCTCTCTCATCACATTCAATTTGGATCAATGTACAACATGGAAACAAAGTAAAGACTGACAGATTGCTTTGTGGGGGAAGCTTACTTCCCTGGGAGAAAATTGGGGGAAAATTGTAAAGCTCAAATAATATCTTTAATAAAAATAAATTTTAAAAAAAGAATTTATGCAAAATGAAATGAGTAGAAAGAGGAAGACATTGTACATAATATCAACAACACTGTGGTAATCAACTATGACTCAGTTCTTCTCAGCAACATAAATATGAAGGACAAACAAAGGAAAATACTAAGTCCTGATAGACTATGAGTGCTGATAAAAGCATACTTTTTTCACTTACTTGATTCTTTTTTGTATTTTTTCCCTTTTGATCTGTTTCTTCTTTCACAACTGTGATTAATATGTAGATATGTTTTCTATGATAGCATATGTATAACCTATATCGAATTGCCTACCACTCTTAGGAAGAGGGGAGGGGAGGAGAGGGAAGGAGGAAAGGAGGAAAGGAGAAAAATTTGGAATTCAAAATCTTGTAAAAATGTACACTAAAAATTGTCAATTTGCCATTTGGGAAAAATACTGTTTTTAAAAAGTTTACAGAAGATAACCAAATTACCAGTATCAAAAATGAAAAGGATGAACGAACCACCAATGAGGAGGAAATTAAAGAGATAATTTGGAGCTACTTTACTGAACTATGCCAATAAATTGGACAACTTGAGTGAAATGGATGAATATTTACAAAAATACAAACTACTCAGATTAGCAGAAGAGGAAATAAATAACTTAAATAGTCCCATTTCAGAAAAAGAAATTGGGGGCAGCTAGTTGGCACAGTGGATAGAGCATGGGCCCTGGAGTCAGGAGTACCTGACTTCAAATCTGGCCTCGGACACTTAATAATTACCTAGCTGTGTGGCCTTGGGCAAGCCACTTAACCCCATTGCCTTACCAAAAAAAGAAAAAGAAAATAAGAAAAAGAAATTGAAGGAAACCATCAATAAACTCCCTAAGAAAAAGTCTCCAGAGGGGTGGTGGGGTGGCTAGGTGGCGTAGTGGATAAAGCATCGGCCCTGGAGTCAGGAGTACCTGGGTTCAAATCCGGTCTCAGACACTTAATAATTACCTAGCTGTGTGGCCTTGGGCAAGCCACTTAACCCCGTTTGCCTTGCAAAAACCTAAAAAAAAAAAAAAAAAAAAAGTCTCTAGGTCCAGATGGATTTAGAAGTGAATTCTACAAAGCACTGAAGGAACAATCTACATAATCTACATAAACTATTTTTAAAAATAGGAGAGGAAGTTCTGCCAAACTCCTTTTATGACATCAACACGGTGCTGATACCTAAACCATGAAGAATCAAAACAGACAAAGAAAATTTATAGACCAATATATTGGTCTATAGAATATTTTTTTATTTATTTAATATTTATTTATTCTCATTTTGTACAAATAATGTTTTTTATACATTAATAAAATATCCCTGTTTAAGAGTAAACAAAATGCCCCCCTTCCCCCTTAAAATATAGACTCACTTGAATGATAAAGTAAAGGGGAGAGAAAAAAAATTAAAATTAAAAAAAAATAGTAATAATTGTAGGTATGGCCAGGTGGTGTAGTGGATGGAGCACCAGCTCTGGAGCCAGGAGCACTTGAGCCCACATCCAGCCCTAGACACCCAACAATCACCTAGCTGTGTGACATGGATGCCACCCCAACCCCATTGCCCTGCAAAAACAAAAAAAACAAAAAAAAAGACTTAAAAATAAAATAAAATAGTAATAATAGTAGGGGTGACTGGGTGGCAGACAGAGCACTGGCCCTTCAGCCAGGAGCACCCAGGTCCAAATCTGGCCTCAGACACCCAACGATCACCCTACTATGCAGCCCCAGGCAGGACACCCAGCCCCATTTGCCCTGCACCACCCCTCCAACATAATAATAATAAAAAATGTGCTCCAGTCTGTGTTCCAACACCACCAATTCTGTCACGGGTGGATCACATTCTTTATGATAAGTCCATCACAATAAGTTACTTCCATATTTTTCCACTGTTGTTATTGTTGAGCACAACTCCCTCCTTTCATATTTCTCCACTACCATGTACTATATTTTCTCTCTCCTTTCACTGACTCTACTGTAGGGTAGCTAAGTGGCGCAGCAGACAGATCCCTGGCCCTGGGGCCAAGAGGACCCGAGCCCCCATACCACCCCTTAGGCCCAGCATCCACCTGGCCCTATGGTCCCAGACAGGCCATCCAATCCCTGCCCCTTGCAAGAAGTGAAAAAGAAAATGTGTTATATCTGATCACTCTTTCCCCATGGTCCATCCTCTCCTCCTTCATTCACATCCCCACCCCTTCCTCCTGTCCCCCCCACTTCTTACTCCATATGTCTATGAGTATATATGCTGTTTCCTCTCCTAGCCACCTCTGATGAGAGCAAAGATTCCCTCATCCCCCCTTGCCTTCCCCCTTCCATATCATTACAATAGCTCATTGTAATAAAGAAAAATCTTATTATATGAAATATCTTGGCACATTTCCCCTCTCCTTTTTCTTTCTCCCATTACATTTTTTTTCTATTGACTCCATTTTTATACCATATTTTATCTTCAAATTCAGCTTTCTCCTGTGCTTCATCTATAAAATCTCCTTCTACCTGCTCTGTTAATTGAGAAGGTTCATATGAGTATTATCAGTATCATTTTTCTATACAGGAATACATGTAGTTCATCATCATTAAGTCCCTCATATTTTCCTCTTCTCCTCCACTCTCTATACTTCACCTGAGTCCTGTATTTGAAGATCAAACCTTCTGTTCACCTCTAGCCATTCCAACAGGAATATTTGAAATTCCCCTGGTTCATTGCAAGTCCAACTTTTTCCCTGGAAAAGGACATTCATTTTTTCTGGGCAGTTGATTCTTGGTTGCATTCTAAGCTCTTTTGCCTTTTGGTATATTATATTCCAAGCCCTAAGAACTTTTAATGTAGTTGCTGCTAAGTCCTGTGAGATCTTGATTGTATCTCCATAGTATTTGAATTGTGTCCTTCTGGCGGCTTGTAATATTTTCTCTTTGACTTGGGAGTTCTGGAATTTGGCTATAATATTCCTAGGGGTTGGTTTTTTTGGGATCTCTTTCTGGGGTGGATCTGTGGATTCTCTCCATTTCTATTTTGCCCTCTGCTTCTAGAATATCAGGGCAATTTTCCTGTAGTAATTCTTTCAAAATGATGTCAAGGCTCTTTTCCTGATCATGACTTTCAGGTATTCCAATAATTTTTAAATTATCTTTCTTAAATCTGTTTTCCATATCAGTTGTTTTTTCAATGAGATATTTCACATTTTCTTCTAATTTTTCATTCTTTTGGTTTTTGAAGTATTGAGTCCTGATTTCTCATAAATTCAATCTCCCTGAATTCTATTCTTTGTCTGAAGAATTTGTTTTCCTCAGAGAGCTTTCTTATCTCTTTTTCCATCTGGCCAATTCTGCTTTTTTAAGCATTCTTTTTCTCAATAACTTTTTTGGACTGTTTTATCCATTTGACCTAAGCTGGTTTTTAGCATGCTATTTTCTTCAGCATTTTTTTTTTGGATCTCCTTGACTAAGCTGCTGATTTCATTTTCATGTTTTTCCTGCATCTCTCTCATTTCTTTTCCCAGTTTTTCTTCTAACTCCCTCATTTGATTTTCAAAGTCTTTTTTGAGCTCTGTCATAGCCTGAGCCCAATTTCTGTTTTTTCTTGGAGTCTTTAGATGCAGGAGCTTGTGCTTCCTCATCTTCAGACTGAGTATTTTGATCCTTCTTGGGCTCACAGGCAAAATATTTCTCAATGGTGTTCCTCTTGTTTCTCTGCTTGCTCATTTTCCCAGCCTAAGCCTGTTTTTGGGGTGCTTCCTGAGCTTTTGGGACACTTCCACAAGGGTCTCAGTGTGTGAGGCTCTGTCCTCCCTCCTGGTCTGTGAATGACCATATGCGCCCCCTCTGCCACAGGGCTGAGGTGGCAGGGCCCTGCTGTTCTATGGGGGGGCCTAGACTGCGATCAGGATCTGAATGTGTTCAGAACCCCAGAGTCCTGTTCCAGGGGCAGAGCTCTGCAGTCTCTCTCTTCACTCCCCTCCCTAGGTTCAATGGGCTCATGCCCTGGGGGCTCCTGCTTACTGGCTCCACCTGCTTCTGTTTCCTGGATCTAGATTGCCTTGGCCACACTGCTTGCTGTGTGCCCTGAGGGCTCGGCTCATGAGCTTGCTCTGGCAGAGGTCCCCCCCTCCATTCCCCCAATTTGTGCCTAGTGCTCCCTGGGGCGAAGGTCAGGTAACTCCCCCGCTGCTGTAAGCTGTGGCTCCCAGAGCCCTGGACAGCCTCAGGGAGGCTGAAGTTCTTTCGCTCTGGTGGGCCACCCCTTTGGTGGGACGCCCCTCCAAGCCCAGGGAGCAGAGCCTTTCTGCTCTTTTCCAGGTTACCTTGAGTAAGAGAACTGCCTCATTGGATCCCTCTGTGGGTTCTGTCTCTCGAAAATTTAGTTAGAGTCCTTAGTTTAGAAGTTTTATGAGAGAGCGCCTAAGAAAGGATCCTCTCTTGTTGCCATCTTGGCTCCGCCCCCTCTGGTCTATAGAATATTGATGCAAAAATCTTAAATAAAATTTTAGTAGTGAGACACAACAAGTTATTAGCAAGATAATACACCTTGATCAGGTTGGATTTATACCAGGAAGGCAGGGTTGATTCAACATTAGGAAAACACTCAACATAATTAAACGTATCAATAATAAAACCAAGAGAAATCATATGATTATCTCATTAGATGATGAAAAGCCTTTGATAAAATACATCCTTTCCTTTTAAAAATACTAGAAAGTTTAGGAATAAATGGAATTTTTTCTTAAAATAATAAATAGTATCTATCTAAAACCATCAACAAATATTATATTTAATGGGAATAAACTCAGAGTATTTCCAATAAATTCAGGGGTGAAACAAGGATGTCCATTACCACCATTACTATTCAATATACTATTGGAAATGCTAGCAGTAGCAATAAGAGAAATAAAAGAAATTGAAGGAATTAGAATTGGCAATGAGGAAGCAAAATTTTCACTCTTTGCAGATGATATGATGGTATACCTAGAGAACCCAAGAAAATCATCTAAAAACTTCTTGAAACAATTAACAAATTCCACAAGGTAGCTGGATATAAAATAAACCCACATAAATCATCAGCATTTATATATCTATATCTACATCTACATCTACATCTACATCTATATCTACATCTATATCTATATCTATATCTATATCTATATCTATATCTATATCTATGAACAACAAAGTCCAAGAACAAGAGATAGAAAGAGAAATTCTATTTAAAATAACTGCAGACAACATTAAATATCTGGGAATCTACCCAAACAAACTCAGAAACTGTATGAACACAATTATAAAGCTTTCCTTAATCAAATAAAGTCAGATCTAAATAACTGGGAAAATGTCAAATGCTCATGGTTAGGTCAAGCTAGTATAATAAAACATGACAATTCTACCCAAATTAAATTACTTATTCAATGCCATAACAATCAAACTACTAAAATAACTACTTTACAGAGCTAGAAAAAATAGTAACAAAGTTCATTTGGAGCAACAAAAAAAGGGCAAGAATAGCAAGGGAACTGATGGAAAAAAAATGTAAAGGAAGGTGGCCTGGCTCTACCAGTTCAATACTATAAAGCAGCAGTCATCAAAATTGCCTGGTACTGGTTAAGAGATAGAGTAATGGATCAGTGGATTAGGATAGGTTCAAAAGAAACTGCAGTAAATGATTACAGCAATCTACTATTCGACAAACCCAAAGACATCAGCCTCTGGGATAAGAACTTACTATTGGACAAAAATTGTTGGGAAAACTGGAAAACAGTATGGCAAAAACTAGATATAGATGCACATCTCACACTCTACACCAAAATAAGGTCAAAATGGATACAGGATTTAGACATAAAGAGTGATATCATAGATAAATTAATATATCAAAAAACACTAATCTATCTGATCCATGGAAAATATATAAATTTGTGATCAAGCAAGAATTAGAGCACATAAACTGCACAATGAATGATTTTGACTATATTAAATTAAAAAAGGTTTTGTGCCAGTAAAATCAATGCTGCAAAAATAAAAGAAAAACAGAAAGCTGGGAAACAATTTTCACAACCAGAATTCTGATAAAGGTCTCATTTCTAAAATATATATAGAGAATTGCATCAAATTTATAAGGTCACAAGTCATTTCCAATTGAAAAACGGTCGAAGGATATAAAGCTATATATAATCATATGAAAAAATACTCCAAATCACTATTGATTAGAGAAATGAAAATTAAAACAACCATGAGGTATCATCTCACACCTATTAGATTAGCCCAGATGAAAAAAAGAGAAGATTGATCAATGTTGGAGAGGTTGTGGGAGGATTGGGACATTGATGCATTTGCTGGTGGAGTTGTGAACAGATTCGACTTTTCTGGAGAGCAATATGGAACTATGCCCAAAGAGCAATAAAACTGTTCATACCATTTGACCCAGCAATTCCAATTCTAGGACTATATCAAGAAGAAATTGTAAAAAAAAAATGGGAAAAGTCCTACATGTTCCAAAATATTCATAGCAACTCTTTTTGTAGTGGCAAAGAATTGGAAATGGAGGGGATTCCCATAAATTGGGGAATGGCTAAACAAATTATGGTACATGAATACTATGGAATATTATTGTTCTTTAAGAAACCACAAATGCTTGGACTCTAGAAAAGCATGGAATGACTTATGGGATCTGATGCTGAGAGGAGGAAGTAGAGTCAAGAGAAGGATGAACACAACATTATAAGATGAACAACCTTGATGGAAGCAACTCCTCTCAACAGTAAAGAGAGCTAGGATAACTGTATTAGACTGGTAATGGTCTATATTATCCCCAACCATAGGAAGAAAAACAAAACAAAACAACACACACACACACACACACACACACACACACACACACACACACAACACCCTCCTGAATCTGATGAACACTTTATAAAAATTATCTCATATATCTCTTTCCCTTAATCCTAATTCCTCCTGCCAAAATTACTAATTTATAAATATGTTTAACAAAATGTGTATGTAAAATGCCAACCTGAATTTTTCCTACTGAGGGGAGATGGGTGGGAAGAGAAGGTGGAGGGAAATTTTGTAACTTGGAAATATGCATGTACAAATGGATGAAAATTAAAAAAAACAAATTTAACATAAAAACATTTACATTCTGTTAAGGGAAATAATGATCACACAGAAGAGTAAAAGACAAATTAATTTTTTTAGTGGGAGGACATTAGTAACTTGGGATCAAAGAAGACCCTATATAGGAGGCCATCTTTGAAGGAACTTGATCTTTTTTTTTTTTTTTTTTTTTAGGTTTTTGCAAGGCAAACAGGATTAAGTGGCTTGGCCAAGGCCACACAGCTAGGTAATTATTAAGTGTCTGAGACCAGATTTGAACCCATGTACTCGTGACTCCAGGGCCGGTGCTTTATCCACTAAGCCACCTAACCTCCCCAAACTTGATCATTTTCCAAGACAGCTTTGAAGAAGAAATACAAGCACAGAGATGGAAGGGGAAAGTGTTATAAAATATGAGTTGTTATTTTTATTACTCATTATTTCTGATTGATCCATATAATGCTCTTAGGAAAACAAGTAACAGATGCAAGTCTTCACTATTAAAAAAGGGAAATTCTCAAATTCAGAAGAGATTTCTGTTCAGAGATTAGTTGGACCAGAAAATCCATAGGAGTCACTTCCAGCTCTAAGATGCCATAAGAAAGAATTATATAAATATATAGGACTATTTTCATTCTTCTATATTTCAAATAACATTCCCTTTTATTTGTCATCTTTCACCCATTAGAATGTAAGCTACTTGAGGAGAGAGAGGGTCTCGAGTTTTACTTATATTTGTATTCCCATTGATTTCTAACACCTGGAACATAGTAAGGACTTCATAAATGTTTTATCTATTTATCAGATGGTGCAGTGGATAGAGCATTGGACCTAGAGTCAGGAAAACCTGAGTTCAAACTCAGACACTGATTAGTGGACAAGTCACTAAACCTCTGCTTGTCTCAGTTTCCTCATCTGTAAAATGGGAATAATAATTGTTTCTACCTCCGAGTGTTGTGGTGAGGATTAAATGAGATAATCATTGAGATTAATAGTGCTTAGCACAGTTTCTGCCCCAGAGTAAGTGCTATATAAGCAATCAATTTATTGCTGAAGTTTTTAAAAAACGTTATCTTTTAATACAAGACCCTGGCTAGAGGGAAAATAAAAGGAAGACTGATATTTTAGGAATGTAGAAGTCTCTCCATTTTCTCACATTCCCTCCCCTAACAAGTTGAAGGTTTTAACTCTCCCTGCCAGGTCCATTTCAACAGTTAGGAACTGGACTACATCTCCCAGCAGGCCATGCTGTCAGAGCACACAAATTTAAATCTGATGCCGAGAGGACTCAGATCCAGTCTGCTGGGAGAAGCACAGAAAGCAGACGGCCGGGAACCGAGAGAAGTGAGTTGCAGGAGCAAGAGCAGCAGGTTGGAAAGATGATAGGCATCTTGGTGCTGCTCATCTTCTTTTCCTTCCTGTACGTGGCAACTCCCTACATCAGGTCTGTGTTCTTTCACTGGCTCATTCACTAAAAAAAAACAAAACACTTAACCCTGAATCTGGAACCCCTTCTGTTGAGAGAGGAAGTGATGAAGGCAGACTGGGGCAAAAGGCTGGGAGTGGGAACAACAGGAAGGCAGTGGTTATGGATACCACCCCCTGAAAGATGGGAAAGGAGGTCAAACCAATTTGCCAAGCGCCTCATGCAAGGAATTTGGAATCCTTTGGGGACTGGTAAGAAGAGTGAATAGCGTCTGTAAATAACTTACAGTTGGATTCTAACTGTAATGATAACTCTTAATGCATGCATGCCTCCCTGTCTATTAAACCTTACTAGTCCAGAAAGCACTGTTGAATGACATGAATCATGATTACTGAGTGATTAATTAATCTTAACTTAATTTGTGATTAATTATACTATAATGTTAAATATTATATAATAAACTTAATAAAATATTAAGCAACTAAACTTAGGGGAATTGTGAAAAAGAAATAAACTCTTGTTTCCTTGTTCTCTCATATTTCAATAGACTTATTTTCTCCTGTTTTGTAATTTTTCTGTTGTGGTTAGAATTTTTGTACAAGTCAAGAGCTGCTTGTGCTGAAGGGAAAAATCTGGGGATTGTTAATAATAAAAAAATCTAGAGAAAAGGAATAGCCACATCCAGTTTTGAACCATGAGTGGACAACTTTGGGCAATAGGAAAAAACTCTGGAGTTAAAAGTGAAGTCAGTCAGTTAACAAGTATTTATTAAGTGGTGGCATTACCACTGTAGAGGAATAATAGTATTGTACCTCAAATAACTGGCTTCCTCTAGACCCATGGAGAAGTAGTGAAGTGACCAGAGCCCATGTATTTCAATAGAGGATGACCAAAGTCTGACCCACTAATTGTACTATTCAGAATTTGTTCAGTGGTCCAGTGATTATACTTGGTGTGACGTGAATTTATAGAGTTTTGATAAAGTAGGAAACCTATTTTTAAAGTACCATTAAAACAAAGCCACAAATATCTCAAGGATGTTACAGAGTTTAAATTCTTGCTCAATAGATCTGACTAAATATCATTTAAGGTCACTTCTAGCTCCTAAGTTTCTGTGAGTCTATATCCTCTGCTACCTCATGGATATGTTTTTGAGTTTTCCTGGTCTCTGTTCCTAGTAAGGGAACTTTCTTTTGATTTGACTTAATTTTTTTTAAAAGTTCATTTAGTTTTTAATATCAGTCAATATAAGCATTTGAATACAGGAATAATAACAAAGAAAAATATAAACAAAACAAATTGAACAAAACTTTCTTATCTTCTTTGCCCAGATGATCTTCTCAAGCTCACTGGCATGCATCACCTTCTTGGAACTAAAGGATGTAAATAAAGATTTAAAACTCTTCTTACAAATATTTTTCACATTTTTTGATGGGATAACAAATCTTAAATATTTAAATTCTGATATGGCAAATTTTCTTTTACTTTTCTTGTACATGGGTAAAGGTGTCGGCTTCTTAGCAATACCGTTAGCAGTAGGCAGGGAATTTCAACAGATTGCCTTACTGAGTCAAAAGAAATCTGTTGAACTCAAGAGGGCAATTAGGGTTAGGTAGCATGTTTTCCATGTCTTGCTAATTGTATTTGAGAAAGAATGAAAGGAATCTATAGTCATTTCTTATGCAACTCAGATAGGAATTGGGAAAGAAAATGAGTTTTAATAACTTTTCCTCTTCTGTTTTTAGAAAGTTCTTTGCTGGTGGAGTTTGCACATCAACTGTGAGGCTTGATGGAAAGGTAGTTGTGGTCACTGGAGCCAATACGGGCATTGGGAAGGAGACCGCCAAAGATCTTGCTCGGAGAGGCAGGTTCATGCTCTCCCAGTTTTTGATTTTTTTCTGTTCCTGTCCTCCACTTCATCCCATTTCATATGGTTTTTGCTGTTGGCTGCTCCTGTTTTGGAGGCATGTGTGGCTAGGAGTTCAAGAACATATTTCATACATTTCCTCATTTATAAGAGAGAGGGGTTGCAATACTTTTTGTTTCACAAGCCTCTTTCAACCCTCTATAAACCTCTCCCTATTGCTTCTTCTCATAGTGTGACAGATATAATTACTAGTATATCTTTAAAGTTTTCCTAATTTTTAATCAGAGAAGCTACATGCATGCATTCAAAATCTATGTATTTTTCTTCTCTATCCCATCAATTCAGCATACAAAGGAGGAAAACAGCCTGGAATCACTCCTAGGTTAACAGGTCTGAGTGCATAGATAACAGTAAAATTGTCATCATTATTTTGAAGAACATAGCCCTCTTCTATCGTTCTCAGTTCTAGACACCTCCTTATTGGCCACTTTCTAGCTCCCATCCAGAAACATTTGTTTGTCCCTAGAGATGGAATTAACTTGTTCTTTCCTCTTTCCTCTGCCTAGGAGCCAAAGTATATATTGCCTGCCGGGATATCCTAAAGGGAGAGTCAGCAGCCAGTGAGATCCGAGCTGCAACAAAGAACCAGCAGGTGTTTGTTCGGAAGTTGGACTTGTCTAACACCAAGTCAATCCGAGCCTTTGCAGAGGCATTCCTTGCAGGTGATGAGGGAGCAGGGAAGCTAGAGAAGAAAGAATACAGGTTGAAGGAATTACTACTCCACCCCTTGCACCAGCCCTATCTTAGTCCCCACCCAACTGGTTCTGCTACTAGAACCTGCAGGACAGGGATGGGAAGACAAGGGAAGGGCAGGCAGACAAACTGGGTGAGGCCCCTTATTTCCCTCTAGTCTCAACTATGGGAATATGGGAAATTCTAGGCTCCTTGCCTGGGCTTGAGTTAAAAATCAAGGTGTGTAACCAGTGTTGCAGAGTTCCTGCATTGTCCTTTATTGTTTGATGGTCAGTGAGCCAATAACATTTTATGGTCATAGGTGGGGTCACATGGTCACCACACTTTGGGATCATGGAAGATAGATAACCAGAAAGTCTCATGGACTTAAGAGGAAAGCACAATTGTAGACAAAGAGCCCCAGATGATGTGTTCCCCAGGCAGTGACTAGTGGAGAAGACTATTCTCAATGTGTAATTCTGTCTCTGAGCACACTTTCATGCTTCCTATTGTGTGTTGTCTTCTTTAATTAGATAGTAAGCTTCTTGAGTGCAGAAGACTGTCTTTCTTTATGCTAATTGTATTTTCAGCCCTTAGACAGGGGCTGATACATAATTGGTGCTTAATGTTTATTGAATTAGATTGGATTGGATTGAGTGGATTCTCTGTGGAACTAATATTGTGCAGCCAAAAATAAAGGCAAAGGGCAGGAACCCAAGATCTTAACAGTTAGGACTAGGGCAAGCTGTTATTAGTTCACTTTACTCATGTCTCATTTGGCTTTATTATGTTCTGCCAGAGGAAAAGCAGCTCCACATACTAATTAACAATGCAGGGGTGATGATGTGTCCCTATTCCAAGACAGCAGATGGCTTTGAGACCCATTTTGGAGTCAACCACTTGGGTAAGTAATTCACCCATGGGGGATGCTGATCCAATTATATTCTTCCTATTCTTAAGTTCATAGCCAAGAGAAATGAGGCCATTTATATCACCTCCCTTTAGCCCAGGTGTGCCTCGACCCCTAGCCCACACTCATGCTTCCACAGTATTCTTTTCTCCTGTATGGATAATGCTAAAGGCTCAGAACCAAGATATCTGGATATAGCATCTGGTAGAACTCTTGTCCCCAAATGCTAGGATTGTGCTATGGGAAGATACGTGCACTCAGTTTAACTTATTGAACACATATACTGGGAATAATTCTCACTCTTTCTGTGCTCCTACAATTCAAAATTCATCCTCAGGACAAATCTGAACCCCCTGGGGATCTACATCCAGACAATACATCCATGGATCTATGTATGCATATCTTTACAATCTCATGAACTTTTCACATATTCAAGGCATTTTCTAAATCCTTCTCTCTCCTCCTCATCCTCAATCTAGTATTCTACTATCATTTTTGGTACTCATTCAATTACTGTTCTATACTCAACACAAAAACTCAGGGATCAACTTCTTAATGTGTTGGTTCCACCAATGAATTACCAGAGTGAGGAGAACATCGTGACTCCTCTTCATGGCCTTCGGGTAGCTCAGGTTAAAAGCATCTATGAGAGCCTCAGTCCCTTTAAAGACTCTCAGCATACCCATCCCTATTCTCTGTATGGGGATGCCACAAAACCAACTTTATAAATTTCCTATTACTCTGTGTCAAGGAAAGGATTATAGGATCTTGGCAGAATGGATCAGGATCAAAATATACTGGAGAAACTGCTATCAAGTAGACTGATTAAGGTCTCTTTCCAGACCTCTCCTCTAAGGAATTCCATCCCCATCCCTATTAACCAGAACTTTCAGGAGATATTGGGGTGAATAGTGTCAGTCTAGAGCAGGGGTAGTATTAGAGCAGGACATGTTGAGCAAGGTCAGGCCTGGGAAGCCAGATATGCCTAGAGGGATCAGATTAGAGGTAGAGCAGGATATAGGTCAATCCCAGAGAGAGAGGCAAGACCTAAGAATATTGGGCTGCACTCACTGACTTGGTTGACAAGGCAGTCAGGAAGAGAGGTCATGGCTGTTGTGCCAATGGGCAGGATGGGAACTCTTGGAAGCTGAGTGTTGAATTTGGAGAGAGGGCATTCAGATTGGAATCCCAGTCTTGCTATTTGATGGGGCAGCTAGGAGGCTCAATAGATAGAGCACTAGGCCTAGAGTCAGGAAGACTCATCTTCCTGAATTTAAATCAGACCTCAGACACTTACTAGCTGTGTGACACTGGGAAAGTCACCTAATCCTGTTTGCATTGGTTTCTTCATGTGTCAAATGAACTGGAGAAGAAATGGGAAAACCACTCCAGTGTTTTGCCAAGAAAAACCTCAAATGAGTTGGATGTGACTGAACAACTTACTATTGATAATATTGATAAGTCACCTGAATTCTCTGGACCTGATTCCTTATCTATAAAATGAGGGAGTTGAATTGGATGACCTTCCAGATCACTTTTAACTCTCAATCTAGGATCCTGTAGTCCTAAAAGATCTATGTACCCTCTGCCCTCTTTTATCCTTCTTGTCCATGGCTTGGGTAATCACGACCAGAGAAGCAGAGGCTGTTGGTATTTGCTGCTCTTGATTGGGCAGGGGCAAACGTACTGGAATTATTAAGAGGTTATTACAGAGGGACAGGATAAATGAAAAAAATTTGTCTGGTCTTACCCTTGTCCATTGTTTTGAGGAAAAGAAAAAGATTGACTCCTTTATGGTAAAAATTCTCTTATGAACTCATTCCCAGATCTCATCCTTTAACAATGAGGCAGAATAACAATAATGTTTGTATAGCATTTAAAAGTTTGCAGAAAGCCTTCTTTACAAAAGCCCTATTAAACAGGTATTAAAAGTAGTATCATCCCCATTTTACAGATGAGGAAACTTGAGCTTATGTTGAAGTGACTTCTACCAATTAATTAATAAATGTTTATTAAGTATTTATTGTTTGTCAGGTATGAGTCAGCGTTAAGTACTTTAGACAGATAAAAGTGAAACAGTTCCAGTCATCTATGGAAGAAAACAAGTTGCACATATATAATTATATGCAAAATAGATACAAAAGCACTAATAGCTAGTTGTGGGAAGGAGGGTGGACAGGGGAGGGAATCCAAGTTTTCATGTAGGAGGTGGCAGCTAAATTTGAAGGAGACTAGAGAGGCTAAGAGGTGATGGTGGGGAGAGAGTGCATTCCAGGCAGAGGGGGCAGCCAGTGCAAAGGTATGGAGATGAGAAATAAGAGTACTGTATATGAAAAAGAGTAAGAAGGTCACTTTGATGGAACCTCAGGATTCAGGCAAGGTAGTAATCTATGATAAAGTTGGAAAGATCATAACAAAAGTCAATTAGTAAATAAATAAACAAGCATTTTTTTTTTTACTAGGTAGTTAAGTACTGTGCTAGGCCCTGGCTATTTAAAAGCAAAACATGAAAAAGTTCTTGTTATTATGGAGCATATAAATGTATCTACATGTATGTAAACACATATACATGCAGAATGAATTAAAAAATGAATATGAGGTAATTATTGAGAGAGGATTCTAAGCTCTATGTAGAAGATGGGTCTTATACTGAGACATGAAGGAAGTAAGGATTATTCTAAGCCTAAAAGACTACCAGTACAAAGGCTTGGAGACAGGAGATGGGGTGTCATGAGGGAGGAAGCAAGAAGGCCAGGTTAGCTGGACTGCAGAATATAGGAAGGGGAGGAAAATATAATGAAGCTGGAAAGAGAGGTGGGACAGATTGTTAAGGACTTTGGAAACCATTGACAGCTTATTTTATCCTGGAAAAAAACAGGAAGCCCTCAAAGTTTATTAAAATAACAGAGTGACATGGCCAGACATGTATACTTAAGAAAAATCACTTTGGCAGCTGCGTGAAGGATGCATTAAAGTGGGGAGAGACTTGACTCAGTGGTATGCTGGTAAATGTTTAACAATCATCTCTCCAGGAAAACAAAATAAAACAAAATGTATGCACGGCTTAAATGTATCCATTTAATTTAAATCTGTGTTATTAACATTTTCTCTGACTTTCTTAAATCTAGGCTGTCTGAAAAACAAGGAATCAAGCCCTAATTTGTGGTTTTTGCTGATTTCTGAGATTTAAGTATTCACTCTGAAAATTTAACACCTGGTCCAAGGTGGTTCCAGCCCACTACTGGACTTGAGACATCCCAGGAGACTATACAATTGATAAATATAAGAGATTCTCTCCTGGTTCAATGTCCAGCATTCTTTTTATTCTCAAGAGTTAGTTAAGGGCACTTAGGTGGCACAGTGGATAGAGCATTGGCTTTTGAGTCAGGAGGTCAGGAGTTCGAATTTGACCTCAGATGCTTGACTCTAACTAGCTATGTGACCTTGGGCAAATCACTTAACCTTGACTGTCTCCCATCCAGGGTCATCTCTCATCATCCTGTATATCTGGCCACTGGATGAAGATGGCTCTGGAGGAGAAAGTGAGGCTGGGGATTTAGCACAGCAGCCCCTCATTCATGTGCTTTTCATGATATCACCTCCCTTATTGTCTTCTTCAAAAATGGAGGACAAACACTATTATTATTAAGAGAGCTAGTCAGTTCAGCTTCTCATTTCCCATTCTTGGACAGTTGCTTTTATCTTCATAACTTTCTCCATCATTCTAATAATTCTATTCTGTTCACAGGTCACTTTCTTCTGACTCACCTGCTCTTGGAGAGGCTGAAAGAGTCAGCTCCATCCCGTGTGGTGAACACATCTTCAATAGTTCACCATTTTGGCAGTATTTACTTCCGTGACCTGCAAGGAGAAAAATACTACAATCGTTTCTTAGCTTACTGCCACAGCAAGCTGGCCAATGTGCTTTTTACCCGTGAATTGGCTTTTCGGCTAAAAGGTGAGCTTGGAGCTGAGAGGCACGGATTCAAATTTAAAAAAAAAATAATGATGGGACTCAGGATCAGAAAGAGCAAGAAAAATCCTCCACAATGGGAGGTTCTCATTCTAATGAAGTCAAAGATCTGAATGCTGTCCTCTCAACTCTCTCCTTGTTATCCTCACCTCACCCCCAGGGCACAAGAAAAAAAAAAAGAAAAGAATAAAACAGATAAGAACATTTCCTTGAGTAGGTGCTGAATACTGGACATAAATAGATTTACTACTCTACTGCTAATACTAATAATACTGCTATGGCTACTACTATCACACTACTGCTACTGTTCTACTACCACCACTATCCCCACTACTGCTACTGTTACTGCTATTGCTATTGCCACTATTACTACTACTACTACTACCACCACCACCACCACCACCACTTCCACCACTTCCACTATGACCTCTCATTACTACTACCACTATCACCACCACCACAACACTATTACTAGTATCACCATTGCAACTATTTCTATTATTATTGTTACTACTACTGCTACCACCACTATCACCATCACTAATATTTCTATTACTACTACTACTACTACTGCCAGCACCACTACTACTACTACTTCTATTACTACTACTACTAATACCATCACCACATCACCATTGCTACTACTATCACTACTACTATTTCTGTTATTACTACCACTACTACTGCTACTACAGCTGCATCTGCTACTACTCCTGTCATTACTACTGCTGCTGCTACAACTACTACTGCTACCATCCCCACCCCCACCCCCACCCCACTACTATTACTACTTCTACTACTACTACTACTACTACTACTACTACTACTACTACTACTACTACTACTACTACTACTACTACAACCTGATATTTATATAGTGATAATGCTTTAAAGTTTGGAAAACACTTTCCATATATTATTTCATTAGAACCTTAAAACAATGTTGTGATGTAACTATGACAAGGTATAGTGACTCCCAAAATCCTGTAGAATTTTAACCTGACATTAAGTACAACAATAGAATACAGTCCTTGCTCTCAAAAAGTTTAAAATCTAACAAAAATAAGATAGAAGGGTAAATAAAGACTTAGACTTGTGGTGGTCTAAGGAAAAATGTACTGGAGTCCCGAAGTTAAGTGTTATTTTGACTACTTACTAACTCTGGGAACTTCCACAAGTCATTTAAACTTGGTGGGTTTTTCTTAACTGTAAATGAAGGGTCTCCAAATTTGCTTCCAACTCTAAAATTCTAAGATTCTCTGAAGTTAGAGAAAATTCTGGCTCTGACTTTCTGGAGGTCTTGGGGAAGGGAACAAGCATTTAAGTTCCTTCTGTGTGTGAGGTACTATGCTAAGGGCTTACAAATATTATCCTCATTTGATCTTTGCAACAATTCTAGGAAGTGGATGCCATCGTTCTTCCCACTGTGGAAACTGAGGTATGCAAAGTTAAGTGAATTGCCCAGGGTCACACAGCTAGTATCTGAGGTTGGATTTACACTCAAATCTACCTGACTCCAGACCTAGTGCTCTCTCCATTGCACCACCTAGATTCCAATTGATTATGGGACAGAGGCGATGTTTCTATCTGGTGGAAGGGAGAGATTGTTTATCAGTCTGTACTCTGTAGGAGGTGGCTTCTATCAAACCCCTCCATAATTCATATATATCAAGTCTCTTTTCACTTCTGTGGGTATGGTGCATGGGAGTGCTGTAGGCACTGATTCTATGAATCCTCCTCTGTCTTCTATGCTTTAGGGACTGGTGTCACTGCATATGCTGTCCACCCAGGCATAGTCCGATCTGAATTGGTGCGTCACTCATTCCTCATGTGTCTCTTGTGGCGTCTGTTTACTCCTTTCGTGAAGTCAACCAAACAAGGAACTCAGACCAGCCTCCATTGTGCTTTAGCTGAGGGTATCGAGTCTCAGAGTGGTAGATATTTCAGGTGGGTGTTACTCTGATTGTCTGTTTGTATGGAGGAAATATACATGTAAAGAATACTGGATCTGATGTCAGAGGAGCTGGGTTCAAATCTCAGCTCAGCCTTCTACTACTTATTTGATCTGAGACAAGTCATTTGTCCTTTCTGGACTTTCTCCATCTGTAAAATGAAGGGGAACTAGTGTGAAGTCCAAAACTGTCCTCTCTACAATAAAAGAAACAGAGACAGAGCTCCAAACCAATAGCATTTTATTAAAGAATGCATGGTCCCCCCTCTAATGAAGTGAACCTCAGCTCTTCCTCACAATTTGAAATGCCCCCTTTCTTTTTTTAATTTTTTTTGCAAGGCAATGGAGTTAAGTGACTTGCCTAAGGTCACACAACTAGGTAATTATTATGTTTCTGAGACTGTATTTGAATCCAGGACCTCCTGTCTCTAGGGCTGGTGCTCTATCCATTGAGCCACCTAGCTGCCCCAGTACCCCCTTTCTTTAAAGCCTTTGTTTTATAGTGTTTGATTCCCACATGAAACAGAAGATGCAATGTAAAACACATAGGCTCTCTAAATTTTTCTTGTCCTTCCAGGAGATTCTTCAGTTTATATGGGTGATAGATTGGCTGATAGAGGATAACCAAATATGGATGAAGCTGATGATCTTTCATTGACCTCATGTTGGGCAAAAGATGGGGAAAGAGATTCACAGGCAACTTCAAGTAGGGTCACCCATTGGTCAATTTCTCATAGGACCTGTTGACCAAGAGCCATAGATAGGGCTGTTTTCCTAGCAAATTGATGACTAGAGGGACTTTCCTTGTCATTAAATCACCCTCTGCCACACTAGGCTTGGTCATTTATCATCAGTCACTGCTTAGGCAAGTAATACATGAGATTTACTAATTATATTAAAAGACAAGTATAACAGTAATAATTACCACCCCTGAGGAATCAACTCAACTGAAAAATATCAGTTGAAAATAATCTAGGGGGGCGGCTAGGTGGCGCAGTGGATAGAGCACCGGTTCTGGAGTCAGGAGTACCTGAGTTCAAATCTGACCTCAGACACTTAATAATTACCTAGCTTTATGGCCTTGGGCAAGCCACTTAACCCCATTTGCCTTGAAAAATCTAAAAAAAAATAATCTAGGGATCTAAATAAAATAGGGATCTAAATTTTCCCACATTAAGTAATCTTGAAGGTGCCTTCTAGTACTAAATCTGTGAAAAGGAGGGGAGTGCTGGGGTTGGAACAAGCATTATGCTTTCAGTACCAAAAAAAATTAGAAGTATGAACAACTCACAGAATAAAGTTCTTTTATGGATAAAGTGCCTTGCCTAGGGTCACATAGCTAGTAAATATCTGAGGCCAGATTTGAAAATGAGGAAAATGAGTCTTTCTGACTCTAGACCTGACTCTTTATTCCCATAAGTAAGGGCTAGTATGTGCAAATTTTAAATTCTATAAATTCAAAGTTATACTAGAAAACCCATACCTTTCTCCTTCTATAGGATAGGTTCTCCTTCTATAGGTTGCTCACCTCACCACTAATGATTTCCTATGTAATCTAAGTGTTGTTCTCCTTCAGGCTTGTGGTTCTCTGTTAGTTTCCTTCCTGATTTGTTTATTCCCATCTAATACAAAGTATTAGTTCAAGGTGGCCCAGATAGTGGCCTTTATCTAAGGCTAAAAGGAACCTTAGAGAACATCTATTGAGGTCTTCTGAGTCCAGAGTGACTGTTCTTTCATGAACAGCAATGTACATCAGGGACATAGAAAAATCAATGGACATTTGTTTAGGGTTGGGTTGAACCCCCACACTTCTCTCTCATACTGTAAACATCTTCCTCTCTCAACCAGTGATTGCAAGAAAACATGGGTGTCCCCAAAGGGTCGAAACAACAAAACAGCCAAGCGCCTATGGGATGTCAGCTGTGAACTTCTGGGTATTTAGAAGGAATACATGGTGGCAAAAGAGAAGATGGCTTCATACTCTTAAGCTGGACTAACTGAGCCCCAACAGCCAGGAACAATTCCCCAAAAGAGAAGGCACACTGACATGGGAAGGATCAACATCTGCCTCCTTCCTTCCACCTCTCTGAGAACCTTTGTTCTCTCTTCCCTTTGTCAACTTATTTCATTTGGATAGATATCCACATTTACATAATCATTTTACCAAGGGTGTGGTGAGTAGCATATGTGTATTATTAGGTTAGACCTAAAGGACAGACCCCTGCTCACAAATGGTAGCCATTGAAGCATTTCTTAGATTTCCCTATATATTACATATGATTCCAACTAGCTTTCCATTTTAGAAGCACTCTTTCTTTAGCCTCAGATGAACTGAAGCGGGACTAGAGTTAAGTTATGCTTCTCAGACTAGGAGGACAGCATGGCCAATCCTTCTCTTTGGAAAAACAATCCTTGTCAGTGATGTTAAGGCAGCTTCTGGAAAATCCTCCCTAAATAGGGATTCTCCTTTGTTTGCTTCCTTTAAACCATCTTGCATTGCTGCTGTAATGACTGTCTTTCCCATATCTAGACATGGGGACAGTTTCCTTTTTATAAGTGTTTTGGTTGTTTGGTTATTTGTGTTTTTTTCCTCATTGTTCTGAAGAAAATAAAGACCAAGTAAGTTCTATATCTCTGCTTTTCTGTTGTTGTTTCTCAGAATAACAAGGTCATGGAAGAGAAGCTGTTGGAGGCTAAAGCCTTCTGACTTCAGTTAGTGGCCTCATATCCAGCCCACTCTTTGTTTTTTTATTTCACAAATTAGGTCTGTGATTTCATCCATCATTGCAGACCCAGCATTTGCTCTACTAATCTTCAGTGACTTGCCTGGGATCAGACAGCATGTTTCAGATTCAGGACCTGAACCCCACCAATTCTTAACAATACTGAAACTAGGAGCCCATAGGAGACTTGGCGTGTGTATAGATATACACTGGAGTCCTTTCTAACATAGCTTTAGGAACCTTAAGACAGAAGTTTCCTCTAAATGGATTTCTAAGGTTCCATTAAGTTCCAATAAGCATTGATTCAGGGTATGAACCTTGTTGACAGTGGCCTAAATCACACAGTTGTTGCCCTTTTCCATATATTAAGACCAGACACTCCTGGTAGATAGCACAGGTCTTTATAAAACAGTCAGACTCAGATAATTCCCTGATCTAGGATCTCTAAATTTTCATCATGGCTTTGGCTCAAGCTTGACCAGATTCTTACCCTCCTGCTTCTATAGACAAGAGGTAGGAAGAGCAGAAATGCTACCACCTCATAAGGAGTTGGCCAACTGTATCATTCCAGGCAAATCAGATCTGAGAACCTAGAGACCACAAACTTCTAAATTAGTGTCCTTCTAGACCTTAAGCCTAGTGACTTTAAGACCTAGTGTCTAACTTCTCAGTCAAGTTCTACAAGGAAACCTCTTTGTCTTGGACTCCTGATTGGAGACAATTCCATGGACAGCTTGTGACACTAGTCTCCTTCCATAAAAGTGATTTTGTTCCTCTGTTAAAATATTATTTTGAGGGCCTCAGGACTTTTGATGCTAAAAGAGAAGATTGGCCATTTCCCTTAACAGAATGGAGACTGGCTATGTCAGAATGTGATGGCTATACTTGGATAAGACCTGCTCAGATCAAGGGAGCTTTAAATTGAACTAGATGTGCTGAACAGGGCTGTAGAGGAGTAAGGGGTGGGAAAGAAAAAGGTAATGAGAAAAAAATAGGAGCATTGGGTGAAGGCAGAGTTAGTGATGAACAAAGCACAAACAAGCCTGGACAGAAGATATCTAGGATACACAATCTGGAATGTTGGGATTAGAGCAGAATTTGGGAACAAAGTCTAAGAGCAGAGAGAAAATAAAGAACACATAAAGAAAAGAGTATCATTAGAGGAAGTTCCATAGAGATACTCCAAGTTCTCTTAATTCTCTAAAGTTATGTGACTCTGTCGTGAGGTAGGTAGGTGGTTTCTTTTCCAGAGAAAGAAACTCACTCAGAAGCCAATATAGTGTATAACTGGAATCCAAACAGAAAAGGGCTTTAGATCAAAATGTGACTAATTACTGGTACATGTTTATTCTGATGCTTCAGGAACCACAAGTAGTTCAAGGGAGAAATTTCCCCCTCAGATGGGTTCCACCCTTCATCCAGAAGAATGAACCCTAAATCTGTCAATGATAAGCTAGAAGTTCATTCTGTCATCATACAGTTCCACCCCCTAGGAAACCAAGGCTGTCAATATTTCCAATTTCCATATTATACAGAATATCCAAACTTCCCCCTTTTATCAGTATTCTTCTGGAAAAGATTCAGTTTGGAATTATAAGGCACCTCTTCCCTTTATGGCAAGGCTTGAGGCACAGCCTATTCTGTCAGGGTATTGCTTGGGTGGTGAAGTACAGCTTCCTCTTCCCACAGGACTGTGCCAACCTTCAACCCAAAGTAATATTTCCAGAAGAGACTTGCCCAAAGTTCTCTGTAAACCTTGATGCCCCGAGTCATGGCCCAATCTGTCAATCTTTCTTTTCCAAATGCTAGTATAATTACAATAACTGTTTCATAGTCCATTTCCCAATGCCAGAGGCAGGACTTCAAACACCACCAATAACTATTAGGAACTGAGAAAAAACAGCAGTCACAGCTCTTCCTTCATCCCCCTATTCCTCATCATTCCCTTCTCTATTTCTTCTACGCTACAATGTCTGCCTTCATAGAAGATGATGTCGTCTCTAGCTATTAAGAACTGAGGGTGAAATATCCTTTCCCCTTTTCAATTGAATCAAGGCAGAAATTTTCCAAGTGGAACTTTCCCTTGAAAACTAAAGGAAAAACAAGAATAATGCTCAAGTTCAGACCACAGAATCTACTAGTACGGATATGGTTTCAATCAATCACTAAATATTTATTAAGTGGCTACAGTGGGCCAGATTGTAATAAGCATCAGAGTTACAAGGATATAAATATAATAATGATACCTGAGCTCAAGTTGCTTACATTTCATGAAGAGAAACAAGCCTACAAACTGTACATAAGCATATAAGTATAAAATTGTAACTATACACATATAAAATATGTACAAGATTTTAAAAATGTAATTTGGGGGTATGGAACTATAGCAAAGGTGAAAATTACACGCAAAAATATAATGCAAAATAGAGTATGTTAGAGGGAAAGGAGAGATTCATTCAAAGTCTTTTAGGAACATTTGAAGGAAAAGAGAACTTTCAGTTGGTAAAATACTGGGTTAGAATTACAGGGACTGCTTCATGGAGACACCAAATATGCCAATTTTAGTTGAGTCATGAGCTGGAAAACAAAATGACAAGCCACCCTAGTATCTTTGCCAAGAAAACTCCAAATGGGCTTCATGAAGCATCAGACAATGAATCAACAACAAAAGCATTCATGTAGTACCTAATATTTGTCAGACATTCTGCTAAATGCTCTATAATCTCATTTGATTCTCACAACAACCTTGGGAGGTAGTTACTATTATTGTCCTCATTTTACAGTTGAATTTGAATTCAGTCTTTTCAACTCTTGACCTAGTATTTTTTTTTTTTTTAGGTTTTTGCAAGGTAAATGGGGTTAAGTGGCTTGCCCAAGGCCACACAGCTAGGTAATGATTAAGTGTCTGAGACTGGATTTGAACTCAGGTCCTCCTGACTCCAGGGCCGGTGCTTTATCCACTGCGCCACCTAGCCGCCCCTTGACCTAGTATTCTAATCCACTTCACTCAGCTGTGGCAGCTGTATGAAAGATGTGTAATCTGTGACTGGGATTTCAAATTCACAAAGTGCCAACCCCCCCATTTTCCTATACTCCTTCACCCCCACCCCACCCCACCCCCTAACCTCCACCTCCTCATCCCAGCATATAATCCTAGAGGATAATAGATTGCCTGTTTGTTTTGCTGCCCCAGCCTCAGCGTTTTAATCCAGAGTGCCCACAGAAATAAAACATAATTATAGTTTGTATCTGGGTTTCTTTAAAGGTGGGTTAAATTAGAACAGGTTCATGCTTTAGGTTGTGATCATTTGATAAGGAGAGGTCTCTTGAGGAATATATTAAGGTCTCCCATAGGGAGTCACAAATACACTTTTTTAAGGCAATAGGAAGAACTGGGGGAAGAGTAGTAACTGTATCCTTTTTGAGAATGTTATGCTACTTTGTATAACCTTTAAAAAGACTTTGGGGCATCTAAGTGGTGCAGTGGATAGAGCACTGGCCCTGGAGTCAGGAGTACCTGAGTTCAAATCCGACCTCAGACACTTAATAATTACCTAGCTGTGTGGTCTTGGGCAAAAACTAAAAAAAAAAAACTAAAAAAAAAGACTGGAGTAGTCCTATCTGAACTCTCACTCTGATGAGTAGGGTCTCCAGAATAGTGGTGTCCAACCCAAACAGAAATGAGGATCACTAATCAGCACATAAGAATCCCTATACTTGACATATTGTCTTATTTTTAAAATGTAATATTATCTATGTTTTATTGTATTTTTATTTATTTTATTAAATATTTCCCAATTGCATTTTAATCTGGTAGACTCAAACTTAAGGCAATTTCTTTTTTTCACAATTAATATTTTATTTTATTTTTATAATTATGTTATGAAAGTTTTTCAACATTCATCCACATGCACATTCATATTTATAAGTTACATATTTTCCTTTCACCCTTCCTTCCTACACCTTCCCCTTAAGAGTGAAAAGTCTGAAGAACAATGTACATACACATTTGTGTTTAACATGTTTACAGATTAGTCATTTTCTGTGTGAGGAATTAGGACTAAAGGAAAAGAAAGAAAAGCATGAGACAGGAAAGAATAATATAAGAGAAGTTTTTTAAAAAGTGAACATAGTAGTATTGATTCAGATTCTCTAGGTTTTTCTTTGTTTTTTTTTTTCTTTTTCTAGATGTGGACGGTATTGTTCATAACAGATCTCCCAGGGTTGTCCTAGGTCTCTGAATAGCTGAGAGGAGCTATACTTCTTTTCCACTACAAAAACATCTGCCATGAATATTTTGAAATATGTGAGGCTTTTCCCATTTTTTATGATTTCTTCTGGATATAGGCTTAGAATTGGAATTGCTGGGACAGAGGGTATAAACAGCTTTATTGCTCTTTGGGCATAGTTCCATATTGCTCTCCAGAAAGGTTGGATTCGTTCACAACTCCACCATCAATGTCTCAATCCTCCTACAGCCTTTCCAACATTGATCATTTCCCTTTTTTGGTCATATTTAAAGCAATTTTTTTAAAGTTTACCAATGAAATTCATTTCTGAATGTGGCATAGCAATGGATAAGCCATTGTAGCTATCTCCTGGTGACTGTCAGTTCACTTCTATGTTGGGTCTAGGTGATTTCTGGGGACTTTATTCGGTGCTCTATAAAATCCAGCAGGTTTTCTAGTTCATGGACTTCTGGAGGTTTGCTCTCTTCACTTTTGAAGCTCGCTAGGTCAAAAACTATTCAAATATTCCTTTACCAAAGAGCAGGATAGAATAGATACATCAAAAGATAAAATGAGATGACAATTATAAGGAGCTCTGCCAAACTTAAAGTGTCATATAAATATTAGGCTAATTATTACTGTGGAGGTAAAATCAATAAGACTTAGCAGTTGATGTGGCTGTGATTGAGCAGAGTCAGTGATGAATCCTATGTTGTGAACTTGGATGAATGCCTTCAAGAGAAAAAGGAAAGTTGGGTGGAGGAATGAGTTTGAGTCAAGGTAATGAATTAAGTTTTGGACATGATGGTTTAAGATAGTAATTAAGTGAAAAATGAAGTTTTGGCAATCAAGAAGGAGATGAGGGAATAGATATTGGAATCACCTACATAAAAGTGATAGCTGTATCTGTAGAAGCTTGAACAGATCACTCAGAGTATGGAAAGAGAATATAGAGAGACAAGAGAGAGAGGCAGATAGACAGAGGACAGTGACAGAGATGAGGACTCAGGACTCCAGAAGATATTTTTTTTTATTTCATCTTTATTTAGTTATTTTTTTTTTTTGGATTTCATCCAGAAGATTTTTTAAGTGCACTTATTAATAAGGGACATTAAGCAAAAAGCAAAGATAAGAGTCAGATAAGAGTCCTTATCCTCAAATAGGTTACATTCACCTTGGGGACTAAATACAAAATATATGCAAAGTAACTCCCAAGTAGTCTGTATATATGTGTATGGGAGGGGGAGGTACTAGCAGGGGTAATCAGGAAAAGCCATATGTAGGCAGATGACATTTCAGCAGAGCTTCGAAGGGTGTTTTAGGGATTCTAAGGGTGCAAGCAAAGAGGCAGTGAATTCAAAGTTAGCCTGTTAAAAGGGAGTTAGAGCATTGTGTCCCAGGAATACCCAGTAGACAAGTTTAACTGGTCGTAGAGTGAGGGGTGAGAGTAATGGTAGAAGGACTTTAAATGTCAGAGGAGTGTTTTTTTTAATCCTGAACCAATAGGGAGCCACAGGAGTTTTTTGAGGAGAGGGTCGAGGTTAGACTTGTGCTTTAGGAATATGACTTTGATAGCAGCAAAGGAAAATGAGGATTTTTTGTTTTAGATAGGTAGAAACACTTTGAGAGTGTTTTGGAGAGTCTGTGAGGAGGGAGCATTCAGAAAGCGAAGGAGTCTCCTGGTAAAAAATAGAGGAGCTAGCATTGGCAAAAGGGATATCTTTCTCAGGGACTGAGCAAGGGTGGAAATCCTAGAGGCTGAAGTTCTTTGTGAGTTTAGAATTGGGGAAAAGGAGGTTTGTTACAGAAATTCTAAAACATTTCTGTGAAGCATGAGATGAGATGCTAAGAGGGAGGAGAGATGAAAGGGACTTCGAAGAAATGATTTGGAACTGATGCTGTGGGGAATATGATAGACTTCTAAGCAAGATCTTAAGTTACCTCCGAGTTTCTCAAGTTTCTAAGCAGCACAAGTTGTCTGACCTAGATTCAGCTTTTGTGTTCCCTTCTTCTTCCCCTTGGAGGGATTTTTAAAAATGGATAGCAAGTGTCTTCATTGCCTTCATTTCCAGATATATTTATTTCCTCTCACCTCTTCAGAGAGTCATTTCTTGTATTATATATATATTTTTTCCAACTACATGCAATAATAGTATGGGTTAAACATGTATAACTAGTAATGAATATATATATATATATATGTATATATATATATATATACATATATATATATATATATACATATATATATATATATATATATATATATATATACGGGGGAGAAGCAACCACCAGGCTAACCAATACAGCAGCTGAATGTAGCAGCATGCGCATTATTCTACATTCATAATCTTCCTTCCTTGCAAAGAATGGAGGGAGATGGATTTTCTCATCCTGTCTTTGGGATCAAGTTTAATTATACAGCAGTTTTCATTTTCTCTTCATGTTCTTTCCATTTATATTATCGTGTATACTATTTTCCAGCTTCTGCTTGCTTCTTTTTGTTTTCAGTTCTTCCCAAGATGCTCTGAATTCTTAGTTCATATGTTTCCATGATATTCTATTATGTTTATGGACCAAAATTTGTTTGGTATTTCTCTAATCAAAGGGGATCTACTTTGTTTCTATTTTTTAGTTACTACCAAAAAAATTCTGCTATGGTTATTTTGCTATATATGGCATTTATATGGACACTTATGCAGCTACAATAGACATTTGAATGATCATACGAGTAAAATATAATATATAGATAGATAAATGTATCGACATTTTAGTTATCTTTCTTAGTATATTTTTAAAATTACTTCCCAGAATAGTTGGATCAGTCTCTGTTGGATTTTATTAGCAATAGCTCTGTGTGAATTATTTTTCAAGGTCTGCTTTTATGGTATTAGTAGAGTAGGAGTCAGAATTTATTGTGAGACCAAGGACAAATCTCTTTGGGGCCCTTAGTTTCTGCATCTCTATACTGTGAGGATTAGAAAAAATGCTTCCCAAGACTTTTTCTGGATCAGAATTCCATGATATAACTGTTATGGTAAGTTTTTAAAAAAGATCTTTTTTAAACATTTAATTTTTATTTTTCTCAATACATGTAAACAAACATGTTTAACATTTTTTAAATGATTTGGTTCTAAACACTCTCCTTTTCCATCTTCTTTTCCCCCCTTTTTTGAGAAGCAATTTGATATAGATTATGTATAATTTGCAGTCATACAAAACATTTCCATATTAGCCATGTTGTAGAAGGAAATGCAGACCAAGAAAATACTCAAGAAAGAAAAAAAAGTGTTTCAATCTGCATTCATATTCCATCAGTTCTTTCTCTCAAGATAGATAGCATTTTTCATTATAGGTCCTAGGACAGCTAGGTGATGCAGTGGATAGAGCACAGGCCCTGGAGTCAGGGGGATGCTGAGTTCAAATCCTGCCTCAGACACTTAATAATGGACTAGCTGTATGACCTTGGGCAAGTCACTTAACCCTATTGCCTTAAATAAAATTTTTAAAAAGAGAGAGAATGTCATCATAGGTCCTTCTGAACTGTCTTGGATCATTTTTGCTTAGAATGCCCAAGTCCTTTATAGTTGTTCAGTTGTATAATACTGCTGATTCTTCCCATATTTTTCTCAAAGCATTCTGCTCATCATTCATTTTTTCTCTCTTTTTTTAAACAAAGCTTTCATTTTATTTTTTCCAATTACATGTGAAAATAGTTTTAACCATTCATCCTTTTGCAAGCTTTTGAGTTTCACATTTTTCTACCACCCTCCCTTCCTTTTCCACTCCCCATAGCAGGGAACAATCTGATAACATGTACATTCATGTTTAATTTATTTCTGTATTAGTCATGTTGTGAAAGATGAATTAGGACTAAGTGTATGTGTGGGGAACCATGAGAAAGAAAGAAACAACATGAAATAAATTTTAAAAAAGGGAACATAGCATACTGTATTTTGCGTTCAGACTTCATAGTTTTTTCCTTCTGGATATGGGTGGCATTTTCCATAACGGGTCTCTCAGGATTGTTTTTGATCACTAAACTCCTGAGAGAAGTTGCAGCTATCATAGTTGATCACCACACAATGTCGCTGTTAGTGTTCTCCTGGTTCTGCTCACTTCACTCAGCATCAGTTTATGCAAGTCTTTCCAGGCTTTTCTAAAGTCCAGTTGCTCATGATTTCTTACAGAACAATAATACTCCATAACATTTATATACCAAGCATAATTTGTGCAGCCATTCCCCAATTGATGGGCATCCCCTCAATTTTCAATTCTATGCCACCAACAAAAGAGTTGCTATAAATATTTTTGTACCTATATGCTTTTTTTCCTTTTTAAAAAATATCTTTGGGACAATAATAGTGGTATTGATGGGTCAAAGAATATTCTGTTGTATAGCAAAAAAGGGCCTTCTCAATTTTCTTTGAAAAAAAAGAATAGGGAGGGAAGCAAGAAGAGAGAGAGAAACACAAAGACATTGTGTATGTATGTATGTGTATTGGTGTGGGTGTGAATGTTGTATGTGTGTATATAAGGAAAGCAGCAGTATTGTGCTTAATGTTTCTGAACCGAATACTGTGCAAAAAACTTTAAAACTAAAAGGAGATAAAGAGTATTTTTGTTGTTTAAATCAGGGCTGTCCAACCTTACTTTTAAAAGTTTTTATTGAAACAATAGATGATATATTTTGATTTACCATTTTAATGAGAGTTCTGTGGTATCTCACTTCATTTACTAAAACATTTAGTAAACCCAAAGACAGGCCACATAAAATGTGGGTGCATTTTGAACAACCTGGTTTAAATTATGAACTTAATCTTGTTTTTTAATATCCATATCTAAATTCTTGGTCAACACTATTTTGAAATAAACACTTTAACATTTTAAAAAAGATCTTCTAAAGACAAAGCAGGAAAAGATAATAATTTATTGGTGGTAGCCTTTCACAGGCAATTTTGAGAACACATGATACCTAGGCTTAAATTTTTTTTTAAGTTTGAAAAAATTATATGATGAAGCCTTAACATATCACCTATAGTGGAATTAAAAGTATAAGCAGGGGCTTAGCTATAATTCAATAGTTAAAGACAAATAGAAAAATATAAAAGATATTTTAAGTTATATAAAAATGCTAAAACACTTGATTTTATAGTTTGTTAAATGATTTTCTAATAAATTGTGCATCTAGTCAAAGAAATCTCTATAGATATAAAATAATTGAAGATTTTCATTATATATATTTTTATGTATATATTTAAGTATGTACCTGAGTTAAATATTATAAATCTGAGAAGTGGAACTAGAGTTTGTGTGTGCTACACATACAGCTTGAGCCCAGTATTCAGAAATCTTTCAAATCCTGCATGTATTCTTGGGACAAAAGTCAAAATCTAATTACTGACACAAAAGAGAGAAAAGGAAACTCTTCCTACTTTAATTTTTCATGTGCATCAGTAAGTCCAGTAACTCCTGAAATAGGAGCCACAGCAAAAAGAAAGGAGGATTTCCACTGATAGCCTCCTTTTATTGAATTGCACTGATGTCATTGTGGTAGCCCTTGCCACCACCCGGGTCCCCTTCCCCCCCGACCCCAGTTTTTGGACAAACACTACTTGTTCCTTTGAAGGGTGATATTCACTGACACTGTTAGTTCCTAATAGACTCCAAACTCTCCATCTTCTGTAGCTTTTTTCTTTTTTTTCCCTTTTTTTTTTTAGATTTTTGCAAAGCAAATGGAGTTAAGTGGCTTGCCCAAGGCCACACAGTTAGGTAATTATTAAGTATCTGAGACCGGATTTGAACCCAGGTACTCCTGACTCCAGAGCCGGTGCTTTATCCACTGTGCCACCTAGCTTCCCCACCCTCCATTTTTCATAGGATAATCTGGTTTCCCACTGGAGTTTCTTCTTTCTTTCTTGAGCATCAGTTCTTTGTCTTTTAGTCTGTTTTCTTCTGTTGGATGTTATTGTTATTACTGCATTGATAACTTTGATTTTTAAGTTGTTAGTGCCATCTGTTTAGAAGTAGCATGACTTGAACTCATTCTGGTTTACTTGCTTTTTCACTTTCTTGATTATAGGCATCTTCTTATTATAAAGACTGTCTTCTTTTCTGCTGCATATTTCATACATATGAATTATTCTACTCCCCTTCAATTGAGCTAGAGGTTTCTCATAATTTAGAGGGAAAATTTCAGCCATGAGACATTGTTTTTTGTCCCCATAGAAAGATTTTTTGTGGATAATGTTTGTGCTATAGTTGATCTTGCTGTTAATTTTGCATTTTCCTCCCAGGTTCACTTGAAGGCACAAGAGAATAGACCTTCCATAGCAAATGAGAATATAAGATTCATCATAACCTAGATGAGACATTTTTGACAATAGACATCAACAAGAATTTGGACTTCCATTTGTATTGACCTAGATCTTCTTACTAAAGCAATTTGGCATAAGAAACTGAAATGGGTGATGGGAAACCTCTTCTGCTATAGTTTTGGGAAACCCAAAGCACAGGAAACAAATGACATTGGCTCTGCATTCTCGTCATTCTCCATGGACAGGGTACAATGGTCCTGGGGTGTAAGATGTGTTCAAAGAAGATTACTACCTTGGTGTGAGGGCTGCAGAGCCTTCTTCAAGGACTGCTTTCCACTTTTGAGATCCACCTGAGCCACCTAACTCTCACCTGTGACTCCAAGAAGCTGTAGCATGTACAGCAGCCATACTCCAGTAAACCATTTTGACAGGCTAAACCAGGTTGAGGTTGGGAGTCTCAAGCTCATCGGTGAATTAGTGGGGGGATGTCTGCTCCAAATAGGTGAAGTTTTCCACTAGTGGAATGAGAAGAAGAGAGCCATTCATTCCAATGGACACAAAGGCAGCTGAAGCAGGTGCTATGGAGTACTTAGAGCTTGTTTTAGACATCAATGATCAAGGTCATCCACTGCATCTAGAGCCATCACCAGTTGTCTTGAACTCTGTCTTTAAAAATTTTTTTATTTATTTATTCATTTTGTTTTCATCCATTTGTACAAGCATGCTTCCAAGTCACAAAATTTTCTTCGACCCTTCCTTTCAACCCACTCCCCTCAGTAGGGAATGGTCAGATTAGCATTTTACATTCACATTTTATTTAAAATATTTACAAATTAGTACTTTTTGGAATGAGGAATTAGGATCAAGGGAAAGAGATACATAAGAGATAATTTTTTATAAAGTGTTCATCAGATTCAGTAGGTATGGGTTTTTTTTCTGAGTGTTTAGTTTAGTTTTGTTTTTCTTCCTCTGGTTGGGGATAATATAGACCATTACCAGTCTAATACAGTTGTCCTAGCTCTCTGGACTGTTGAGAGGAATTGCTTCCATCAAGGTTGTTTAATTTCATAATGTTGTTCTCTTGGCTCTACTACTTTCACTCAGCATCAGATCCCGTAAGTTGTTCAGTGCTTTTCTAGAGTCTGACCATTCATGGTTTCTTATAGAACAATAATATTCCATAGTATTCATGTACCATAACTGGTTTAGCCATTCCCCAATTGATGGATATCCCCTCAATTTCCAATTCTTTGCCACTACAAGAAGAACTGCTATGAATATTTTGGAACATGTAGGATTTTTCCCATTTTTTACAATTTCTTTTGAATATAGTCCTAGAATTGGAATTGTTGGGTCAAAGGGTATTTTATTGCTCTTTGTGTATAGTTCCTTATAGCTCTCCAGAAAGGCTGGATCTGTTTACAACTCCACCAGCAATGCAATCAACATTGATCATCTCCCCTCTTTCTAATCTGGGATAATCTAATAGATGTGAGATGTTACCTCATAGTTGTTATAATTTGCATTTCTAATCAATAATGATTTGGAGCACTTTTTCATATGATTATATGTAGCTTTAATTCTTCATTTGAAAACTGTTCATATCTTTTGACAATTTATCAAGTGGGGAATGTACTTGTGATCTTATAAATTTGATGTAATTTAAGAAATGAGATCTTTATCAGAACGCCTGGTTGTGAAAATTGTTTCCCAGCTTTCTGCTTTTTTCTAATTTTGGCAGCATTGACTTTATTAGTGCAAACTTTTTAAATTTAATATAGTCAAAATCATTCATTGTGCTCTAATTCTTATTTGGTCATAAATTTATCCCTTTTCCATAGATAAGATAGAGTATTTTTTGGTTTATTAATATATGTCTAAATTAATTAATATGTCTAAATCCTGTTCCCATTTTGATCTTATTTTGGTATAGGGTGTGAGATATAGATCTATACCTAATTTTTGCCATACTATTTTCCAGTTTTCCTAGCAATTTTTGTCAAATAATGAGTTCTTATCCCAGAGGCTTATTGATGTCTTTGGGTTTGTCAAATAGTAGATTGCTGTAGTCATTTACTGCATTCAGAAATTTCCAATTCTTGGCCATCACAAACAGGGCTGCTATGAATATTTTTGTACAAGTGATATTTTTACCCTTTTTCATTTACTGAGTTTCTTTTGAACCTATCCTAATCCACTGATCCATTATTCAATTTCTTAACCATTACCAGGCAGTTTTGATGACTGCTACTTTATATATAGTTTTAGATCTGGTAGAGCTAGACTACTGTCCTTAACTTTTTTTTCCCATCAGTTCCCTTGCTATTCTTGCCCTTTTGTTTCTCCAGATGAATTTTGTTACTATTTTTTCTAGTTCTGTAAAGTAGTTATTTTGGTAGTTTGATTGTTATGGAACTGAATAAGTAATTTAATTTGAGTAAAATTGTCATTTTTATTATATTAGCTTGACCTAACCATGAGCTTTTTTTTTTTTTAGGTTTTTTGCAAGGCATAGGTAATGGGGTTAAGTAGTTTGCCCAGGGCCACACAGCTAGGTAATTATTAAGTATCTGAGACTGGATTTGAACCCAGGTACTCCTGACTCCAGGGCTGGTGCTCTATCCACTGTGCCACCTAGCCTGCTAGGGGACCTATCCCGAGCCATAGCCTGGATATATACCTTTCCCAGTCTTTGGACGTCATGGACCTTCCTTGGGGACATCCAGGTCCTCCTTGGCCCCTGGGTGCTCCTAGCCCATAGGTGGCCAAGGTCCAGAGCTGGGTCCCTGACACTAGCCACCCCTTTTTCTTCTCTTATTGCTGAGGCTAACATTTCTAATATGATATTGAATAATTAGTAGTGATAATGGGCATCCTTGTTTCACCCCTGATCTTATTGGGAGTGCCTCAAGCCCTTTCCCATTGCATATATTGCTTGTTGATGGTTTCAGATAGATACTGCTTATTATTCTAAGGAACAAACCATTTATTCCTACACTCTCTAGTGTTTTTAGTAGGAATGGATGCTGTATTTTGTCAAAACCTTTTTCAGCATCTATTGATATAATCATATGATTTCTGATAGGTTTGCTACTGATATAATTAATTATACTAACAGTTTTCCTAATATTGAACCAACCCTGCATTCCTGGGATAAATCCTACTTGGTCATAGTGTATTATCCTGGTGATAATTTCTTTTTTTTTTATTTTTAGGTGTTTTTTTTTTTGTAAGACAAATGGGGTTAAGTGGCTTGCCCAAGGCCACACAGCTAGGTAATTATTTAGTGTCTGAGGCCGGATTTGAACCCAGGTACTCCTGACTCCAGGGCCGGTGCTTTATCCACTATGCCACCTAGCCGACCCCCTAGTGATAATTTCTTGTAATCGATTTGATAAGATTTTATTTAATATTTTGGCACCTATATTCATTGGGGAGATAGGTCTATAATTTTCTTTCTCTGTTTTAACTCTTCCTGGTTTAGGTATCAGCACCATATTGGTGTCATAGAAAGAGTTAGGCAGAGTTCTGTCATAGAAAAAGTTAGGCAGATTGTCAGTGCCGCAACCAATGCCTCTGCTCCCTAGTTGCCCCTGTGGCCGATCAGGCTTGCCCAGCTGTTAGGCTTCCACTCTCTAGTCTACCCCACTGATCAGGCTAGTCGAGTTATCCTACTCTCGCCTGCCCCGCCAATCAGGCTAGTGAACCTCTCAGGCTCTGACCCTGTCCTGTGCTCCCCACAGAGTCCACCATCTGCTCCCAGACTCATCCATGATCCTGGAGGACAAACCTTGAGGTAGATCTTCTCCTAGTTCTCTTTCTTGGTTTTGTAGATAGAATTTCTGTTAAGAGATTTGTTTCATATTATGTATGAGGGAAGATCAGGAGACTAGCACTGTGCCTGTCTTCTCTCCACCATCTTGGCCTAAAGTCCTCTCCTATTTTTTAAAATAGTTTATGTAGAATAGGAATTAATTGTTCCTTAAATGTTTGGTACAATTCACTTGTAAATCCATCTGGACCTAGAGACATTTTCTTAGGGAGTTTATTCATGGTTTCTTCCATTTCTTTTTCTGAGATGGGGTTAAGTAATTTATTTCCTCTTCTGTTAATCTAAGCAGTTTATATTTCTGTAAATATTGATCTATTTCACTCAAGTTGCCCAATTTATTGGCATATAGTTCGGGAAAGTAGCTCTGAATTATCTCTTTAATTTTCTCCTCACCCTTTTCATTTTTGATACTGGTAATTTGGTTATCTTCTTTCCTTTTTTAAAAAATCCGATTAACCATAGATTTGTCTACTTTATTGCTTTTTTCATAAAACCAAATCTTAGTTTTATTTATAAGATCAATGGTTTTAATCTCTCCCTTGATTTTCAGAATTTCTAATTTGGTATTTAATTGGGGTTGTTTAATTTGTCCTTTTTCTAGCTTTTTGAGTTCATACCCAATCCATTGATCTCCTCTTTTCTCTATTTTATTCATATAGGCATTTAGAGACATAAAGTTTTTCCTCAAAACTTCTTTTGCTGCATCCCATAAATTTTGGTACAACGTCTCATTATCATCATTTTCTTGGATATAATTATTGATTATTTCTACTATTTGCTGTTTGATCCACCCATTATTTATAATAAAGTTATTTAATTTCCAATTAGTTCTTGGTTTTAAATGAGGCAGAATCCTGACCCTTTATTACATGCAATTTTTATTGCATCATGTCTAAGAAGGGTGTATTTATTATTTCTGCCTTTCTGCATTTGATTTTAAGGTTTTTATGCCCTAGTACATGGTCAATTTTGGTGAAGGTACCATGTACTGGCAAGAAAAAGGTAGATTCTTTTCTATCCCCATTAAGTTTTCACCAAAGGTCTATCATATCTATGTTTGCTAAGATTTAATTCACCTTCTTAACTTCCTTCTTGTTTATCTGTTGTTAGATTTATCTAGTTCTGAGAGATTAAGGTTTCCCATTATTAAAGTTGTCTATTTCTCCTTATAATTCACTCAGCTTTTCCTTTAGCAATCTGGATGCTATACCATTGGATGCAGTAATGATATAGCCTTTTATTTTTTTCAACATTTTATTTGTTTTCCAATTATATACAATAGTAATATGTACCCATCATTTTTTGCAAGACTCTGAATTCTACAATTTTTCCCACTTCTCCCTTCCCCCCCCACAGAAGGCTGTCTGACAGTCTCTACATTGTTTCCATGCCATACATTGATGTAAATTGAATGTTATAAGAGTAAGCATAAGAATAAACATAAACCCCCTCCCCACCCAAGAATATGAGAAACCTCAAGAATAGAGAGAGAAAAACTGTACTTCAGTCTGTGTTCAGATTTCAATGGCTCTGTCTCTGAGGTGAGTTGCTTTCTTTATCATAAGTCTAACAAGGGGCAGCTAGGTGGCGTAGTGGATAAAGCACCGGCCCCGGAGTCAGGAGTACCTGGGTTCAAATCCGGTCTCAGACACTTAATAATTACCTAGCTGTGTGGCCTTGGGCAAGCCACTTAACCCCATTTGCCTTGCAAAAACCTAAAACAAAGAAGCAAACAAACAAATAAATAATAAGTCTACCAGAGAAGTTGCTTTAATATTTTTCCCACAGTTGCTATTACTAGCTGTACCTCCACGTATAAAAGTATGTTGAATCTGAGTACCCTTTCCCTCAATCTTCCCTTTCTTCTATCACCTATTCCCCGCTTCCCTCCCCCTATTCCCCTTCATCCCATCCCTTTCCTCCCATCCTTCTTCAGGGCAAGATAGATTTCCTCACCCTATTAAGTGTGTGTGTCATTTCCTCCCTGAGCCATTTCCAATGAGAATGAAGGCTTACTCATTATCCCTTGCCTTCCCCACCTCCACTCCATTGAAAAAGTTTTTTCTTGACTCTTATGTGAAATCTCTCAGCTTCTTCTTCATCTCCTTTTCCTTCCTCCAAGTACTTTTCCCATTACCCATTGACTCCATCCCTTTACCACATCATACCATTATACTCTACTCCTTCCTATGTCCTGTCTATATATGCTCTTTCTAACAGCTCTTGTAAATGAGAAAGTTCATATGAGTTATCAAAATTTTCTTCCCATGCAGGAATACAAACAGTTCAACATCATCAAGTTCCTCATAGTTAGTCCTCTCTTCCACTCCCTCTATGGCTCACCAGAGTCCTGTACTTGAAGATCAAACTTTCTCTTCAGCTCTTCTCATTTCAATAGCAAAGTTTGAAAGTCCATCTTTTCCCCTGAAAGAGGATGTTCAGTTTTGCTGGGTAGTTGATTCTCGGTTGTAAACCAAGATCTTTTGTCTTCTGGAATATCATATTCCAATCCCTACGAGCCCTTAATGTAAATGCTGCCAGATCCTGTGTAATCCTGACTATGGAGCCTCAGTAGTTGAATTGTTTGTTTCTCACAGCTTTTAGAATTTTCTCTTTGATTTGGGGAGTTTTGGAATTTGGCTATAATATTCCTGGAAGTTTTCCTTTTGGGATCTCTTTCAGGGGGTTATTGGTGAATTTCCTCAATTTCTATTTTACCCTCAGCTTCGAGAATCTCGGGGCATTTTTGCTATGTTATTTCTTGAAAAATGGAGTCTAGGCTCTTCTCCTGGTTGTGCCTTTCAGATAGCCAAATAATTTTTAAATTATTTCTTCTGGATCTGTTTTGAGATCAGTTGTTTTTCCAGTGAGATATTTCACATTTTCTTCTAATTTTTGGCTTTTTTGGAAGTTTATATTTCTTCCTGCTTTCTTGCAAAGCTTCCTTTAGTTCCATTTTGCATTTGAAGTAGTTATTTTCTTCAGAGAACTTTTTTATCTCATTTTCCAGCTTGCCATTTCTGCTTTTATGGCATTCTTTTCCTTGTTTGCCTTTTGCTTTGCTTTTTCCATTTGGCCTAAACTGGTTTTTAACATATTATTTTCTTCAGTATTTTTTTGTATATCTTTCACCGAGCTTTTGATTTGGTTTTCATGATTTTTCTGTATCGCTCTCATTTCTCCTCCCAGTTTTTCCTCCCCCTCCCTTAATTGCTTTTCAAAGTCTTTTTTGAGCTCATCCATAGACTGAGCCTATTTTATATTTCTCTTGGAGGTTTTGGATATGGAATCTTCAATTTTGTCATCATCTGAATATGTGTTTTGATCTTCCATGGGAGTAAAGCAATTCTCTATGGTCAGATTCTTCTTTCTCTGTTATTAACTCATTTCCTCAGCCCAAGACTAATTTACAACACTTCCAAGGCTTTGGGGTTGTATTTTTTTTGGGGGGGGGACACCCCACTGGGACCTTTATTCCTCCTTTTGCTCTCTAGCCTGTGCTTTGATATGACCACTGCACTTCCCTCTACCCTGGGGCTATAAGGGGAGATCCAGCTTGGTTATTTATTATAGAAGCCCAAATGGCAATATCTGAGTGTAGGCAAACAGCAGAGTTCTACCCCAGGGAGAGCAATCTCTGCAGACTTCCCTTACTATCTCTGGGGTTGCAGGCTGCTTTCTTCTGATTCTTGCTGCAGATTCTGCGGCTGTGCACCTCACTCCACAATCACTGAGATGCAGCAGAGTTCTCTTCCCTCCCCTTCAAGCTGTTGCTGGTGATCTCTGGGCTGGGATGTGCTGGGCTGGGCTGTGCTGCAGCTTTTTTTCCAAGCCCTAGTCCTGGTGAAACACACCTTTCCTGTGGGACTTCTAAGTTATCTTGGACTGGGAAAATGTATCATTCAGTCTTTCTGTGGGTTCTGCCCCTCTAAATTTTGACTAGAATCATCTTTTGGGGGGGGTTTGGGGGGTTGGAGTTCCTGGGAAATGCCTTCACGCTGACAACTTGGCTCCGCCAAATCCTCAATGATGCCTTTTAAGAAGATGTAGTTTTCTTCCTTATTTCATTTAATGAGACTGATTTTTGCTTTTACTTTGTCTGAGATTGGGATCACTACCCCAGATTTTTTAACTTCTGCTGAGTTACAATATATTTTGCTCCAACTTTTTACTTTTACCCTTTGTGTATCTCTCTGCTTCAAATGTGTTTCTTGTAAACAACATATTGTAGGATTCTGGTTAATTCATTTAGCTATCCTCTTCTGTTTTTTGGGACAGTTCATTCCATTCACATTTATATTTAAGATTACTAATTCTATATTTCCCCTCCATTCTATGTCTCCATTAATATTTATCTTTCCTTTTCTCTTATTCTTCCTCACCAAAATTTTACTACCTTTCCCCTATGACTTTTATCATTTATTTACTTATTTTTTGGAAGGCAAATGGGGTTAAGTGGCTTGCCCAAGGTCACACAGATAATTATTAAGTGTCTGAGACCAGATTTGAACCCAGGTACTCCTGATGCTTTATCCACTGCACCACCTAGCCGCCCCTCCCATGACTTTTCTTTTAGGAATTTAAATTTGTTTATTTTCACTTACACCTTCCTTCCCTTTTATCAGTCCCTTCTTCCCTTATCTTTCCTTTTCCCTGTTCCTCCCTTCCCTGTAGATTGTTAGATTTTTAAACCCAAGTGGTAAATATATTTTATTCCCTCACTGGGCTAAATCTATTGAATAGGGGTGGTGATAGGCAAGTGATGAAGTAGCAGATGCAGATGTACTGGATGCTGTAGTCACAACCCTGCACAAAGGTGGCCCAGGCCATAGTGTTGTTTCTCCACTGAAAGCAGCAGTGAGATTTGGCAGTCCCCTGGTGACTGAGCAACCCTTCAAGGACTGCACTGCTCACCTCCTGATGCGAGGAAGAGGCTAGAAAAGCTGTCCTAAAAATTGTCTGCTTACCCAACCCTGGCCTGATTGCCACGACAGGAGGGTATCCCACAGTGTGGTTGATACACAAAAATAATCTATAAAAACTTCAACACAAGATCCAATAGACCTAAAAGATGAATAGTTCTTGTTACAAGAGAACTCAGCAGGTATCATATCAAAATAGCTGCCCTGAATGAAATAAGGCTGGTAAATGAAGGTCAGCTTACTGAAACTGGAGCTGGATACACATTTTTCTGGAATGGCCACAGAGAAGGGGAATGCCATGAAGCTGGGGTAGGTTTTCAAATCAAAACTAATGACTACTGTCTCAGGGACTCTGGAGTTGTCTCCTCACTTGCTAAGACTGGAGGAAGCGAATTATAATTCTCCTTCTGGATCTAACATTCCATGATAAGAATTATGTAATGATAGCCTGAGAGCCAGAGATCACTTAACCTTCTCCAGGCATACATTACAAGGAGAAAACATGGGAAACAGAACGAGAGGCAGAAATGCTTTTAGGGCACAATAATTTTATTGTGACTAGTCTGTAAAAACACAATACATGAGAATGTACTTTTTCACTGGAGATCCCAGCATCATACTTAAAAATCTTTAGCCATTTCACATATTCAACTACCTACCATCTGGTTTAATTAGAAATGAGAGGGAGGACAGTGTGAGTTTAAAACCCTGGTTTGGGTTGTAAAATCTGAAACCCATCAGTGTAAAGTGCATATGGTTCAGTGCAAAGAAGAATTTGAAGGGGATAGAAACATCTCTAGTGGGTTGTGCCATTGGCCTGTTGGAAAGAGTCCATTTTTTGATAAAGAGGAAAAGTCACTCAAATTCTTTATGCCTTCCCCAAAGTGGTTCTAACATTTCCTCTGGACCTCTAACTAGACAGAAGCAATTCATCTGAAAGACATCCAAAGCAGATGTTAGTTTAACTTCTAAAAGAATGTTCAGAAGCACTTACTGCACTCACCTCTGCATCAAATGAGATGACCAGATTAAGTTCCAATTGGCAAGACACCTTTCTAGGAGTTGGAGATTGGATGGTTTTGAACAATAGGTCATTTTTAGACTCAAGTCAGTAAGTACCATAGGCTCTATCTACCGATGCCATGTTTTCATTTGGAATCTATTTTTTTTTAATCTTAGAGAAAAAAAGAGCAGCTTTGTACTGAGTGATTTCTTCCTATTCCTCAACAAGAAATAATTTCTTTTGTTCACAATTCCTTAATTATTTTCATTGTTACAGCATAAGGAAGAAACAGGCAACTTTCCTAATGGTTAGATGGTTCCCTAACCCTATCTGAAGGAGCAAAACAATTCTTTTGGCACCAGCAATAAAATCAACATTTCATTTCATTTCTGTTTGGTCAAAGTAGATGTCCAATCCTAGGCTGTTGTTTTTCTAGGGGAAGAGTTCTTTTACTTAATCATCCTTGCTATTAAGATATTCTAATTTGTGGAACTCACAAAGGCCTGTGAATTCCTTCTTCCCAGGGAGCTGGTAATCCTTGAGTGGTGAAAGGCATTACTGTATTTTCAGACTTAGCATTACAAGCAGTAAAAAAGGGTTTGTTTCCATTCTAGTATGCTGGCCTAGCAGTGATATGTACTTCCTATCCACATCATGACTGTCAGGCAGATGAGTGGCATGTCTGGATACTACCATTCACCACAATTCTCAGATCCCAAGATCATGAGAATCCCTTTCCTATTCCATGAACTTTCAAAATTTCATATTAACAATTTGTGCTCATGAGAGAAGAGCATCAATTTTATTTTGCGATAAACATGATCCTCAAAATAAAGCCCATGAATCTTATAGAAGGACTGGAAAGTAAGCAGAATTAACTTTCTTGCAGTGCTTTGTAATCCTTTCAGCTGAGATAATACAAAAACATTTCTGTACCAAGGGGATTGTGTATAAACAAAATGTACTGGGTTAAGAACTAAAGCACACAAGGAAAGTTTCAAGATTAGCAAAAAGGCAAAATTAAAGTGCCTCTTCTCACTGGAAGAGAGTTTAGTTTGTTCAGAAAAGCCTAGGCACGCATGCATACACAAATATACACTCACACACACACACACACTTATACACTCACTCTCTCTCTCTTACAATGTGAGGTAGAAAGAACTGGTCATCAAACACACACACACACACATTCACAGACATATGGCACTTATGTGAAGAGGGCAAGAAGGTTTTCAACTCTGCTCATTTAAAAGTGGGGACAGAGTCATATAAGAGTCGTGCTTTGGGAAGATGTACAATGCATGGCTACTGTTTCTCTTTGCTGAGTTTCTTGGCATTGACTGCTTGAGCAGTCATTTCCTAGAACTGAAGCCATGGGGACACCTAGTGCGGGAGGTGAGAAGCCATTGGGCACAGATATCCTGGACCACTTCGTCCCCGCTGTTCTGGGCTGCCTGCTGCACCTGCTGGACGAGGTCTGTGGCACGTGAGAGCTCTTGCTTCACTGCTATCAGGTAGGCAGAACGCAGCTTGCTACACATCAGATAGGCCAGAACCTTGAAATCATGCGTGCAGAAGGGAGAAAAGGGAGTCCATTAGTAAGATCAGGGGATCAGTGGGGAATTTAGTTTTCTTTTTTTTTAAATCAAAAGAACCTGCAAACTGGAAGAGGCTCTGGTGTCCACAACTGCCCTAATCCTCTCTCTCCAAGAAAATTTATGTGTCGTTAGACCAGTGTCACAAGTCTATCTCAGACTGGAGGTCTCATTTGCACCATTCCTTCCCAGTCACACTGTCCCCTTGACCTGGCCTTCCTACCAGCCTTAGAAGATCACTTCCTAGACTTTAAGGCCTTGCCAGCAGGGCACAATGATCCCCTTTCTCCATATTCTCTGACTTGCAGGAAAATCTGCCTTGATTTATTGAGTCTTGATAAAAAAAAAAGTTAAAGAGATTTTTCTAAATGAACTTCTACAAAGAAACTAGGAGATAGGAAAGAATGAGCTCTAAGTTTCTAATCCCAGTTAAAAAAACATTCACAGAAAAGGTTGGCTAACATAATTTCAAGATCACCCAGAGTCTGGTCCCTTTCCTTTGCCTCCAGCCATCTGGTTGGCAATGACCCAACTCCTTTGTCATTCACTGATCAGACAGAACTGCCTTTCTACTTCTAAAATTAATTTCTCCAGTGACAATGCAGCTTTCATTACCTAGAACTTTTCTTTGGACAGTAGTTTCTTCTCATAATCAAAAGGAGACCCTTCTCTTTCTGGCAAATGTAAAAAAGTTTCTGTACTCCTTTTTGCCCTATCCACTAATTTTTCTGAAGTTGAAATTTGGAATTATGCCTAAAGGACAACAAAAATGTGCATACCCTTTAATCCAGCAATATCACTACTGGGTCTATACTCTGAAGAGATGATGAAAAAGGGTAAAAACATCACTTGTACAAAAATATTCATAGCAGCCCTGTTTGTGGTGGCAAAGAATTGGAAATCAAGTAAATGTCCTTCAATTGGGGAATGGCTTAGCAAACTGTGGTATATGTATGTCATGGAACACTATTGTTCTATTAGAAACCAGGAGGGATGGGAATTCAGGGAAGCCTGGAGGGATTTGCATGAACTGATGCTGAGTGAGATGAGCAGAACCAGAAAAAACATTGTACACCCTAACAGAAACATGGGGGTGATGATTAACCTTGAAGGACTCACTCATTCCATCAGTGCAACAATCAGGGACAATTTGGGACTGTCTGCAATGAGAACTGTGGAGTTTGAACAAAGACCAAGGACTATTAACTTTAAGTTAGGGAAAAAACCTGATATCTTATTGTCTGATCTTGCTATCTCTTATACTATATGTTTCTTCCTTAAGGATATGATTTCTCTCTCATCACATTCAATCTGGATTAATGTATACCATGGAAACAAATGTAAAGACTGGCAAATTGCCTTCTGTGGGGGGAGGGAAGTAAGATTAGGGGAAAAATTATAAAACTCAAAATAAATAAAATCTTAGAAAGAATAAAAAGAATGCCTCTAAGTTTCAGTTGATTTGTAAAACAGAAATTACTGAGCAGTCCTGACTTCAAGAATTATTAGGTTACCAGATTTGCTCACTTCCTTTGGAATGTTAATGATTCAGTCCATGAGTGGTTTTCTAGAATCACATCATTACTATCTATTAAAGTTTAATACTTTAAACATATATTTAAAACATTACAAATAAAATTCCCAAATGAAAAGGGACATTTTTCTCTAAAGTCTGACTCCCTAATGCCTACAGTGATTGCTATCCAAGTATTCAATATGTGCTAATGATCACACTGACCCTTTTCATGAGAAAAATATAAGGATTGATGGAAGAACAATGATAAAAAACTATGAGTATTTATTTATCTGATGGACCTATTAAAAGCCTGTGTAATACCAAAAAGAACTGGAAGGTGGGTCATGAAGTCTACTCTAGTCAGAAAGTTGGCACAGCAGAGCACCAGTTCTGACTTTGCCACTGAGCCATTTTAGACTTGTGGGAAAATCATTTGCCATGTACACAACAACCTCCTCTACTCAATCCTACCTTCTCAATTTAGGAAAATAAGTCAGAATATCACTTTTCTTTATTTTGCTGAGATATCAAGGGATTAAAAAAAAGGGAATATTGAGCATTCTTCAGGAAATATTAAATTATCTGTAATGTCATCCTGATCAGTTTCTGAGGTCAAGAGGCAGTTTTTTGAATCCCAATTTTGCTCATGCAGGACATAGATAAACCAAGACAACAAGATGGTTGTGCTGCATAGGGCAAGGCAGGATAAAACCTGGTTTATTTACTTAGTGGTCATGAAGGTCTCCAGGGAGCCTCATTAGTAACAAGAATTCTGTGCTTTCTAGACAAACAGGTACCTATTACTCCACCCTAACCAAGGCAAGAAGGAAAAAAAATCCACTAATTTATGACTATTCCATGCTTTTCCCTCATGTCCTTAGGGAAAGAGACATGCTTTAGGGAGTGAGAAGTTACCAGAAGGTGCTGAGCAACAGATGGAGCTAGGGAGTTTTCTTTTGTATCCAAGAAGATATCCTTTACTTATTAGTAACGAAGTATAGGAAGCTTTTGGCACCAGATTCAATTAGTTGATTGATTGAAGAAAGCTCTCCAGAAATCGATCTCAATACAAAAAACTAGAATAAGAATAGCCTTGAGAATCCTGAGGTATATTTATCTCAGGGATGAGGCAGAATAAGGCAGTCTCATATAGTGAAGTGGCCTCCCTCCCCACTCCCTATCAGTAATCCTAGCACTCCATAGCTAGTAGAGTTAAACATGAGGGTGACGAAGAGATACATTCAGGAAGGGTGGAAGAGCACTACCTGATCATTTGAAATCAAGAAGACTGACCTGGCTTTAAATTCTGTCTCTGCTACCTGGGTGACCTTGGGTAAGTCTATGAATCTCTCTTTGGGTATCAGTTTCTTCAGACGTAAAAAACAGGGTTGGACTGGGCAGCTAAAAGTCCTCTACAGCTCTGAGTTTAGGATCTTATGGTATGATCAGGAGTAAGAAATACAACATTAAGCCAAAAGTGCTTCAAATCAGCTTAGGCAAGAAATTCAGAAATCTCAGGTTTAAAAATGATTTGGAGAATCAGGGAGTTTATGCTTACTTTGTTGTCATCACTGTGTATTGCCTGGATTAGGCCATCCAATTCCTGTGAAGAAGAAAAATAAAGCTATCATAAGGTGGTTGGGAATGGGGGAAGAGAGTTTGCTTCTTTCTCAGCTAAGCCATTCTGACTTTAGGTTTGGGAATGCCTTCCTCGTTTTTCTTTCCTAACTCAAATTCAATTATAGGGATAGCTAAAAGGGAATTAATTGGTTACATCAATTCTGGGCAACTCGGGAGATAAATTCCTAATTTAAGGTTCAAGGAAGGCTTTATTTCTTCACCAGAGTGTGGTCTCAATGCTAAAGAGAGGGCATTGTTCTGATTTCTTGCTTTGTGTAAGATCATTCAATTCCTGACTACAAAATCAAAACACCACATGTGCTCTTCTGGGACACTAGGACCCAGTGAAACAAGTTTAATTTACTCTTCTCTGGACCAGAAAAGGCTTGGTCCACCCAGAAGTTTTGGGTTCTTGCTGTGATATGTGACTAGACTTTTTTTGGTTAGTTAGTTGTTTGTTTTTGCAAGGCAATAGGGTTAAGTAACTTGTCTAAGCTCATACAACTAGGTAATTATTAAGTGTCTGAACTCAGATTCTTCTGATTCCAGGGCCATTACTTTATCCATGCGCCACCTAGCTGCCCTGTGACTAGACCTTTAAAATAATTTAGTACAGAACTATAATTTCATCAATATGAAGAGTTCCCTGAAATGGAAAACTCTTTTCACTGATAGAGATTAGTAATTTACCTATACCTTAAGGAGACTTATTCAGGATCACAGCAGGAATAGTTAAGAAGCAGTACCTGAGCCCATGTCTTTCTAATTACACTACATTGTCTCTCTGATTTATCACAAAATAAATTCCTACTGGTTTTGAAAAGTAAAATTTTCTGTGATTATAAAAATGACTATAAACAAAGTCAGACTAAAGCAGACACTTTCTTCATGAAGGCCTACTGCCAGAATGTCATCTCTGGACCTGCAGAGAGAGAGCAAAACTTTTCTCTGGCTCCAAAGACAACTCCAAGGATAATCCAAAGTAGGTACAGATTGAAGAATTCTTCTAAGAGTTAAAAAAAAAAAAACAGAAGACTACCAAGGCATAGCAGAATTTTGTTTCTAGAAGGAGAGCAAGTAATGGTATTTCAGTTCTACTTAAGTGCTACACTAGTGATTTTCAACATTTGTTTTTTGTTGGGGCTTTTTTTTTTGGTTTTTACAAGGCAATGAGGTTAAGTGACTTGCTCAAGGTCACACAGCTAGGCAATTATTCTTAAATGTCTGAAGTCGGATTTGAACTCAGGTCCTTCTGACTCCAGGGCTGGTGCTCTATCCTCTGTGCCACCTAGCTGCCCCTACATTAGCAATTTTTACATGGAGGGGTCCTATTACAAAAATGCCATCACCATTATCGACTTAGGGAAATAAGGGCATCTTCAAGAGCATTAATTGTTTTCAAAGAGGGCAGAGTAAAGAATAAGACATTGGGATACTGAAGAGAGAAGTGGATGAGGAGAATGGGGGAAAAATGTTACCTGGGATGGGATACTCCCAAATTTCTCCAGGCAACTAAGGAGGATAGTATCACCATCATTCTTGGCTGCCACACCAGACTCATTCACACATTTGAGAAGTTGTCGTATCTCACTGTACTTCTCTCTTTTCACCAGTTGCTGGGCAGCTTTACAATAAGTGGCAGGAGCATCCAGCTTGAAGTCCTAGGTCAGAAAAGTGGAATAGAAGGTTTAAGATGTCAGAAGACATATAATAGGATGGGTAAATCTTGATTCCAAGGAGGGAAGCAAGGAGAATGCCATGACAAGCACTCTGAGTAAGGGGGCTGTATCACCAGCCTCACTTTCTCCCCCAGAGCCATCTGGGTCCACTGGTCAGATATGAGTCAGGATGACTGGACATGGCCCTGGATGTGAGGCAATCAGGACTAAGTGACTTGCCCAAGGTCACAGAACTAGTAAGGATCAAGGGTCTGAGGCTGGATTTGAACTTCTGGCCTCCTGAGTCCAAGGCCAGTGCTCTATTCACTGCTGCCCCTGTGTTGTGATTATAAGTTCTAGGATAAGCACCAGGTGAATAACTTGGGTTTTTTAAAACATTAGTTAAAAATATGTGCACCTTGGTACATAAACATGCATTTAAGTAGTATCTCCTTAAAATTCTTATGCACTCCAACTCAGGGCCTAAAAGGAATCCCTTGCTTTCTTCCCAGGGTCACTATCTAAGAGAATTCTCAAGTCAGGATAATTTCACTTTGCCTCCCAGAAATCACTCTCCTCATGAGATGCTCATATAATTATCTACACCAAGTCTTTTTTTTTTATCTCTGCTGGGACACGGCAAGACAAACACAATCATGCTTCTGTTGTGAAAGGAAGCTCTTGAAGATAGGATGTTAGTACAATTAGATTAGATGATAGGACAATTAGGCATATACTGAATTAGCTGAATGACTGAATAAGAATAATAATAATTGTTACTAGTTCATGTCAAATTTGTGATTGTTCTTAAAGAATTTATCATTTCCCATTTGTGTTGAACTAGCAATGCTAGTTTTAGAAATAAGAGAAGGAAAAGAAATTGAAGGAAGAATAGGCAAATGAAAAAACAAAAAACAAAATTATTCCTTGAAGATGAATGATGATATGCTTGAAGAATCTCAAAGAATCAACTAAAAACTAGGAAACAATAACTTTAGCAAAATCTGTTTACTTCACTAAATGTGTCAGGATATAAAATAAACCCACATAAATTATTAGCATGTGTACATATCACCAACAAAGTCCAACAGTAAGAGATAAAAAGAGAAATTCCATTTAAAATAACTATAGACAAAATTTGGGAGTCCCCCTGCCAAGACAAACTCAAAAACTATATGAACATATTTTAAAACACTTTTCACCCAAATAAAGTCAGATATAAATAATTAGGAAAATATTAACTGCTCATGGGTACACCAAGCTAATATAATAAAAATGACAATTCTACCTAAACTAATATACTTAGTGTCCCACAAAAAAAAATTATTTCATAAAGCTAGAAAAAATAATTTTCAAAGAATTACTACAGGAGAATTGCCCTGATATTCTAGAAGTAGAGGGCAAAATAGAAATGGAGAGAATCCACAGATCCACCCGAGAAAGAGATCCCAAAAAACCAAACCCTAGGAATATTATAGACAAATTCCAGAACTCCCAAGTCAAAGAGAAAATATTACAAGCAGCCAGAAGGACACAGTTCAAATATCATGGAGCTGCAGTCAGGATCACACAGGACTTAGCAGCAACTACACTGGAAGCTCGTATGGCTTGGAATATAATATACCAGAAGGCAAAAGAGCTTAGAATGCAGCCAAGAATCAACTACCCAGCAAGGCTGAATGTTCTCTTCCAGGGAAAAAGATGGACTTTCAATGAACCAGGGGAATTTCAAATGTTCCTGTTGGAATGGCCAGAGTTGAACAGAAGGTTTGATCTTCAAATACAGGACTCAGGTGAAGCATGGAGATTGGAAGAGAAGGGGAAAATATGAGGGACTTAATGATGACGAACTGCATGTATTCCTGCATAGAAAAATGACACTGATAATACTCATATGAACCTTCTCAGTTAATAGAGCAGGTAGAAGGAGCTTTTATAGTTGAAGCACAGGAGAAAGCTGAATTCGAAGATAAAATATGGTGTAAAAATGGAGTCAATAGAAAAAAGGGAAATGTAAAGGGAGAAAGAAAAAAGGCGAGGGGGAATAGGCCAAGATATTTCCTATGATAAGATTTTTCTTTATTACAATGAGCTATTGCAATGATATGGAAGGGGGGAAGGCAAGGGGGAATGAGGGAATCTTTGCTCTCATCAGAGGTGGCTAGGAGAGGAAACAACACATATACTCAATGGGGTATAGGCATCTGGAGTAAGAAGGATGGGGGGCCAGGGGGAAGGGAGGGATGTGAGTAATGGAGGAGAGGATGGACCATGGAGGGAGAGTGGTCAGAAATGGCTCAGGGAGGAAATGACATACACACTTAATAGGATGAGGAAATCTATCTTGCCCTGGAGAAGGATGGGAGGAAAGGGACGGGATGAGGGGGAATGGGGGGAGGGAAGGGAGGAATAGATGACAGAAGAGAGGGAAGATTGAGGGAGATTCAACACACTTTTGGACAGAGCCAGGATGAAAGGAGAGAGAGAGAGAGAGAGAGAGAGAGAGAGAAAAATAGAATAAATGAGATGAGGGTGGGGAGAAAAAGAGTAGAAGTACAGCTAGTAATAGCCATTGTGGGAAAAATATTGAAACAACTTCTCTGGTGGATTTATGATAAAGAAAGCAACTCACCTCAGAGATAGAGCCATTGAAATCTGAACACAGACTGAAATACAATTTTTTTTCCTCTCTCTCTCTCTCTCTCTCTCTCTCTCTCTCTCTCTTCTTGGGGTTTCTCATCTTCTTGAGGAGGGGGGTTTATATTTATTCTTATGTTTACTCTTATAACATTCAATTTACATCAATGTATGGTATGGAAACTGTGGAGACTGTCAGACAGCCTTCTGTGGTGGGGGGAGGGAAGGGAGGGGGGGGGGAAATTGTAGAATTCAGAGCCTTGCAAAAAATGATGGGTACATATTACTATTGTATGTAATTGGAAAACAAATAAAATGTTAAAATATTGAAAAAAAAAGAAGACAAAGTTAGTGAAGATCAAGAAGCTGCCCTGAATTGACAGTCAAGCAAGATTATATGGCTCAATGCGATCCCTTCCTCCTCCCAATCATCGCTTTCTGTCATGTCATTGGTTAGTCTTCAGAGTTACATTCTACTTGTGAAAATCTACCCCAGCAACAAAAAAGAGAATGAAATATTTTCATAAAATATTGCCTCACCATCTAGATGGTGAGAATATCAAAAAGACTTTTAATGACCTTCTGTGTCTACCTAAATGAAACAATGTTTGAGTATGCAAAGTCTTTTACTATCCTCCTAGATGGTAAAAATAGTCTTATCATCAAATAAGAGGCTTATGAACTTCTTTGGATTGCAAGGTTTTTCCCATGAGAAAAAGTCTATCTTTCTAGTGATCTTATCAAAAGTTAGGAAAGTGAGCCACCTGTTTGGAATAGAAGGGGCTTTCTTCTAGAAATAATTTAAGAACAATAGTTTATTCTTTCTTTAATATTTCTTAACCCTGAGAGGACTTCACTAGGAATATTAACCCTAAGAAGGGTTTTGTACAAGCAAAACTAATACAGCCAAAATTATAAGGAAAGAAGAAAACTGGGGAAAAAAAATTTTTTACAGCACATTTCTCTGATAAAGGTCTCAATTCTCAACTATATCGAGAACTGAGTTACATTTATAAGGATATGAGTCATTCCTCAGTTGATAAATAGTCAAAGAATGAACAGGCAGTGTTCAGATGAAGAAATTAAAGCAATCTAAAGCTATGTGAAAAAATACTTTAAATCCCTATTGATTATGCACTCCAACTCATTAAAACAATTTTGGGGAAAATACAAACAATTCTGAGATACCACCTATCAGATTAGCAAAAATGACAGCAAAGAAAATGGTGAATGTTAGAGGGGATGTGGAAAAATTGGGACACTAATACACTATCGGTGGAGTTGTGAACTGATCCAACCATTTTGGAGAGCAATTTGGAACTATGTCCAAAGGACTATAAAACTGTGCATACCTTCTGACTCTGTTGGAGGCCAGATACTTCAGGGCCACCTAGCCACCCCCAACTCTTCATTTAAAAAAGGAAATACAATGGAGGAAGATGTCTGAGTGGTGTGAGATGATGAGGGGAGAAGAAAGAGCCCTTGACAAATTATTTCAATTTTTTTGGTGAATATGATGGGATTTCCAACTCAGAAAGTGAAATGAGAGGATGCTATGATAGGCCTGGAGACAAATGATGGTCTTCAAATGTAGTGTTGAACATTAGTCAGACATATTGTAGAAAGGATTTCTGGATCTTGTTACCTCTTAGACTTCTTGTCTCTTCTCTAAGGATATGATTTCTCTCTCATCACACCCAATTTGGATCAAGGTACAACATGGAAACAAAATAAAGACTGACAGAGTGCTTTCAGTGGGGGTGGGGGTGGGGGGAGGGAAGCAAGATTGGGGGGAAAATTGTAAAACTCAAATATCTTTAATAAAAATTAATTAAAAAAAAAGAAAGGATTTCTATATAGGCATGGAATAGGTGAGATGATTTTTTGAGGTTCTCTACAACTTGGAGAGTCTATGACTCTTACTGGACTGGATTTAGTTACTCTGTCCCCCTTGATACAATCCCATTATAATCTAAGTCATACCTGTAGGACACGAAATGCTATCCCAAAGCCATCTTCCACATTCTTCCCTCCTAGCATTACCTAGAAGGGAAAAGAAATCATTGATATGGCTAGAAGTGCATGGAACAATGGAAAAGGTGCTAAATTTGGAGTCAGAGGATCTGGAATTTTATCTAAGCTCTATCAGTAACAAGCTGAATGATCCTGAACATGTCATTTTTCCTCCTGGGTCTCAGTTTCCTCATATAAAGGATGAACACGTTGGATTAGATGACACCTGTAAAGATCCTTTCATCTTTAAGTCAATGATCTTATGACATATATGTCAGGCATAGGTTGTATAAATGACATGTGTGTCAGGCATAGGTTGTATAAATGACATGTGTGTCAGGCATGGGTTGTATAAACTACCACATACTTTACAGGCAACATCCATTTTCATGTGATTGTTTCCAAACAGGGTTGGCAGGGGCAAGGCTGTAATCTGGGACGTTCCAGTGCTCTCACATCGATGTAGAAACCTGGTGACTTCCAGTTGCAGGCCAACTGTATTCATGTGCCTGAAATTTTGCAATATATAAGCAATGTCAGTCTTCACCTTAGGAATGATGTAACTGGAGCAGGAAACTGAAGCACCATCAGTAGTAAGAGTAGAAAGGTAATAGTATTTGATTCTGGAGGTAAAAGAGACCTATCTGTACAGTTTTCTGAGAAGCTTATAAGAGGACAAAAACAGTTATCCCTTGATGCTCAACAGCACTCTATGACTGGGGTATGCTTTGGAGCTGGAGAATTCATGATCCTAACTTTTCCAACTCCCCCTCTTCAGTTTCTCCAGTCTCTGGATAAAAAAGACCTTCTATAATAGGAACTTTGGCTAGAGTTTCTCCCCACGGATCTGAAAAGGGGGAGAAATTGATCAATATTGTTCATAGCCTTCTTGAAGCCCCAGGCTGAGGGTCGCCTAGATTTTGATCCTACCTTGATACATCAGCTGCATTCATCTTTTTCCGGAAAAAAGTGAGTTTCCTCTTCCCTGTACTCCGGGATGCCTCCTGTAGATAGGTCTTAAGGTGATCCTTAGCCTTAAGCAGCCATGTAAGTTTTTCTCCCAGTTCTGCATATGTCTTTGCTTTATGACAAAAGAATCGAATGCAGGTCATAGCAGCACGGACTTGGTCCTAGGGGAAGAGAAGAGATGGGTAGGTTTGAGAGATCAGGGATTTGGAATTGGTAGTAGTGACCATTCTTACTGGGCTCAGGTCCACGAAGCCCTGCTACCAGTATTTAGAGAGAAATTAATTCAAAAAGCCGAATCAATAGCTTCTTTAAGTTTTCTTTTGTTAGCTAAATTAGATCAAATAATCCTTTAGCAGACTGACTTCTGCTTTCATTCGGTGACAATATGCTTTTAAAGCAGGCTGAGACATACAAATGTATATTTCGTTGAAATATGTTTTTGATTGTTTAGTTTTTCCATTTGTAGTTGAGTAATTCCATTATTTTTATTTTCTTTAGTATTGACAACCTTAAAATTTGATCCAATATTATCATGTTCCCTAGGATGCATCTATTTTTTTAAGATTTTCATTTAATTTTCTTTAATTTTAAATATAATGTCTATAATTCCCTTTTTTCTTTTTTACCAACTATCCCATGCTTATAGTATTTGTGAATCATCTAGAGATGGTAACTGAATTCAAGCTGTTTGATAAAATCACCAGAAGAGTGAAGAATAAAAAAAAAAGAGGGTCCTTAATAAAATTAAGACTTACCTATTACAGAACTGTAACCCATTTTAGAATTAAATTAGCTAAGTGTTTTAAGGGAGCCAAAGAACACCAAGTCTGATTCCAATTTCACTTAATAGCATCCCCAGGAACCAAACTGTGTGGTCTCAACTTCCCAAAATTGTGTAGGCTTAGCTCAACAAAACTCAGTTTCAATATTACAGCAACAACATTGGCTGGGATTATTGTTACCTTCATGAATTGCTGCAGCTCATAGAGAAGGTGATAATAGTTTTGCTTCTGTAGGTGCTGGCAAGCAGCAATCAAGTATTTTCCCCAGCTCTCCAAAGTCGGATCAATGTCTTCTAGTAAGTTTTCCAAAATGTGTAGCTTCCCATTTGTGTAGCTTGGTTGGAAGATGCCTTCAATAAAGACTTCTGGAGGGCTCTCCTAAAAATGGGAAAGGGAAACATCAGAGCAGCCAGTGGTTATACATGCTTTTAGATCAATATGGTGCTAACCCTGAATCCCAACTTTCCTTTTAGCTCCCCCTTGGGAAGTTTTCTCAGGCTTTGGAAAACTGATTAAGACTGGTGTTAGCTGAACTGCCACTGCATAGGGAAAAATTTTCACTACTATCACTCTATGCCAGAAGAAATCCATAGCCCAAAGAGATGGCTTCTAAGCCCCCAACCTTTGAGTTGGATAAGTAAGAAATTGCCTGCTGTCCCTGAATCCCTCACCTTCTTCTGGAGATGCTGCAGGGCTTCTCTCATACAGTTGTGCCTCATGTAGAAACTGATGATGGCAAGGTTGGTGCTGTAGTGATGTAAGTAGAAGAGGCACTCCTGGTAGTAGGCATTGTGCATGGATTTCCCCTCTGGAATCACTTCTAGAGAGAGACTCTTGGTTCGAAGAGTGGCTTCTAACTCCTTCAGAGTGGCAAAATAATCATCATCCTGCTATGAAAACAGGAGTAAAGAGTAGGAAAAGTTCTCTATTTAATAAATAATATTTAGAAAGCACTCACTGTGGGGTAGTCAATAGGAGAGACACAAAGTTTAGATGAGACTTGGATTTTGGCTTTAGGAATTTATAGTTTAATATGGAAATAAGACACATGCATAACTAAACATGTGACTAGGGAGAGCCAAAAGTCAAGGTGGCCCTCTATAATATCACAATGATGTCTCCTTCTCTGAACCAGGCATTCTGCTTGGTGTTCTCTTACCACTGACAGGATAGGCTTTACTGTGGACTCCAGGTATTCAATTACATCCTGTACAAGTCTTGGGCCATGAGTTAGCTGATTGAGGTCAAGGGGCGGCTTGAGACATCGGCTGAACTTCTCACGCGCAGCCATCAGATTCCCAGCTTTGAGGCAGGCCATACCCCAGGCATGCCATGCACCAGTAACATCCAGTCCAGTTTTTGTGGACACCTGGAGGCAAAAAATTATCTAAGGTGTGGGTAGCTGAGAAGGTGAAAGCAACTCCATTTTGTTTAAAGTTCCTTGATCCTGCCCCTGGATCCTTTTGTATGGCAATACTTCATCTTCCTTAAGCCCCATAAACAACCCTACTGCTGAAATAGCAAAGAGAGTTCTATTAGGATGGGGTTAGAAGATATAGCTAACTTGAAGAACAGCCTTTCCTATCACTAGCTCAGAAATAAGCCCTGTCCAATACTAAGGTATCCCATGCCAAATTTACCACCTGGTTAAATCAAAACCTAAATGTCCTTTTGTTCCTTTAGGGAATCTCTCTGCCTGTGTGGGTGGGCTTTCATACTGGCAAACTCAATAAATCCTTATTGGTTCTTAAATTTATGGCACTGGGTTTGAGTTCTAGTTTGCTGAGGCCCTGAATTTAACCCACAATGAATGGGTGTCAGGCAATGAGATTCATTGACAAACTAGTGGAATTCCAGGGGTCACAATTTGGGAATGTCTTGAAACAGACCTTATAGGTTGATGATGAGAATCTGCCATCTGTACTCAGTTGAGCAAGGATTAGCTGTGCTGTACTGATCCACAAATAGTAATGAATAAAGACATCACCAGTGAGGGCTTCTGTGTTTTGTCTTTGTTTCAGTTTAAATGTTTGTATTTAATGCCCAGTATGTTTTCATTGTTGTCTGTGTTTTACAGCTTGGAAAAATCCAACTGACTTTTTCATGTGGTCTAATCAGCAGAAGGAAAAAAAAAGCTTGTAAAGAATGAAAACTTTTTTGTCTAAATTGAGACCTTTATTAACTTTGTTCTTTTGTTTCTTCAGGGAATCTGTAATTATGTGGGTTGGGTTCCCCTGCTGGTGAACTCACAAAATCTTTTTTGGGTCCTAAATTTATGGCATTGGGTTTGGAAGTTTTGATTCTATTATGTTAAGGAACTGACAATTTTTACCCACAGTGGGATAAGTCTAAACTAAAAATATAATGTACCACTCCTACTCAGTCACTGGTTCTATTCAGGATACTCCCTTAACCATGAAGAGCTGACAAGAGTAAATTTTTAGACTAGCAAAAGGAAATTCACTTTACATGTTAGATACAGTCTATGTTCCTCTCTTACCTCAACTCCCAGTTGATAGTACTCAGCTTCCAAAAGTTGGTTCCTTAGTCTTGTTACTGCAGCTGGCTGCAAGATCTGATCCAGAGATGGTACATGTCGATAGGCAGCACCAACTAAAATGTTCAGTACATCCACCTTGCTAATGTAACTATTTGGAAGAAAGAGGCATGGAAATGAGTCTACCCTGAACTTCCTATAAAACAACAGTTGCTTGGGTTCCTGCTTTAATTTTCTACCATGTTTACTAGGATCATGGAGCTTTCTATTTCAGGTTAGGCCTGTCATTTAGCATTTGGTAACCATCTTATTTGAAGCAAAACATTCTATTTGTTTTCCATTCTGGACTGCATTTCAGCCACCTGTAGTCACTGCTAGATGGCTTCAAGTATCTATGTATCTCCAAAACAATCCAATGCTCTGACTCAAGTAGAGGGAGCTATAAAATTAGTTTCTACCTTACTTTAATTTTAAAAGGTAGGTACAATTAGGTCTAGATCCCAAGGAGATCATTAAAAAAGGGAGAAATGCACATGTACAAAAATATTTATAGCAGTTCTTTTTGTAGTGCAAAGAACTGGAAATTGAGGAGATGTCTACTAAGTGGGGATTGGCTGAATGTGAATGTGATGGAGTATAATTGTTTTGTAAGAAATCAGAAGTATCAGGGCAGCTAGGTGGTGCGATAGATAGAGCACTGGCCCTGGAGTCAGAAGGACCTGAGTTCAAATCTGGCCTCAGATGCTTAATAATTGCCTATCTGTGTGGTCTTGGGCAACTCACTTAACCCTATTGCCTTAAAGAAATAAAAAGAAATAAAAAAAAAAGAAATAAGTGTCAAGCAACATGGGGTTTGATGATCAATCTTTTTTTTTAAAGGTTTTTGCAAGGCAAATGGGGTTAAGTGGCTTGCCCAAGACCACACAGTTAGGTAATTATTAAACATCTAAGGCCAGATTTGAACTCAGGTACTCCTGACTCCAGGGCCAGTGCTCTATCAACTGAACCACCTAGCCACCCCTTGATGATCAATCTTAATGGACTTGTTCATTTCATTAGTGCAACAATCAGTGACAACTTTAGGGTATCTGCGATGGAGAAAACCATCTGTATCCAAATAAAGAATTGTGGAGTTTAAACAAAGACCAAAGACCTTTAATTTAAAAAAAAAAAAAAGGAATCTGATTATGTAATTTTGCTATGTCTCATATTTAATTTTTTTTCCTTAAGGATATGATTTCTCTCTCAACAGATTCAATTTTGATCAGTGTATATCATGGAAACAATGTAAAGACTATCAGACTGCCTTCTGTGAGGGGTGGGAGGAGATTGGGGGAAAAAACTGTAAAATTCAAAATAGAAAAAAAAGGAAATCATAAATGTCAGAATTCAGAAAAACCTTGAAGGACTTGCATGAACTGATGCTGAGTGAAGTGAGCAGAATCAGGAGAACATGCACACATTAATATCAATATTGTGATATGATCAACTATGACAGATGCAGCTCCTGCTCCTCTCAGTAATTGAGTGATCAAGGGCAATCCTAAAAGACCTGTTATGAAAAATGCTATCCACAATCAGAGAAAAAAACTATGGAGTCTAAAGAGCAAACATATATGTTTACTTTTTTAAACTTTTTATGTGTTTTCTTTCATTCTCATGGTTTTTTCCTCTTGAGTTCTAATTCTTCTTTCACAATATGACTAATATGGATATATGTTAAACACTATTGTACATGCATAACCTATATCAAATTGCTTGATACCATGAGGAGGGTGGGTGAAAAATATGAAACTCAAAAGTTTGCAAAAGGAGAATGTTGAAAACTATTTTTACATGTAATTGGAAATTTTTTTAAAAAAAGTTTGAAGGTAGGGATTCTAACAATTGCTGATGTTTGTAAAGTAACTGAAAGTTTACAAAGCTCTTTGTATAGATCCCTTTGATCCTCATGAAAGCCATGTGAGGTAGGTACTACAGGTTATTATTATGACCATTTTACATAGGTGGAAAATAAGACATAGAGAGGTTAAGTCCATGGTCATATAGCTAGTAAAACATCAGAGGTAGAACTTGAACTCAGGTTCCTCCTAAAAACAAGAGCAGCACTCTCCATTACACCACATTGCCTTTACAATCTATGATTATGAGCTGGATTACTGTCTGTGACAAAAGTAGGTTTAGAACTTGACCCAGTTGACTCCACCCACAAAATAGCATAATTCTTGTTTGCTACACACCTATTTACAAGACTTTAATGCCACTTGGTCTTAGCTTTAAGTAAAAGACAAGATTTAAGTGAATTTTTTTGCCACTAGAAAGCATTAGATACTGAATGTGCCTTAAGATACTGAATGTGCCTTAAGATCTTGATCAAACTCCAAAAATCAAGATTTGTATTTCTTCCTATTCTAGTCTCTTGGATATAAATTTTATCTCCAGGGACTCAGTATGGGAATTTAGAACCTGAGATTAAAAGACAGTGAAATGAAAATCATATAGGATCTAGCAATGAACTCATTAACATGAATCTATTAGAGTGGACCAACCTCCTGTCCAACCTCATCTATTTGAAGAAGGGGATGGCTGGATAATTGGGAGTGGAAGACATAGATAGAGTGAAACTACCCCTGACCCAAAGGACATCGTTACCTGTCACACAGTGCTAAATCTTGGCTCTGGCCAGCTTTGACAAACATCATCTTGGCACTGAAGAGCAACTGCTTCATGATATCTGTGAGTAGTCCAGCATCCACCTCGGGGTTGGTCAGGCCCTGACTCAGTCGACAGCAATGATCTATCAACTGATGGCCACAGGCAATGCTGTCACGATGCAGGTTCAGGATGGCAATGCACAATGAGGCACTGGGGGCCTAGCCAGGGAGAAGGAAGAAAGCAGTGTCCTAATGAAACATTTTTCAAGTTCTGCCAAGAGAGAAGACATTTCCATTTTACAAATGGGCCAAGTGAAGTAGAGGAGAAGGAACTTAGGGAAAAAAAGTTCCTCTTGTAAAGCAACAGTGAAGCTAAAAATAAATCTAGGGGATCCAAGACCCATTGTATAAAATTTTCATTAGCTGACCTTATGTTTTCCTCTAGGACAGTGGTGGCTGCATGATCAGTTATCACCCATACTTTACCATTACCTGTTCATAGTAAAACTCGCTCCGCACCAGATTATTTTCTTCTTCATTCAGATCTAGAGTCCACTCCAGCTGAGCTGCTTTGGGGACTCGTACCACAGCCAAGTATGGAGGGCTCTCACTTGAGGGGCTATCTGAGGCTGAGGATAGAAATGCCATTCATTGATTCGTCAGTGTGGGCCCTCCAGGAGTCAATGATAAGTCAGTCCAGACAGTAAATAACAATGTAGACATTTGACAACCACAATAGCCTTCTCCTTTCCTTTGGGAGAATTCTGAAGGGAGCAGTATCTCTCTCTCTCTCTCTCTCTCTCTCTCTCTCTCTCTTTTTGTTTAAGTTTTTGCAAGGCAATGGGGTTAAGTGGCTTGGCCAAGGCCACACAGCTAGGTAACTATTAAGTGTCTGAGACCAGATTTGAACCCAGGTACTCCTGACTCCAGGGCCGGTGCTTTATCCACTATGCCACCTAGCTACCCCAGGGAACAGTAGAAGATAGACATAGCAGGGGGAGAAATTTCCAATATAGTACACAGAACTTTGAGGATTCATAGAGAGCAGCAAATCATAAGGAATTCTATTCTCTGCATTTGCTCAGAATGAAAAATACATAGCCATTTAAGTTTAGTCTGAGGGAACTTAGAAATGTATGACTCCAAATAGGAATTTAAGTTAGTTTTTAGCTCATCTGCTCTGTGGACTACACAATTCAGAAGTGGCCTCCTATTCAGGTGAGGGTGGTGATAATTAAGTACCCTAGGAATGACTGCTGAGTCAAGAACTGAATTCAATGGGGTTTTTTTTCAGTTTTTACAAGGCAATGGGGTTAAGTGACTTGCCTAAGGTCACACAGCTAGGCAATTATTATGTGTCTGAGACCAGATTTGAACTTGGGTCCTCCTGACTCCAGGGCTGGTGCTCTATCCACTGCGCCACCTAGCTGCCCTAATTCAGCAGTCTTTAATGGTATTGACAGATGCACATGGTGAGGGCTCTAGGATTAAACAAAATAACTGACAGCAGCAATAAGAAATGTCCTTGATAGGCTCATTGGATAGGGTCTACATTGCAATAAACCCTAAAGATACAGGGACCTTGAGTTTAAAAACCATAGAATATTAGAGTATCTTTCAGGCTCACCTTCTGAATGTCCTATACTCTCCTCTGGTGAACTAGAAATAAAAACAAAAATAAATTGCCTATCACATATCTCATAGTTCAGAGGATCATAGCATCACAGATTTCAAGCTAGAAGGGACCGTGGAAGCCACCTAGTCTGATTCTCTCATGTTACAGATCAGAGAACTGAGGTGTAGGGAGGTTACTTGGCTAGCCCAAGTCATAAAAATAATAAATAGTAGAAATAGGATTTTTAGGCTCTGACTCTAGGTTCAGAGCTCGTTTACACCTGTGGAATATTTCTCTGATAACTGAAGGGAATCAGTTACTACTTTGATTAAAAAAAAAATCCCCAGTACTCAGATGTGAATTTAAATCATGCTATCATGAATATGGAGCTCTGGAGATTTCCATGGCTTTTTGAAGTATAAGGCCAGATTTATTAGGAAAGTATGACTGGCATGTCAATGATCTAGCAATTATGGGCTACCAGACATGGTTGTTGGCACAGGTAAGGTTATAATAATTCAAAAATCTGATATTCACATATTACTAGGGTTTACAAAATAAGTTTCATATATTATTTAAATGGATTTTATATGGTAAGTGGTGCCCAACTGGGATAAGAAACATTTAATTCAATTTTATAAACATTTAATTAAGCACCCATGAGCTACCAGTCCTTTTCAGTTAGGTGGGATCCATGAAGCAGAGACTGCTTCAAGTGAATAAGGAATTAGATGCTTCCCTGAGTGTAGATGCTGAACAGACTTTTGGGATCAGGACTAAGAAATAAATTCCTGCCACTGAGGAACCCATGACAAGAACCCTGAACACATATTTCTTCTCCTCATCCCTGAAAAGGATTAATATCTATAGATAACCTGTCCCCACTCCAGATGTCATTGAATGTTTGTTTGAGGAAGGCTGATGTCAGAGAAGCAGGCTTTTGGGGACCTGAAGGCTTGGGGAAGGAGCAGAGCCCTGACCCTTACTCACGGTTTGTTATAGTGGTTATAGCATTGGTCACACACCCGGGCTGGGTTCTCTCTGCTGCTCTCCACAACCATTTTCTTAGTGGAGCAAGAGCCACACACTAACCTACCACAGCGACGACAATGATGACGGCGGTTAAACTATGAAAGAAAGAGAGAGGGAAAGAAAAGGGGAGGTGTGTAGATTAATAAATGCTTCTACCAATGTGCTCGCTCCCCTTCCCTCCCTTCTTTCCTCCAGTTATTTCTTATTATGTTCTCTGAGGACATGTTGGTTTTGGTGCTAAAGCAACATGTAATCTGAAGTCCCTGCCCTAGAGGAACCTCTCTTTCAACTGATAGGAAAACTCCAAAGTTCATTAAAGATTTTCTATCATTGAACTGATCATGAAAACTAGTCCTATCTTCTGTTGCAGACTATGTTGTGGGAAAGAGGAGATAACCACATTTATTTTTAACAACTGATTTCAATTAAGCCAATGTTTATTAAGTGCCTGCTGTATAGCAGGCACCTGTGCCAACCAGCTCCACAAAACTCAATCAAATGACCTGTCTTTCTCAATAATAATAATAATAATACTTTGCAAGGGACCTTTACCTATCACCTTGTTTCATCCTTATGGCCAAAGGGTGAGATAGCTAAGTTTTATTCTTCCCATTTTTGCGGATGGGGTTGGGACTAAACCATAGATCTATTGATTCAAGTTGAGGCTGACTTTCACTTAATACAAAATAAAGCAGGTAGCTACTTACCATGGTAAAATGTTCACTTCTACACACCATACAGGTGATTTCCATCTCATCTGGTACCCACTGCTGCCTATCTGGGGGCTTCTCAGGGGGCACAAATTTCAAGGGATCACTCTGTGGAAAGCTTCTCTCCTTTGAGCTCGGAGACTGAGCAAAGGAGATTCCTAAAGGCCAGAGGCAAAGTAAGAGAGTTTGAAAAAAGAATTAAAGGGATCTAGTTGTACCTATAATGTGTCAGTAGCCTAGAACTTCTACTTGGCTGTGCTGGATATCTGTTTTGATACAGATATTATTTATTCATATGGTGGGAAATGTCAGTCATTTTTTCTTGGTATCCAAGAAGCTTTTTTGGTTTTCTGCATACTCTAGAGGAGAAAAATATAGGAATCTCAAGACCAGTACAAAGATGAAAAGCTACAAATCTACTAAGCACATTGTACCTCTGCTGTAATACTGCTAACTCCACATCCTTTCAATCCCAATGTAGTTAGGCTTTGAGTGCTGCTCAAAGCCAGATCACAAAAGGGGCATCTGAGGTCAGCACAGCAAGGCAGAGGTTCCTGTTACTGATTTTCACAATATAACTGTACAATTAGAATAATTCAAGAGAATTCTGACTGGCAGTCTAGGAAACCAAGTTAGGTTTGGATTTCTTCTGGGTTACCACCTTTATGATACTTACCTCTTGACAAAATTGAGAACTGATCTTTGGACAGGGTTTCATTGGAAAATTTAACTCCCTCGGAGTTTTGAAGCATAAAAGATAGCTTTTAGACAGTGGAATCACTCCTGCTATTTGGATTTGTAGCTTAGATTAGGCAAAGAGTTAAAATAAGAGATACAGTTTTTACTCAAATAGCTTACTTTTGTCAAACAGGACTTTAGGATATTTTCCTGATTTTAATTAATCTGTTGTTTTTACAGAAAGTAAAATTATCATTGTCATTTTACAAATGAGAAAACTGAGATATAAACAACAGACTGTACCAGGTCTGTAAGTAAGTCAGTGACAGTCAAGAATTTAGGATTCTTGGTTATAATGACATTAGAGTGGGGTGGCTAGGTGGCGCAGTGGATACAGTACTGGCCTTGGTGTCAGGAGTACCTGAGTTCAAATCTGGCCTCAGACACTTAATAATTACCTAGCTGTGTGGCCTTAGGCAAGCCACTTAACCCCATTGCCTTGCAAAAAAAAAAAAAAAAACCTAAAAAAAAATAATGACATTAGAGCATTAAGAATAAGTAATCTGTTCAAAGTCACATGGTTAACAAGTAGTGGAGCCAGGTCCAGACAACAGGTGTTTACAGTTACAAAAGAGAGTACTTTACAAGTTTCAAAATTCTTTCAGAGACCTCATTATTTATTTCATAATTACTGACAACCAAATGAGGCTTAGAGGGCTTAAGTGATTTACCAGAGCCCACACGGCTAGTAAAAATTGGGATTAGGGTTTAATAGTAGTTCATATTTATATTCCCTCTTGAGATTTACAAACTTCCTAGTTAGAAGCATCAATTTCCACATCTGAAATATTGGGAAACTGATGCTTACACCTAGGAAGTATTAGAATTGGGGTTAAAACTAAAATCGTTTGATTCTCAATAGTGTTAAGATGTCTGTACATTAAGAGGATCAGTGAAGAAAAATAGGGATGTGATGTTGTGATGAAAACACCTTGGAGGCTTATCCATAAGTGTCTGCTGTCTTTACTAGTCATATATACCAAGAGATATCGAGTACTTCAGCAGTGGTATGAAACTAGAAATAGATCCCTGTGGCTGCATTTGGACATAGAAAACCACAAATTAACATTATGTATATTTTACCATATAAATATTTCCCAATTACATTTTAATCTGTTGGCAATAAGTGTGACACTTCTATACTTGAGGATCCTGTTCAGGGGTTATGAAGAAGGATAACATATGGTCCTCCTTTAGCAGTTAATAATGTATTCGAGAAGTTGCTGGATAAAGCATAAACATACTTAAAAAAGATGACAATGTAAGAAAATATCTAAGGGCTAATTGAATAATATATACATAGTAAGTATTATAGGAGTCAGAGGAAGGAGAGAACTCTGGGCTAGAGAAGTAAGTTAAATCTAATGGAGAAAGAAATGATAAATAGAAGTGTGTATAGAATTTTACTTATATGTATATCTCTAGGAGTTTAATGGTAGTCTTTTCTAGGGTGAGGGAAGAAAAAAGAAATTTACATAATTTTTGAAAGGAATAGCAAATTGTGTATAGCAGATTTGCAGTTCACATGCAATCATATTTTTATTGTACTAAGTGTGGAAATGCTTGTTTAACCTATAAATTAAAAATAAATAAAATAAATGAAAAGAATTATATAAAATGCTTATATAAGTCTTAATATTTATGGTCATTAAATTAATTTTAAAAAATCTAATGGAGGAGAACTGGACTTTAAGATCAATCTTGAAAACCAGGTAAGATTCAGGAACATAGAATGTAGGTGGGTAGGTAGGGGGTAATTAAAAACCCAGGGGTTAGAAATTTAAGTTAGGAAAGGTAGGATCAGTGGATAGAAGGGACTCAGATCACAGCCTAATCTCTTAGTTTTCCAAATAAAGAAATTAAATGATTGAAGCCAGAATGTGGAAGGTCTTTTTTTTTTTGGTTTTTGCAAGGCAATGAGGTTTAGTGACTTGCCCAAGGTCACACAGCTAGGTAATAAGTGTCTATGGCCGAATCTGAACTCAGGTCCTCCTGACTCCAGAGTAGATACTCTATCCACTGCGCCACCTAGCTGCCTCTAGAATGTGGAAGGTCTCAAATTGAAATCTTTGAAGATTTTTAAGGAAGTAAATGACATGGGAAAGATATAAAAATGAAGTTTAAGGAATATCTAAGGAAGCACATCAGATAATGTCTTTTATGTAGGTCCCAAGAATGTGGCTTTCTATAGGGTCCCACTTTCTGGATTCCTGGTACTAATTAGATGGAGAAGAGTTCAGCTACTTCTGCAAAGATAAGATCATCTTTTTACCTTAGCTTAATAAATTAGGGTAACAGATCAAGATGAATTTAGTCTCTATGGCTCAACAATAATTTTTCTTTCCACTGAGCTTGATAAAACACATTGGTTTTCTGAATAGATATCTGATAAGGGAGAAATAGCCTCAAAGCATTCACTAAATTCACAACAGGGTAAAAGAATATACCAGTTCTGGTATAGAAAATTAGATCAAATACCTAGAAACAGGAGCCTGAAAGAATAATTAGCAGAATCTCAGATGTATGAGGTTTTTTTTTTATAGAAAAGGTGGGGAAAAAATGAATACAAAGTCAGCATTAGAGGAAAAACCTCAAAAAGTGGGGAAACTTTCAAAAATTTTTCTTACCAGGAGATGTAGTAGCAGACAACTCAACTGATGCTGACCTAGATAAGGTTTCAGGCTCTGATAGCTGATTAAGAGTCTCTTGGAGGTGAATTACAGAATCTAAGGAAGGAGAAATAAAAAAAACAGGTAAGTTATGGATGACATGCTGTTAAAAGGATGGCTCAAAAAAATGTATCCTTGTTCACTGTGATTGTAAAAATTAATTCAAAGCCAGTCTAGATTGGGTGATGAGCATTTCACGCTTTCTTGAGAAAGTTAAGTCTCTATAATACAAAGAGTATGTAGGTGAAAACAGGGTGAAAACATGTGTTTTGGTGCCTGAGTATAGAAAGAGCAGAAGACAAAAATGAACATGAGTTCTCCTAAACATGTCTCAAAATGTCCAAAAGAGCACTAATTTCACTTAAGTGTTCCAAGAGCTTTCTTGTACCTTGGTAATGAACTGAGGTGCAATGTAGTGATTCTGGAAGTAATACAACTTAACAAATGAATGTGCTTACAGCAGAGGCAGACATGTCATTTTAGAAATTATGATCTCAGCATTCCTGTTCTTATAACCTGGGGCTCCAAATCCAAGGTTTTCCCTGCACAGTAATTTCCCTCCCATGACCTTCAGCAGCTTGGGAAAACAAAGGGGGAGGGAATTAGAAGTGCAGCATGGCTATGTTAGTCCTCTTCTATCCCAAGACTAGAGCATGCTGTTGACAGTTACCTACCTGATCGTTTTTCTTTCAATGAATATGGAAAGTCAAGTGCTTTCCCTGCATATCTAGAAAGCAATGCATCAATATCCTCCAAGGTAAACCCAATTTCTTGTCCAGCTAGTAGGTGGTGTAGAGTTTGCACAGCCACGGTAACCCAGTCCACTTTCATGTTCATTAGTAGTTGCTCCAGCATGAGTAAGGGGCTGGAGGACAGGTGGGAGTAGCTGGCTCGATGAGGTTCAGGCAGGGTCAACAGCACCTATGGGGGAGTTTAATCATGGGATGAAAGCTAATGTCTTAACTTTAGGGAAACTTTGAAGGCCTGTGGAGTACAATCTAACCCATAAGAATAACCACTGGGTTTCTCTTGGGTGAAGAGAGCCCCAATTCTGATCTAGACTCAAAAGTTCTCTAATTCTACAGCCTAATTTCTTCAGACTCAGGAAAGAATTCTACTCAAATGGTGATCCAAACACCTGTCTCTGCCATTTTGGTGACTGGAGGAGTTCAACCACTGAGCTACACTGGCTTAGCCACATTGGACTACATATAATGGCTTAGCCAAGCTCTTGAGTCTTTTTACTCAACGGTTTTCTCAAGGTCAATATAAACCACCTATGGAAGTCATGAAGGAAGCCTTTTTAAAGAATCATGCAAAAAAAAAATTGAAATGTGAGCCATTATTGTACCTAAAGCTAAAGACAGGCATTGTGGAATAGAGGATAGAAAACCAGTGCTGAAAGCATCCAGAAGACCTTGGTTGAAAGCTTACATCTTGATACATACTGGTTGTGTGATTATGGAAGGAATTTAATCTATTAGAGCACCAGACAAGTCTCTAATACTACACCTGCAGAACAGTTAGTTGCCTATCTGCATCTGGAAAAGGAAATTTGCACAAGAGAAATTTCTTCTCCCAATGAAATCCTGAGTCAGAACAAAAAAATTATAGATTAATCATATACTAATGATCTAAAGGAATTGGCCTTCTCAAAGGGCCAATGATCTCAAACATGATCTAGTTTTCAATTATTCAGTGAATCTTTATATTATTTTTAGAGGTATATGGGACAGAAAAACTGATGCATTAGGATGCATAAGGTCATATAGAAAGCTGTGGCTTCTGACATAGAAACAAGACAATGTTTTTAGGCCTCTTCTGAAGGAGACATTAATCTGACATGCAATATTTGGAAGTCTATATTTGTTTGAATCTTCATGTATTTCATAATTATGACTTTCAGTATTCAGGGAAAACTGTTATACCTATAAAATGTCATTTATTGGCTTTACATGCATTATGATATCTACATTTGCATCACAGAAAATTTCCTGTGTTTCCTGTGTCCAAAGTCTCAAACACTTTCACAATTAAATGTGATCCATCTACCTTTCCCAACATAGCAAATATTTTCAAAATCACAGGGCTCAAAATATTTGTAATGGTTCCACCTACATGTTCAATATCAACACCACCCACTCCTAGATTGTATTCTTTCACATCACTAGGTTGAGAAAATAAACTCTAACCTACTTACTACTTCTGCATACAGATTCTCACTAGAGTCAAAAGGAAAAAAAAGAATAGGAAAAGAAGATGATTATGTTAAATGTCAGGTGCACATGCGTGCACACACACGTCTTTAAATTCTGGACAATTATTTATTTTATGATTGATTATAGCAAGTGTTGACAGACAGGTTCAGCACTACACATAAATAGGTAGCCATCTCCTTAACCTAAGCTGAGAACCCTAAGTGACCTAAAATTCATGTCACACTACCTTATGTCCTAGCTGGTATGAAATTACTTCCTTTACCATGATTTCCCTAAGTAAAGCCAGAAAAATGGGTACATCTCCTGAGGGTCTTCTTTCTATGCAAATGGCAACCCCACATTTCTCAGTGGAACAGATTAATTTGTGACTAATTAGTTGAAGGTCTAGAAATCAGAGGAATCTTAAAATTCAGGATATCAAGTAGTTTTTCACTGGAGATTGAAGGGAAGTGTGCTAGAGGCCAGAGGCACAGCAGAGACTCTTTTGGGAAGACAGGTTTGGATAGAGTGGCCTAGAAGGGCCAGAGGCAGTGAAGGGATGGTTGACAGAGAACAGTAGTATGCCAGACCAAGGAGACAAGCCCAGTGCATGGGAGCATGTCTTAATAGAAGGAGGTCCTGAAGATGATTTCTAAATTCTGGATAAAGTTAGTTCCTCTGGGAGCGTTTTCTTCACAGAGTTGCAGTTTTTCTTATACATATAAACTTTACACAACACTCTCCTTACCTTGGATCCCACATACAGAGCTTGGATCTCATAGTGTCGAGTAGCTGTCAGTTCCCTGTAGAAGTGAGTAGTGAGGTAGTTGGCCAAGAAGTGAGAGGCAGCCAGACTAGGATGCTGATCAAGGGAACATTCTGTGACATCAAAGCGCATGGTGGGGTCAGAGATTCTCTGAAGGAGCTAAAGGAAGATGGATAGAACACAATCATCTATTCTGTAGAATCCTGATCCCAGCTGGCCAGCTATACCTTACAGAGAAAGTAAATTGGACAATGTCCTCCCAACATGTCCATAGGACTGCTGATACTTTATAGTCTCCCTCCCCTCCCCCACCCCTTTTAGCCTGGGTTGTGATTTCCCCCAAAGGCAAAGGAGGAGGAGAGACTTCAGGGAAGCTCATCTGTAATTCTCCATCATCTGAGAATTGCCAGAGGGCACTGACACAGAAGTGATTTTCCCATGCTTGTTCAGCCAGAATGTATCCAAGGAAGGACTCAAACCCAGGTCTCTGAACTCAGCCATCTGTCCAGTGTGCCTTAGTGGAGTGTGAAATGAAACTTGACATCAGATTGGACTCACCCTCTTTTCCAATCACATAGAAATGGCTTTACCTGAAGGGCTTTATCGTGGTCTCCCCTCTCTAGAAGGTGAAGGAGATGTTTTTGGTTAACACTGATTAAGTGCTCTCTTGGAATAGGATACAGGCAGCCCCATTCCTCACACAGCTCGTACTCCTGTGTGGAAAGAAGGAAAAAAACACATGTGCTTTTAATCCCTTATCATGCACATAACTCCTACCTGGTTTTTCCCAGCACACACTAGGGCAACTCTAAGAAGATTTAATTATGTGGTAAAGGGACAGTTACTGTAGGACTAAAGCTGGAGAAATCAGAATTGGAGTTGAATGAAGCCCAGCATAGTAATGTCTGGCTGTTGTTTCTGTGGCTGGTGGGTTGCTTGAGCTCAGAATAAAGACAACTGAGTGACTGCACTAAGTATGGCATTAACATGATGAGCCACAGGAAACTGGGGATACCAGGCTGCTCAAGGATAGGTGATCAATTTGGGGAGAAAAAAAAGAAGTAGGTTAAAGCTTCTACACCAAACAGCAATGGTGGCCACTGCAATTCCAACTTGGGCAAGATAGGGAGAAACAGTATCCAAAAACAAGAACAACAAAAGAAATAAAAAGTTAATTAAAAAATAAAACAACAAAAAAAACACCTAAAAAAATAAATAAAACATAAGGAACTGATTGTGTATCACTGAAATGCTTTTCCATTTATTTACAATCTCACTTTAACCTTGCAACTCTTTTTTTTTAAGGCTTTTTGCAAGGCAATGGGATTAAGTGGCTTGCCCAAGGTCACACAGCTAGGTAACTATTAAGCTTCTAAGGCTGGATTTGAACTCAGAGACTCCTGACTCCAGGGGCAGTGCTCTATCCACAGCTCCACCTAGCTGCCCCTAACCTTGCAACTCTTACAGGACAGGAAGTACTATCAGCATCTCACACTTACAGAAAATAGAAGCTCCAGTTATTAGCTAGCAATAAAGTCAGGCTTAGAACTTCCCAGTGTCTTTCCCAATATTCTCTCTAATCACCAGAACAGTGGTGCTCAGTGCAGTTTATCTCCAGCTAATATACCAGTTAGCTTTGCATTTATATATACATACATATATACGTGTGCGCGCGCACACACACACACACACACACACACACACGTATATAGCTAGATAACCTGGCTTTAAATCTACCTCCAATACTCACTTGCTGTGAAAGTTTGTTTATCCTCTATGAGCCTTAATTTCCTGTTCTGCAAAATATCAATCACAGCACCAACTCTTGCTATGAGGACTGAATGAGACTGTACATTTTACAAACCCTAAAATTCCCAGGTAAGCTATTCTCATTGGCATAAGGTTCTTATGAGATCTTCTGAACACCTGGATAAGGTCAAGGCAGGGGAAGGAAGGCCCAGAGAAACTCAATAGTCTTACTTATTCCCCCCTTTATTTACCATTGTAGAACTTTGCTTGTTCTCACCTCACCTATCATCCTAGGTCAAAATGACAAAGTTTAAATAAAGGACTAAAATGAATGAATCAGTGGGCCCTGGATCCTAAATATTACTTCTTCTTCTTCTTCTTTTTTTTTTTTTTTGTAATTGTAAACAGGTTGAAGCAAATGACCAGGGAGGTCTTTTGCTTCATCTAAGAATTCTCCAGACCAAGGAAAATGAAGACCCATGCTACTCAAACATAATGAAGAGGGACAGCTTTCTGAGGTGAGGGTGAAGGAGGGGACAGTTTGGGAAAACTGCACCTTTGCCTCCAGAATCAGGTCCATGACCTCTGGTGGATTGTCAGCACAACACCTCTTCAATGTCTGCCAGTCAGACCACAATGGAATGGTCTGCAAATCCAGAATCTAAGGGAAGATAAGAAAAATACTGAAGTACATGGCAGGTTTTTGATGCAGATGACCCTGGACTCTCCTGGAAATGAACTATCCACAGATCCAAAACTATTTGCCAACAAAAAGGAGGAATCAGAATATAAACAGGTTAAAAAAATTAAAGCCTTGAAAGATCTGAGAGGATAGGAGGTTCAGGTTCCTAACTTCTCAGATTACCTATTTTGGAAGAAGAAAAAGAAAGTAGAAGCTTGAGCATAGGGAGAAGGGAGGAGAAAAAGAGATATAATTCACTGGTTCTGAGGACTCCTAGAGACCATGGCTCTATTTGAGATTATTAACTTTTTACAAATCCCTTCATTTTAAGATTGAATTTAGGTCCTTGCCGGTAAGAAGCTGGAGAGGAGGGAGAATTCTGGACTCCATTTTTCATTTCAAGAGCCCTGTAATCCCACAGATGGGATTAAACAATATATACATTTTTTATTATGATATATATATATATATATATATGCGCATGCATTCTTTAGAAATCAGCTTCCAGGTGCTTCTCAATCCTGAATACAACACAAATCTAAGAACCATATGTTCTTAAAAATGTCCTGATCCTTTCAAAAGGGACTTTGAATGGAACAATTTTAACAAGCATATAACCTTTTTATAAAAAAAAAAGGCCTGTGTGGCCTTGGGCAAGCCACTTAACCCCATTTGCCTTGCAAAAACTAAACAACAACAACAACAACAACAACAACAACAAAAAACAAGCACAAGATAATAGAGCTAAATAGAGAGGAAAGACAAATCTGCCCAAAGTCCTTTATATCCTCATGTAAATAGTCAAGACAAAGATAAGTTAAACAGTCTATTTCAGCCTATTTATTTATTTTTTATTTTATTTAAGGCAATGGGGTTATGGGACTTGCCCAAGGTCAATAGCTAGGCAATTATTAAGTTTCTGAAGATGGAGTTGAACTCAGTTCCTTCTGACTTCAGGGCCAGAGCTTTGTCCACTGCACTACCTCAGACTATTAACTTTTTGATTGATGATGGTTTTACCTTCTGATAAACTTGGAGTTCCTTCAGCTTTGTATGTAGCTCCGATTTTAATTCTTCCTGGATGGCTGGTTCCGAAATGCAAAAAGCCAAAATTTCTAGACAAGGCTCCAGGGGCCACCTCTCCATGAACCCAAGGGCCATTTGGCTTCTCAGAGTTGCATCTTTTACAGAAAACAGGTACCGCCAGCCATCCTGATCTAGGAAGAAAACAAGAAACCCTGCAGTCAGCGAGCAGAGTGCTGAAAAAAGTTAACTCAGTGTCATGAAACAGCAAAGCAGAGGAATCATAAGCTATCTATTCTAAATTCAGTTCTATCACTTCCTTCTTCCTTTTGATTCCTCCCTCCATCATTCAAGGATACACACTTACTGAACACCCAAGTGGGGATAATATGAACCCCAAATATAAGACTTACATAATACAAGTGGTAGGTGCTCAAAGGTCTTCCATTCTCTATACAGAGGTCTGTTTCAGGGATATATGAGCAACAGGACTATTAAGAACATTCTCTACCATCACCACCCCTAGTGCCATCAAAGTGAGCATTACCATAATTGAGATACTTTGGAGCATTTGTTTCAACTCTGTTCTTTATTATTATATTATATTGGTTTTTAAAAAAATTACTTATTTAAGGCAATGGGGTTAAGTGATTTGCTCAAGGTCACATAGCTAGGCAATTATTAAGAGCTAAGGTTGGATTTGAATTCAGGTCCTCCTGACTCCAGGGTCCATGTTCTATCTACTGCATCACCTAGCTGCCCCTCAACTCTGTTCTTTGTCACCACTATTAACATTAGAAACTACAAGCAAACATGTTTCCCAGTCCAATTTCACAAATATGACAAACCACAGGAACCAAATTTTCCAGGGATAGAAAGAGACTCTTCTAGTTCTAACTTCTCCTTTGATTTTCCTTCCTCCCTAGCTCAAACTTTTTCTACTTACCATTCACTGTGGCACAGCTCAGAACTACATCCTTTATACTGCTTAGTTCCTCCATATCTTGTCCATACAAGTCCATGAGATGAAGGGCTTGGGCCCAATTTCTGCTTACTAGTGCTTCCTCAAAGGCCTTTGTCAGTACATCCACAGCCATAGGAGAGTGTAAGCCCAGGAGAACAGTAGAGAGACAAATCTGGCCACACAACCCCCCTGCCAAGCTCTGCTCCTCCTCATGGCTACCTCGGAGAGGCTCCCAGGCAGCCTCAAGGAAGGTTTCTAACATTGGGACCTGACTCAGGAGACTCTTACATTCCCGGGCTACCTGTTCTGGGGTTAAAGGAGCCTCTCTTCGACCACACAGTTCCTTCCATGATAGACTGGGCTTGGAGATGTGTAAGCCCAGACTAGCCCCCAGGCAGGCCAGAGCTGGCAGTAGTTTTGAGTGAGACTTCAGGAAAGCTAAGGCAGAAGCAGTAAGAACAGGGGGTGATGGGTCATCTGAAGAGGAGGGAGAAGGGGAATCCAACTTTGGTTTCTCTTTTGGTTCTACTAGGGTAAGACTAGGGAGTGGAATGTCAGTCAGGAAATGGGAGGTATACAACTGTGCTAATCCACCCAAACGGGTGAGAAGGGACCAAGTCTGTTGTCTCTGCCGAGGAAGACAAAGGGTAAGGGGTTGACAACAACAGCTAATGATAATTTGTGGCACACTCAGGCTGAGTTCCTCTTGGGCCAGAAGAGATGCAAGTCTGTAGAAAAAGAAGTAAGGGAGAGTAAAACATGAATAACTCAATATTTTGGTACAGGTAAGGGGAGGAAGGAAACTAAGAAGTCATAAAGATTGAAGTAGTAGTGCAAGTGGAAGTTAAGAGTTAGTATGGAAATGAGATTTCAGTTCTAATTATCTGCATAACTCCAATTTCCATCCATCAAGAGTTTCTCTGATGATATAGAAATCAAAGGATATGTGTAGGAAAATAGAACAAAACACCCACCTGTCTGGGGGAATCTGTCTTTCAAGGAGGAGGTGGGATATGAGTTGGGAAGGGCTCTGATGCAGAATGATAAAAGGGTTTCCCACTTTTACCTTCACTGCATGATCTGCAAAGGGAGGGAAAAGGAGAAATGTATCTTGTTGGTATGAGCTGAAAGATATAGGCTTCTTGGAGGCATCAATATGCATGGAATGAAGCTGAAGAATGCACTAGGAGCAAGCTTAAATTCATCTCTTTGTTCTTGGTAGGACAGTGGCATTGTCAGCATACTTCTGACTTCAAATTCACTTTCTCCCTTCCAATCCTGGTTTAGGAATGGTATATTGTCATCACAGAAGGAAATGGAATCTTTAGGAAACAGATCTGATACTTCTCATGCTGAATCATTTATAAAAGAGAGACAAATCAGACAGTCCTACTTCCTAGATACCCAGCACCTTTGCCAAACACTCATTCTGGGAACTCAAAGTCATATCACTGAGGTCATGTTTAGGGCACCTGCCTAAATCTACTACTTACCAGGCTCAGAACTCAGGCTTCGAAGGAGCACAGAAGCCATGGTATTTGAATAAGTGAAGAAGGCACCAACATAATCTGCTGGCCCATTTTCTACTGGGATCTGGTTGCTTAGGTTCTTCATGAGAAGACGTGTCTGGATCTGCACGGGGTGGGCTTCTATTTCAGGCAGCTTCTGAGAGGCCTGAGCCACTAAAGAAGATAGTGGGCTGCCCTTAGGTTCTGAGGAGAATAAGAAAAGCAAGAAAGAACTACTGTAGCTTTTTCCTGAATTTCCATTACAACCCACGAATAACAACTCTCCAGTTTTACATCTGGCCTCTGTTTGTAGACTAAGTTTTCTGCTCATAAGACAGGGACAAAAAAAAAAAATCTCTTCATTTCTATCTGATCATTTCTCAATGTGAAGGACCTAAGATTTTATTCCTGACTTAAACTAAGGAAAAGGTTGTGTCTGAAGGAATTAGATCAGGCAATCCTAAACCTCTGATACAAGAACACTGCATGCAGAATGGCTTAATTAGTGGCACAGAAATACTAAGGTGAAGGGTGTAAAGATTTATTGAACACTTCTGGATACAAAACTATGTAGTTGAGGGTGATAATTACATACTATCATGAAGAGCTTAAAGCTAGGAAAACATACACACAAGTATAGGATATATACATACATACATATATATGTATATATATATACATATCTATATCTATATCTATATCTATATCTATATACATATATATATATATATATATACATATATATATATATATATATATATGTATATATATATATATATATATATGACCTGGGCAAGTCAGGTAGAGCCATGTCTAACTTAAATTATTCAATTCCTTATATGACCAAATTGAACAATTTTGCTGATGATTTTACTTTATAAATAAAAAGACCCTCTACTTCAGAGTTAAAACAAATATTTATTTTTCTTTAAATTCTTTTATGGTTATTAAAAATATCTGGATCACTAATATAATACTACATTACTGTTGTAGTGCATGGTATAGTGGATTCAAATTCATTTTTTTATATATAGCCATTTAGTTAACTCAGCAGATTCTGTTCTTGAGTTTGAGTGTTTGTGACATATAAACTTTTTATACTCATTAGGTTCTGCTTCTGAGTTCCTTATTCTGTTCTATCAATCAGAATTCAGTTCAATCAAATAATCTTTAGTAACCTCCTATAGTCTTGGCCTTCAAGGAGTTTATATTCTGTTAATGATTATGTACATGCACAGATAAAGATTTCAAGGAAAGGATCATATTTGAATATAGCTTCAGAAGATTATAAAAAGGAGTGGGAAGGGGCAATGTAATGATCATTCCTACTTTTGGAATACAAAAGTACAGAACCAGGACATAGCATTTCGAATAAGGGGAATGAATTATTGGCAGTTAGCTAGAATGGAGAACATATGAAGAAAAATAATATGAGATAATTCTACATAGGTGGGTTGGAGTCAGATTGTGGATGGTTTAAAATTTTGAATCTTTTTACAGCTTTGTATTTTATCCCGAGGAAACAGAATTACAGAAGATTTTTGAGCAGAAGAATAACACGGTCAGATCTGTGCCCTTGGGAAATTATTTTGGTGGCTATTGAAGAATGAAATAGAAAAAGGAGAGATTTAAGGCAAAGGGATCAATAAGGATATCCCAGGAAAGAAATGATATAGGCAAAAACCAGGGTAGTACTCCTGTAGGTGGGAAGAAGGGGAAAGAAACTATGGCGTGATGGGAAGAGGAAAGACACTGGTGTGACTGTTTTGAACCTGGGTGAATAGAATGATGATACCCTCTACAAAAATAGGAATGTTTGGAGAAGGGATGGGTGACATCTGTGTCATTATGACCCATAGGATATTGATGAAATGCATTGGAGATGAAAAGGTAAGGTGGGATATATATGGATTTGAGAGTCAATCAAATAATAAAAATAACTGAACCCATTGAACAGATGAGACCAACAAAGTAAAGAGGAAATGAGGGTGAAGGTCAGAGCTGCTTGTATAGAAATGAAAGAAATACTTCCAGAACCTTAGAAGTCACATGACCAAACCTGGAATTGAACAAGAACCCCTTTACAACACATCAACAAGAAGCCTTCTGGTTTGAAAACTTTCAATGACAGAACTAGTTTCTTCTTCTATCAAACTGAAAGCTGCCTCTTTGGATCTTCCACATGTTGTTCCTAGTCTAAGGAGAAAAAGGTAGCTGGTGGATAATGGATAGGGCTCTGAGCATGGAGTCAGGAAGACTTGAGAATTCAAATCTAACCTCAGGCACTTATTAGCTATGTGACTTTGGTCAACTCACTTAACCTCTGCCTCAGTTTCTTTTAAAATGGGGATAATTATAGCACCTAAATAGTAAAGTTGTTTGTGAGGATCAAATGAAATAAAAATTGTAAAGAACTTAGGGGTAGCTAGGTGACTCAGTGGATAGAGCATTGGCCCTGGAGTCAGGAGTACCTGAGTTCAAATCCAGCCTCAGACACTTAATAATTACCTAGCTGTGTGGCCTTGGGCAAGCCACTTTATCCCATTTGCCTTGCAAAAAATCTAAAAAAGAACTTAGTGCAGGACTTAATAAGTGCTTGTATTCTTTCTTCCAGGTAACAGTCTTTTACATGCCTGACAATATTTTCCCTAAGCCTTCTTCAGGCTAAATAGTTCCATTCACTCATCCTCATATAGCATGATCTTGAGACCCCGTACCACTCGAGCAGCCATCATTTGAACACTGGTCACCTTAACAGTGTACATTCTGAAATGTAACATAATAGAACTAAATCCACTCAAGATATGATCCAACCAAAGCAGAGGACAGTGCAAAGGAGCTTTGGACTCTTGTGTTTCTCTTAATGAAGCCTAAATGAACTTGCAGTTCACTAAAACCTCTAGGTCTTTTCCAGATGGACCCCATCTCCCCTCATCTTATACTTATAAACCTGACTTTTTTGAACCCAAGTATAAAATTACATTTACCCCTATTAAATGCCATCTTATTAGATTCAGCCACATGCTCAAAATCTCTTTAGATCTTGTTCTTTCACCCCACATATAACTCATTCCTTTTCACTTTGTGTTGTCCACAAATTTGATTTAAAAAAAAAAACCAAACTACTCATGGCCTCTGACTGGAAGGGTTGACAGGTGGAACAACTTCCCAAACCTTCATTTAAGCTATCAGCTCTGCACTCCTTGGACTGGACTCAACCAAGCCTCTGGGTCAGGTGGGTCTCCCCTCTCACCCACTTCTGCTTTTCAGTTTCATTTTGTGTGATGTCTTCATCATTAAATTGTAAGTTACTTGAGGACCAGGTCTATCTTTTCTTAAAAATATATTTGCAGGGGTGGCTAGGTGACGCTGTGGACGGCCCTGGAGTCAGGAGTACCTGAGTTCAAATACGGCCTCAGACACTTAATAATTACCTAGCTGTGTGGCCTTGGGCAAGCCACTTAACCCCATTGCCTTACAAAAAAAACCTCTAAAAAAATATATTTGTATCCCAAATATTATGTTTCAGCAGTGTTTGTAACATAGTAGGTACTTAATAAATGCTTACTGTCTGACCAACTGATAAAAAGGTTAAACAGTAGAGGACCAACCATAGATTTCTGGGTTGCTTCACTGGAGACCTCTCTTTCCTATTCAACATTAAAACACTGAAACCTATTGCTTCAGCCTGGCCATTTGGTCAGTTCAGAATTTCATCAATTTATATTATTACCTAGGCAACATCCTTCCATCTCAGCCACAAGAATAGGATAAGAGATTTTTTCAAAAGTGTTGCCAAGATCCTGACAGGTTAGAATAATGAACTGAATTTACTAAGATGAAATTTATCATAGAGATAAATGTAATATCCTATACCATTTCAAATATCAATTCTGCACATAGAAGATAGCAAAGAAAAACTTCCCATTAAAAAAGGCCTGGGGGGGGGTGGAGCCAAGATGGAAGCATGAAGGCAGCATTTCCTGGGAACTCCAAAAGCCAATAAATGATGACTCTAGCCAAAATTTAGAGGTGTAGAACCCACAGAAAGACTGAATGATACATTTTCCCAGTCCAAGATAACTTAGAAGTTCCATGGGAAAGGTGTGTTTCACCAAGATCGGGGGTTGGGAAAAAACCAATGGCTGCAGTGCAGCGCAGCTCAGCCCAGAAATCACCAGCAACAGCTTGAAGGGGAGGGGAGGAAACTCTGCTCCACTAGAATGAGTGTGGAGTGAGGAGCACCTGGCGCAGAATCTGCAGCGAGAATCTGGAGAAAGTAGTCTGCACCCCCAGAGACAATAAGGGAAATCTGCAGAAATTTCTCTGCTTTCCCTCGGGGTAGGACTCTGCTGCTAGTCAACATCAGATCCAGGTTGCAGTTTGGGCTTCCCTAAGCTGGATCCCTCCATATAGCTCCAGGGCAGAGGGAAGTGGGGGGGGCATCTATATATCAAAGCACAGGTAAGGTAGCATAAGATCTTGGAAGAATAAAGGTCCCAGTGGGGTGTTCCCCCCCCCAAAAAAAACCCAAAGCCTTGGAAGTGCTGTCTTTGGGCTGAGGAAATGAATAAACAACAGGAAAAGAAGAATCTGACCATCTTTAGTCCCATGGAAGATCAAAACACATACTCAGATGATTACAAAGGTCAAAGATTCCGTATCCAAAACATCCAAGAGAAATAGGAAATGGGCTCAGACTATGGATGAGCTCAAAAAAGACTTTGAAAAACAATTAAGGGAGATGGAGGAAAAATTGGGAGGAGAAACAAGAGCAATGCAGGAAAAATCATGAAAAGCAAATCAAAAGCTTGGTGAAAGATATACAAAAAAATACTGAAGAAAATAATATGTTAAAAACCAGTTTAGGCCTAATGGACAAAGCAAAACAAAAGGTAAATGAGAAGAAGAATGCATTAAAAAGAAGAATTGGCCAGCTGGGAAAGGAGATAAAACCCAGAAATTAGAAGAAAATGTGAAATATCTCATTTGAAAAATAACTGACCTTGAAAAGAGATCCAGAAGAAATAATTTAAAAAATTATTGGGCTATCTAAAGCCACGACCAAGCAAAGAGCCTAGATTTCATTTTTCAAGAAATAATATAGAGCCATTGAAATCTGAACACATATTGAAGTACATTTTTTTTCTTTTTTTTTGCAAGACAAATGGGATTAAGTGGCTTGCCCAAGGCCACACAGCTAGGTAATTGGTAAGCCTATGATTTGAACTCAGGGACTCCTGACTCCAGGGCCCAGTGCTCTATCCACTGTGCCACCTAGCCACCCTGAAGTACATTTTTTTCTCTCTCTATTCTTGAGGTTTCTCATCTTCTTGGGGTGGGGAGGGGCTTCTGTTTCTTCTTATAGCACATTCAAATTTGATCAATGTATAGCATGGAAACAATGCAAAGATTATCAGACAGCCTTCTATGTAGGGGGGAGGGAAGGGAGCATGGGGGAAAACTTGAAAAATCCAAAACCTTACAAAAAATAATAGGTGGATATTACTATTGTATATAGTTGAAAAACAAATAAAATGTTAATTTAAAAAATCTTACTTCTAAAACAAACAAGCAAAAAAAAAGGCCTGCAAAGTCAATGAGGTAATAGGATCATGAAGTAGCTGAAAAAGGAAAGTTATATCTCAGACTGTACTAAGAGAAGAAGGCCACAGTCCTGTTGCATTTTGCCACTGCTGGAGAAAAGCTTGAGTACTGTGCTTGGTTCTGAGCATCCCATTTTGGAAGGACACTGAGAAGATGGAGAGTGTCCAGATGGTGGTGCTCAGGCTGTAGAGGGCAGAGAACCACAAGGAGACCATGACATACAAGGATTAGTTGTTTAGCTTGAGGAGAAGATCGAGAGGACAAAGTAGCTATCCTTTAATTATCTGAAGGGTTGTCTTATGGCAGAAAACCAGATTAAATGAGATATCTGAAAAAACTGCCTGGTACACTCTAAGTGCTATATAAAAGCATAACCCCTCCCCCCCTCTGCCTAGAATTGTCCTTCTTGTCCCCAAAGGACAAAAACAGAAACAAATGATAGAAGGCAAAAGTGGTAAAAAGGAGGTGAAATTTTCCTTAATCCCAGTCTGTCCCAAAGAGGAATGGCTTCCTATTCACCAGGGTTCTTAGAAAAAGTACAAGTGAAGCTTAGAGAGATGTGGGACTCTTAGCACAGTAAGGAAGTAGATGAAATTCAATTTTATGCAGATAGTAACAATCCAAGGTGCTTTTATGATACCCTAGAGGCTATTTATGGGCCAAAGACCTATGGTTCTCAACTAAGTGCTGATGGATCCACATTAATCAATGATAGGGACATGATCCTAGAGATGGGCTGAACACTTCCACAGAGTTTTTTTTTCCCAGTTTTTGCAAGGCAATGGGGTTAAGTGACTTGCCCAAGGCCACACAGCTAGATAATTAAGTGTCTGAGGTTGGATTTGAACTCAGGTACTCCTGACTCCAGGGTTGGTGCTCTATCCCCTGTGCCACCTAGCCACCCCTTAAAGAAGAGGTTTTTAATACCATTAGGCTCATTTCAAGTGGAAAAGCACCTGGTGCCGATTCTATTCCAGCTAAGACCTACAAGGTGGGGGGCTTCATTGCTCATCCAAAAACTTACTGAAATTTTCCAGGTTATATGGCATGAAGAGGTTATCCCTTTAAGAATTCAAGAATGTCTCCACTGTCCTTATCTATAAAGGTACAGGGAATAGATTGTTCTGTGACAATCATAGGGATGTTTCTCTTTTAGTCATTGCTGATAAGATTCTTTCCAGAGTCCTTCTCAATAGGCTGATCCTTCATTTGGAAGATGGTCACCTTCTAGAGAGCCAGTGTGGCTTCAAAAAGGGTCGAGGAACAGTCAATATGGTGTTTGCTGCCTGACAACTCCAGGGAAAATGCCAGGAACAGAACAGAGTTTTGTACAGAACATTTGTAGATATGACCAAGGTCTTAGATACCATCAGTCATGAGAGTTTATGGAAAATTATGTCAAAATTTGGTTGCTCAGAGAATTTCATCAGTATTGTACATCAGTTTCATGACAGCATGCATGCCCAGGTTTAGGACAGTGGACAATGCTCGTGAGATTTCCCAGTCACCAATGGAGAGAAACAAGGATATGTCTGTGCTCCAATACTTTTTAGCATGATGTTTTCAGCCATGTTATCCAACATCTTTACTGAGGATGAACATGTCCTCAAGGTCAGTTACTGCACTGATGGCAAATTCTTCAACTTGAAAAAGCTACAAGTCAAGACCAAAGTGGAGGGAGTGTTGGTGTGTGATCTTCTGATTGTAGATGACTGTGTATTCAATGCAGCCTCTGAAGCTGAGATGCAACAAGAATATGGATTGATTCTCTGCTGCTTGTGCTAATTTTGATCTAACAATTAGTACCAAGAAAACAGAGATGTTCCATCAACCAGCATCAATCCATATGTGGAACCATAGATTACAGCAAATGGAGTTTTGAGTACCGTTCACTTGAGTACAAGTTCACTTACCTTGGCAATGTCCTTTCCAAGGAGGTATACATTGACAGTGAGGTTTACACTTGCATTGCCAATGTAATGGCTCAGTGTTTGGGAGACTCCAAAAGAAAGTGTGGGAGAGAAGAGGTATTAGACTGACTAACTGAAGGTCTACAGAGCCGTTGTGTTGACCTCATTGCTATATGCCTGTGAAATCTGGACTATCTACCAACACCATGTCAGGAAACTGAATCGTTTCCATTTAAATTGTCTTAGGAAGATTCTGAAGATCACCTGGCAGAAGATATCAGACACTGAGGTCCTTTCTCAAGCCAAACTGCTGAGCATTCCAACATCTCTATAGAGAGTGCAACTATGATGATTTGGACTTGTTAGAATGCCAGATACATGCCTGCCAAACAAACTATTTTATGGAAAACTCATATGGGGCAAGCACAAGGGGGGTCAGAAGAAGTGATACTGAGACACCCTGAAGGTCTCATTGAAGAATTTTAGAACTGATTGTACAGCATGGGAAACTTTGGCACAGGACTGCCTAGCATGGTGTACTCTCATCAGTGAGGGGGCTGCACTCTATGAAGAAGACAGAACTGAAGCAGCTCAAAGGAAATGTGATATAAGTAAGTTTAGAGTAGCCACCCCAAGTGTTCATGTGCACTATTTGTGCCCAACCTATGGTAGCACATTCTGAGCTCATTGGTCTGCTCAACCACAGTTGAACACACTATAATTTGTCTCAAAAAAATTGATGTCATTTTGGTCTTCTTTGATAATAAAGGACAAGAACCAACCAACCAATTAAGCAAAGAATGACTACTTGTTGGGGATAGTATGGAATGAATAAAGCTTGTGCAGGTAGATATAGACCAGATAAGACAGTGATGAGGTCTTTCCCAAAGTTTTGAGTCTTAGGTCTCTCTATTAAATGCTCATCTACCACTCCTCTCTAATCCCCAACTTCATTTCTTCCCACTTATTTGAGCCCTTGTTCCTCCTTTTTCCATTTATAATCTTTTAAGAGATAGGGAAAGGTGTGGCCAACCTGGCAGTTGCAGCACTTGCATCAGTGTCTGAAGAATTTGTTCTCGCTGTTGGCAGAGGTTGATTTGGTTTGACATACAGTCCTCTGTCAGGCTTGGGAGGCACATCTGAAGGAGTTCTCTAACACTGTACCGAGGGTGACTGCCTGTTTTTTCTTCTGCATTGTCTATGGAAAGCAAATGAAAGTGAGATTGAAGAGAGAACCTAATGACACTCTTAATGTTAGTCTAGAAGAGAAAGGAGGAAAAGCAACTTACCAGATTTAGTCTGTCCTGCTGGCACAAAAGGGTAGCTGAGAAGTTTGCCAATTTGCTGAAGAATAACTGGAAAGCCTCTAATGCCATCACTATTCAGGAGAACATAGTCGAGCTTTCGACCTAGAAACAGTTTAAGGTGAGGGAACATGGTGAAGTTAGGTGTGTCTAGAAATTAAAATTTCAGTGCTTTTTGATTTTTTCTCCCCCAGGTGAGACAAGACTAAAAATTATTTCCACTTTCTTTGCTGTGAGACTCAAACTGCTGGTGGCTGTAAAAGCCCTCCTTGTGTGGCTCACACTGACAGCAGTTCTGCCTTTCCAGCAAGAACAGGCAGCAGCAGACCTGGAAATCTGAATTCCTTTGAATTGTGGCTACTAGTTACTGGGGGTTCTGCCTTCAGCAGTACACCTTTGGGGTTTTGTTGGACTTGAATATAAATTCTAATGCTGTCACGTCTCATTTTTTACTGTACTTTTCTGGCACACTCCTAGGGACATCGCAAATACTCAACAAATGATTAATACAAGGCTATTGTTGCTAAAAACTGCTGCAAGTTAGACAGAACTCACACAATTTTACTTCTCCCTTTGCAATGTAGAAAACCAATGGCCTAGCAGGTTAGCTGGTGTGGAGAAGAATCTATTTACTATGACAGTAATAGTGCTGAAATGAATAAATCTCAACAACATGAAATGAAGATCAAATAGTATTTTATTCAGTTATATTTATTTTTTCAAGGCAATAGGGTTAAGTGACTTGCCCAAGGCCACACAGCTTGGTAATTAAGTGTTTGAGGCCAAATTTGAACCCGGATCCTCCTGACTCCAGGGCCGGTGTTCTATTCACTGCACCACCTAGTTGCCCCACAAATAGTATTTTAAACAAAAGGTCAGAAATGATTTGGTTTTTCAACTCATTTCCATTCCCCTCATTCTACTCTTATGAGGATGGAATGACATTTTTCAATAATCAAGATTTTACTAACATCTGCAACATAGTGTTGAAATGGGTTTGGTTGGGTTAGGGTTTAGCTAAATTCCATCATTAATTTACATTCCTTCTCAATTTCCTTACCTTCCAACCTTCAAGTTCATAACTTTTTCATTTACAGAAATCCAAAAAATTGAAGGCAATGTCTGACTACTTTCTTTTTTCTTGGTTAAAAAAAAGATCACTTTTTTCATGAAATCTTCCCTAAATTAGAGATGATTCTGTAAAGGTGATTAAGAACTCTGTTTATAATGACGTAAATAAATTTGTTTATACATTAGGTTTTTCTTTTTTTTTTTTTTACTGATTGTTATTTTATATTTTCAATTACGTGCAAAGATGGTTTTGTTTACTTCATTCAGCATCAGTTTACACAAGTCTTTACAGGCTTTTCTGAAATCTAGGCCCTCCTACATAACAATAGTACTCCATCCCATTCACATTCCATAATTTGTTCAGATATTCCCCAATTTGATGGCTATCCCTTCATTTTCTAATTCTTTGCCACTACAAAAAGAGCCATTAAAATATTATAAGCATATATTACCTATAAATATATATTATAAATATAAGTAGGGTATAGTTGGTCATAGTTCTAAACTGCTCTCCAGAATGGTTGCATCAGTTCACAACTCCACCAACAGGCATTGGTATCTCACTTTCCCAATATTCCCTCCAACATCGATCATTTTCCTTTTTTGTCATATTGGCCAATGTGATAGGTGTGAGGAAGTATCTCAGGGTTGTTTTAATTTGCATTTCTCTAATTAATAATGATTTAGAGCATTTTATATATGACCATAGATAACTTTAACTTCATCTGAAAACTACCTGTTCTGATACATTTGACTCAATTCTCTAAATATTTTAGAAATGAGGCCTTTATCAAAAATAATAGCAGTGGGGGCGGCTAGGTGGCGTAGTGGATAAAGCACCGGCCTTGGAGTCAGGAGTACCTGGGTTCAAATCTGGTTTCAGACACTTAATAATTACCTAGCTGTGTGGCCTTGGGCAAGCCACTTAACCCCGTTTGCCTTGCAGAAAAAATAAAAATAAAATAATAGCAGTGAAAATTGTTTTCCAGCTTCGTGCATTCCTTCTAATCTTAGCTGCATTGGTTTTATTTGTGCAAAAACTTTTAAATTTAATGTAATCAAAATTATACATTTTGTATTTTACAGTATTCTCTGGCTCATATTTGGTCATAAATTCCTCCCTTCTCCATAGATCTGACAGACAGCCTATTCATTGTTCTCCTGATTGGCTTACGGTTTACCTTTTATTTCTAAATCCTGTATCCATTTCGACCTTGTCTTGGTATAGGGTGTGAGATGTGAGTCTATGCCTAGTTTCTGCCATATTATTTCCCAGTTTTCCCAGAAGTTTTTGTCAAATAGTGAGTTTTTATCCCAGAAGTGGGAATATTTGGGTTTACCAACAGTAGATTAATATAATCATTTATTACTGTTTCTTTTGTACCAATCTATTCCAATCATCTACCACTCTATTTCTTAGCCAGTAGAAGACAGTTTTGTTTTTTTTTTTTTGGTTTATGCAAGTTAATGTAGTTAAGTGACTTGCCCGAGGTCACACAGCTAGGTAATTATTAAGTGTCTGAGGCCACATTTGAACTTGGGACCTCCTGACTCCAGGGCCAATATTCTATCCATTGCACCACTTACAAGACAGTTTTGATGACAGTCACTTTATAATATAGTTTTAGAAATGATATGGCTAGGCCACCTCGCTTTGCATTTTTTCCCCATTAATTCCCTTGATATTCCTGACTCTTTGTTCCTCCAGATAAATTTTGTTACTATTTTTTCTAATTCTATAAAATATATTAGTAGTTTGATGATATTAGATTTTTCAACAAGATCCTTCTTAATTCTAAAATTGGCTTAGATTACAGAAATAAAGAAGTTGTAAGAAGAGGACTGAGAAGCAATTCTTTCTCTTCTCCCTTTCAGAGAATTCCATTTTTCTCCCTGAAGAACAAGGGAGAGGGAATTTATCTCACTAGAAGCTAATGAGACAGAGCACAAAGCATCCTTACCTCGGCTCTCAAGGCTGCTGAGCAGTCGTCGTTCAGCTGTTTCCAGAAGCTGTTTGCAAGTTTTCCACAGTTGGCATTGGGTGCAGGCCAGGTCAAATGCAGCCATAGCAGGGGGGCTGAGATCTTCTAGAATGTCTCTCAAGGGACCAGTGGGCTCCAAATGTATGTTGCTTATCCAGAAGTCTTCCTGGAGGATGGGGATAGGGTCTCTAGAGATGCTAAGTAGTTTGTCAGTCACATCAGAGATAGAGTAAAATACCATACCTGGAAAAGAAGCAGTATAGTAAAACATATCATAGAATGAGCAACATTAGCCAATTAAGAGGCATTCACTAAGCACCTACTATGGATATAGCACCACACTAGGGATACAAAGACAAAAAAAAAAAAAGAACAGTCTTTGCTTTAAGGAGCTTACAATCTACTGGGGAGAAACAACATGTACAAATATGAGAACATACAGATATCAAGTCTAAGATAGTTTTCTTTTTTGAGGGGAAAGGCACAAAGAGTTGGGGAGGGGGAGAGGAGAAAAGGCCTCAAGTACGAGTTTGTACTTGAGAAGAACCTGGAAGAGCCGGGAATTCTAAACTGCAAAGGTGAGAAGGGAGAGTACTGCACATGAAAACCTATTCCCATCATAACAATCCTAGTCATGCAAAAAGGTAGGGAGATAACTGTTGAAATGCAGAAGAGGCAATAGCAGGGAAGGCAGTGGGGCTAGAATACAAGAGCATGTGAAGGAGAGAATTATGGAAAAAGCCTGGCAAGGTAGGTCAAGAGTCAGTTTATGAAGTTCAGGGGAAGAGGGGGCCATTTTCTCAGACACGGTCAAATCTGTGGCTAATGTTCTGATGGCTGGGTGTGGAGGGGCAGACTTGAGGTAGGCTGACTGACTAGGAGGTGACTGCAACAGTTCAGTTCAGATGTATCAAACACTGTAGTCAGCAATACTCAGATACAACAGGACGTAGATATTAATAGGTGGCTTTCTAAGTCAATATGTAGCCCTAGTGACCCCATTCCTATTTGAGCTCATGGGTCTAGCTGAGAGTCAACGAGGGCCTGAACTAGAGAGGTGGCCCTATGAGAAGGAAAGATGTTATGATTCTCCTTATAACTGTTGTTGTTATTGTTACTAACGAAGTTATTATCAAGATGACAAGGAAATCTTTGCAAGTGAGTAGATACACACATCAGTGTCAAGAGAAAGTAAGGTAGCATGGTTATAGTTAAGGGAGAGAAAAAAAAATCCTTAAAGAGGTCAAAAAGAGCCATGTTTCCAGATGGGATTTTAAAAAGAAATTAATCAATCAAATAATAAACACATTAGGAATTTTCTATGTGTCAGGAATTGTGCTAATCTCTGGTGATACAAAAAAAAAATCACAAAATTCTAAAACAGACCCAGCTCTCAAAGAGGGAAGACAGTATATAAATAAATTGGCACACACATAACACTTAAGAGTAGGAGGAAGGTAACTTTAAAGGTCATGGCCATGTCTGTAGACAACAGCATAAGAAGAAATTGAAGATTAGTCAGAGTGGAGAAGATATTGACTCTGCTGTAGAAGGTGGGAATGGTGTGTTTATAGGAGTTGGCTGATGAAAAGAGAAAGGCAACCTTTTCCTGTCAATTAAAATAAGGATGCTCTTGTAATCTGTGACTTAACATCATGGTACTTCTACTATACTAAACATTGGTAGTTGTGACTATCAAAAAAAGAAGGGTGGGGGGAAAAAAGAGATAGGGGAACAAGGGACCATCTTGCAAGAAACAATTTAAAGAGGGACCTTTTTGCACTGAAGCCCAAGTTGGAGTAGATAGCTGACTCCCAATGGGTAGCATAAACCACTTGACAAGATCTCTTCTCTAACAGTTAAATAACATAGTGTTCTTTATAAAGCTTGCATAACCACACAGGGAGAGAAGCAAAATGCGCAGTCACATACAGAAGCATTAGGACTTATGGCAACAAAACTTATGGCTTCCTGGAGAATTAGGATAAAAGGGTTTCTCTTTTAAGTCTGGGCACAGCAGATAAGCTTAAGGGAGTGTGTAAAATAGCAGGTATCTGAAATATATTGTAGGGGAGATGGAATAGTTCTTAATTCCTTAGTTTCCTCTTCCCCACAAAAAAGATATTCTTGTGCAGAGGTTCTTAACCTGGGGACCATGAATTCATTTAATATTTTGATAACTATATTCAATATAATTTGTTTATTTTGTAAAGCTATGTATCTTATTTATGCATTGAAAACTTTCTTCTCTTCACAACATGATTAATGTGGTAATGTTTGCATGGCTGCACATATAACTTATATTGCTTGCCATTTTAGGGAAGAAGAATGGTAGGGAGAAAAAATTGTAACTCAAAATTTTATAAAACAAGTGTTGAAAACTTTCTTAACATGTAATTGAAAAAAATCCCCCAACATTCTTGTGGGAAGAGATACACAAGCTAACTGCCAAATAGTTCATGTTCTTGAAATTTTTTTCCCTCATTACCAGTAGAATGCAAAATATCCCCTATTTTGAAAAAAAAGAATATTTTCACCTGCTGCAGCAGCATTGCCAATGGCCTGCAGAGTTGACAGGCCACTGCCGGTTCGTCGAACAGGGTTACTGCCCCCCTCTGAGACTGTGTTTTCAATCTTGTTTTCAACTTGGGTCAACTCTTGGATCACTTCTTGGTAGCGCTCCATAAAGATGAGCTCACCACAGCTGGGAGAAGACTTCAAGTCAAACATGAATACCACCTGTCACAAGGGAACATGGGGATGGATTATTTCTATGGTTGCCTGCAGGAAATTCATAAATTTCTATGAAACTTCAATCTTGCAATTATCATGACAAGCATCTGACATAACAGGTCCATGAAGTCTGAGAAGCCTGGATGTATGAACAGATCAGAGAATGTTGAGGTAGCTCAGGGTCATGAAGGACTCAGAAGAAACAGGCTTGAGCCCTGGCTCTGATCTTAACCATCTGTGTGACACTAATTTTTTGATTGTGGGGCAAATCACTTAAGTCTGAATGAACTTCAGTTTCTTTATCCATAAAACAGTGATAAAAATATTTGTACTAACTCATAAGGATGGCTTTTCATTAAGAAAAATTCTTTTGAAACTAGAAAATGTTACACAAATGGGAGCATGGATGGAGAAGGAAGAATAGCTGAAACATATTCAAGGGGTATATGGTGGGGAGGCCATATGAATTAGGATTACTGCTATTATTACTATAGATAATATATAAAAGATGTTTCACCCTTCATTTTTGAAGACTAGGCCATCAGGGAGGTGATACCATGATAAGTACACGAACTGGATTTGAGTCAGGGGGTGCTATGCTAAGTCACCAGCCTTACTCTCTCCTCCAGAACTATCTGGATCCAGTGGCCAGATATGAATCAGGATACTGAGATGGTCTTGGATGTGAGGCGATCAGGTTTAAGTGACTTGTCCAAAGTCATATAGCTAATAAGTATCAAATATCTTAGGTTGGATTCAACCCCCTGTCCTCCTGACTCTAAGGCCAATGAAAACAAGAAGATGAGGAGCATAAGGATGGCCTTTGTCATCTGGGATGTTTCCTTGTGATATTACTATTAGATGGATAGTTGGCAATGGTTTATAGCCCCTGAAAAACTAAACTGTTCTCAACTGAAGGAAGTAAAATGCTCACCCACATGCTAAAGATAAGACTATATGCAAGTATAGAAGCTACAAATCAGTCTATTTAAAAAGTGATATATAAATATGATTCTCAAAAATAAATAGGCAAAAGTAAAAATAGTAATTCTGACTATATTATTTTAGTTGGCAAGGCACATGGACAAAGGACAAACTGAAACTTTTGTGATCCTCACAATGATTCCTGAGGTAGGCACCTCTGTAGAGAGGAGGTGCTAAAATGACTTTTCAAGGTTAGTTAAAAGCAAACTAAGATCTTCTCATTCCTAGTTTAGTACTCCATCACACACCTACAAAGCTATTCTGATCACTTGAAAATTGCAGTAATTTGCTTCAAAAACAAATAAAATTAAATTAATATTTTGGTAGATCAGTTTTTGTGAGCTAAATCCATTTTTGGGAGTCTGATCACATCTTGGAATGGTTTAAGAAGGCTGCAAAGTTGCAGACCTGGAATTTAAACTATGGCATGATACCTTTCAAGGGCACAATCACTTGTTGAGTACTGGCCTGAAACACTCATTTAGACTTTCTTGACTGCCCAGAGATGAAGCCTAGAACAAAGCTGTTGCCCCTTGGGGAGGGGGGGAGGGAGGAAAGGGGCAGTGAGTTTCTCCCTTTCACCTGATGTGCTTCCACAAAGTTCCCTCGGAGAATACAAGAAGCAAGAAGTGACTCGGGTTGAGACAGCATCATAGGAATAAGTGGGTTTTGCGGTTGAGGTTGTAGCTGAACCATGAGCTCACTACGCCCAGACACAGCACTCAGACTTCCCTCTATAAGGAATACAAGATAAGGAGAAAATCAGGCAAGCACATGGTTTGCATTGCAAAATCTTCAAATTACTTTCATCAGAATAACCCATGGAGGGGCGGCTAGGTGGCACAGTGGATAAAGCACAGGCCCTGGAGTCAGGAGTACCTGGGTTCAAATCTTGTCTCAGACACTTAATAATTACCTAGCTGTGTGGCCTTGGGCAAGCCACTTAACCCCATTTGCCTTGCAAAAACCTAAAAAAAAAAAAAAGAATAACCCATGGAGAAGACTGTAGATAAGACCTGATGTCTCCTCAGGAGGAGGGATTCTCCACATCTAGATTAACTGAGCAAGCTGCAGGTACTGAAAAATATCTGTTTATCTTGACTGAAGAGAAGCATTACCTCATAGTTCTTGAGACAATATTCGCATAGAGTCAGGTTGTGGGACCCCAGTTTTTCCATCACAGTGAAGGAGTATTCTCAACCATAGGGCAAAGATGGGAACTAGGATCTGCCTGATTAGTACCTGAGGTGCTTGTGCTTAGTTCACTACTTGTACTTTCTAGTGATGGGTTGGAGACTCTGTCCCGGCCATCTAAAGAAGAAAATAAAATCCATCATCAATGTCTTGTAGTGCAGAAAATTCCTTTTAGTAACAGGAATTTAGATAATCTGAGAGTGAAACACATATACACAGCAGGCACCCTCCCTCCCAACCATCAATCCATCCATTCATCTATCCATCCATGCATAAAGCAACTGTGGCTTTAGTGAGCAGCAAAACTCGTAGAGGGAGAAAAGACCACAGAGGCAGCAGATTCAACTAATCCCCTCTGCAACAGAAGCCTTACTCCCTCTTGCAGGCAGTAGCTGATATTTATGAGACAAAATTCCAAGACTCCATCCAGCACAGTCGGCTTGCTCAGGGCTATTCAAGACAAGGGGGCCCACACTGCCTTCCAGCTCCATTTTGCTCCACTGGTGAAGAGTGCATAATTATTTCTATTTGCTGTCTTTTTATCTGGCATGGATGGAAACTAGTGGGGAACCCATGGAGTCAATCAGCTTCTTGGTCTCATGGTCTCTCTGACTAATTTCTGAGTCACACATTTCTCAGGAATTATTTTATGTCATTCACCCCAAACAGAATGCTCCTTCCTTTCTCATCCATTTATCTAATACATCCTTCAAGGTCCAATTCCAGTCCCAGTCCTAACTTTGGCCAAGAAGCTTTATCTAATGCTAACTGTAACCTTTTTTTAATCTCTAAGGATAGTTGGGAAGAAAATGTTACTTATGTAAACACAAGTTATTATTTTAACCCCTTTTGCACTCATAGTAATAGAGTAGCTAACTTTTATAAACAGTCTAATATCTGCAAACTGCTTTATATATCTCTTTTGATCTTTACAATAACTCTGGGAGACAGATGCTACTGTTATCACTATTTTATAGATAAGGAAACTAAGGTAGAGGTTAAATGACTTGCCTAGGGTCATGCAACTATTAAATGTCTGAGGCTGGATTTAAACTCAGGACTTCCTGACTCAAGGTCTGGTACTCTATCCATTGTACCACCTAACTTAGACTTCCTTGTTTTCAAATTGTTTCAGGTAGGTTATTCCTGTCTCTTTATCTAGACCATAAGCTTCTTGAGGGTAGAGACTATGGCACTGATCCCTCTCCCTCTCCTGTATCTCTCAAAGTTTCCAGCCTGATGCTAGGTACAAATAGATGATTGATTTCAGACACAAGCAGCAGCACACAAGTTGCCCAGTGTACAGGAAAGAGCTTCTAAGTTCACCTGACTTATTTTTTCTTGCCCGGTGAGCCCGGCGGAGACTGGAGTGGCGTGTGGCATGGGTGTGGCATTTCTGCAAGGCTGCGAGCTGCTCCTCTGAAATGGTAACCACCACAGATCATATAGAGAAGGATTTAGGCTTTGTTTTGCCCTCTCCCTAGGGAAAGCCTGATAAGAAGTGGAGTAATTTCCAAATTCTAAACAGTTTATCATGGCATCTGTCCCTCTGAAAATTATTGGGGCCAAAGGGATATGGGCTTCTGAAACCTTGTCTTAGTTTTCTCCAGCATAATCCCTTCTCTTACCTGTGTTTTGATTGCTGATTACCACCTTATATCTCCACTGTGCCTCAGAGAGAATTTTAGAAAACTGGTGCAGTCGGTTCTGTGACCCATCCCTGCTTCCTGAGCAGTTCCGGCTTTCTAACAGTTTTAGGTCCTCAGAGGCCTCATGGTTGTTGATTTCCTCTAGTTGTTCTTGGAGAAGCTTGAGAAAAACCTCCATTACTAATTCATCAGCTAAAAACCCACTGTTACCACTAGTTAAGTGTTTCAGGTCCAGAAAGCCTTGTTCTTGGTTTTTGCCTCTTGCTTCTGCAATCAGACAGCTTGGGGAGCTATGGGGAAGACCTCTGAGAAGCTCAAGGGTAGTCTCTGACTTCTTCTCAGGCTGGGGTATATGCTGGAAGTGTTCAGAAGGAGACCATACTAAATCTGGAGGACTTTTCCCATCAAGGTCATCATCTTCAGCATAGTCCTCAGGTAGGACAGGGTCTGGGTGAAGGTCACTAGAGGTGATGAGGAGCAAAGAGAAAATATTTTCCAGAAGTTCTAGTCGCAGGGAATTGGGAATACTGCATAGATAATGTTGACACTTGGCCAGGTATGTTGAGAAGAGATTTGAAGCACCTGTAGAGATGAGATTCAGAGAAGTAGCCAGAAAAAGAAAAAATAAGTTCACACATATACTCAAAGGCTCCTAAACTAAAAGCAAAAAATAAAATCATCTGATAGCCTCACAAACATTTTCATACCTTCTAATCCAGGAGACCATGGCAATGGTCTGAAGCCTACAAAGATATACGTGATACATTCCACAACACCACTATAGTGTGGCTTGGAAAGGTTACAAGACCTTAGCAGAAATCAGAGATACTGGACACTAGTATTTCTAGGGTGGACTGTTGAAGCCAGAAAGTAGTCAATAAGCTAACCAAGCCCCTTCACAGAGGGATTGGGGAAAACAAGTCCTCTAGTCTATTATATCTAGCCAGTTTCTTCATACAGCATCTGCCCTGCTATCCCACATATACTTTTCTTTCCCTTCCTTCCTCTTGGTACAATAATTAAATCAATACTTCCACTGCTTTTCTGGAAAGGCTGTCAATGAAGTCACTCTATGGTTCAACTCACTGTCTCAGTAACTTTCCAGACAAAAACTACCTTCCATGGCAACTACTCCTGAGTATGTGCTATCTCTCCTGATTAGATACGATGAGGGCCAGGACTGTCTCTTTTCAGTGCTGAAGACAATATCAAGTATATTCTGGTACATATTAAGTACCTAGCAGATACTTCAAAGTGTTTTTCCTTTCATTCACAGGACACAAGACACTCTCATTTTGATGATCAGTGCATGCTTTCAGCTAAGGCATTGAAACTTCAATAAGGTACTATTGTACTATCTTCCTATCCCATCTCTCTTATAAATGCTCTATTTCTAATTTAGTGGAATGAAGGTAGCATTTGTCTTCTTTAATTAATCCTTATCTATATCAATTCCCCCCCCCCAAAGAATAAACCCACAATTTATCTTAAGTTCCCAGAAAACCAAGAGAACTATTCATTAGGCAACAGATTTTTGCTCAAAAAATAACCTTGCTCACACATTGCCTGAGAGGGGGGTGGGGAGGGTGTGATAGAATGTTAGTAATAATGACCTCTAAGAGGGTGGATTTTATAGAAAAGGTATATTAAAGACTGATAAAAGTTTTTTTTAAAAAAAAAGGAAGGCAGGAGGTCTGACCCCTTTAGATATTGGGTGAATTCATGCTTTGGTTTTTTCCTTCAGAAAACTGAAGATAACATTTGATAATACTGAAATTAATTCTCATTGAGTTATAAACCTTTGAATTGAAAACTGTAATGGAATTTATTATCAATACAAAGAATATATGTTGGATTTTTACTACTAAGTCCAAGCAGAAGCTGGAGCCCATTACTAACCTGGGGAAGAAGAGTCCTTGGCTGGCTCTTGATTAGTGGCCAGGTTCTCAGAAGGTCCTTCTTTGCAAATCTGGCACTGAGAGCGCTGGTGAGAATTCACACAGAGGGCATAGATGGCATACTTCATGGCGCAGAACCCCTGGAAGAGTGTCAGGTTCTGATGTTGATTCAAATGGTTGGGAATTGAGACATCAGCTAAATATCAATTATAAGGAAAGAGAAAAGAGAGAGAGGTAAAACTTCTGAAGGTCAATTCTTTCTTATTCTCAGTGATTGTGAGCACAAAATGAAGAGATACAGATGTAAATCATAGTAATGTGTCTTCTCTCCATACCACTTGTTATTTCTACTAGTTTCTCTTGTTTCTTTCCTTATGCTATTTGAGTTCAACATTTCCTTCTCTCAGTTACTCCCTAACCATAGAATCAGAAAACCAGAGTGTTGGAAGGGATTTCAGAAGTCACATTGTCTATGTTTGATCTACCACCTAAATCTGTGTTCTTATTCAAGGTACTTCCTGACATTTCTTAAAAATCCTTTCATATATTCTAAGAAATCCACCTTCACTTGTAACAAAACTGAAGATGAATAGAACAGAATCGATATTGTCCTATACCTGATACAGGCATCATCCAGTTGTTTTTTATTAAAGTACATGCCTTGTCCTAATATATCAGTAATGCTCAGAAAGAAATCACTACACTGAAAAGGTTCTATATTTTTATACAAGAGAACTGGATAATTCCAATTTCTTGAGTATTTCAAGTGGTGGGGCTAAAGCAGACATATCTTATTTCATGATCATTAGATTAGCTTCCCAAGGCCATTGTAATTCAGAATGAAGCTTCTAATTTTGTTCAAAAGGGGAAAATATGTATAGAGAATTCAAATTATAAATTGCTCCACTGCCTCAGAAAGGCCAGAAGATTTGTATTTTTGACTATGCCCCAGGGATTCCCCACATCTCAGAGTTTCCTTGAAAGATAAGGAAATCCCATCTTCCTCATGTGTCTGACTCAGTGTTGTTCTTTCAAGTTCGAAGACACTCTATGGGACCACTGCAAGGCTGCCCATTTTTGAGGGGTCATGGCAATAAGCTTGGCCAGACCTTCAGTTGGCAGGGGATGGATATGAATACTTCAACTTACACTGATCCTGCTGTGGGTCTGTGATAAGCATTTTTTGCAGTAGTTCAAGAACATCTTCCTCCCTAAGAGCAGCAAGGTTTGTGAGGTGATGAAGGGAGTAGAGCACCGAATGGCTGTCTCCAACATACAAGTGATGCAGAATCTTTTTGTCTGGTATGGGAATGCTGCAAAAAAGAAGGTTGAAGAGGTGGAGGATGGTTTCATAGCACTATCAGGGAAAAGTCTGATTTCTTTTCCTCCTTGATCTTTCTACTTCACTCTTCAGACCATAGATCTCACCTCTCTTAGCACTGAAAAAGAATTAGATTTGGTATGAAACTACCATCACTGTGTTTCCAGGAGATCCAGGAGGTCCTGAAGGACAAGCCTTTCTGCTAACAGAAATTCCCTTGGAATGCAGTACTTCTGGCAAGTGCTAGGGCAGTGACCAGACAAAGACCTCCATTCCCCTTCACCACCTACCACTCTACTTCTGGAAATCTTGATAAGGTGGGAAGGAGATGAAACTAGAACCATAGAGGAGTCAACAATGCTATTCGGATCAATCCCCTATAGCAACTATATCTGTATGTTGAAAAAGAAGAGTTAATGGGCAAAAAAACAGATTTACTGAATATCCCAATTACAGGATGGAAAAGTGAACAAGAGAAGGAAGGCATCACCTATCCTCACCTGCTTCTCTGTAGACACCACTCTAGGACCTCGACATGTGCTGACAAACCATCACAGGCATCACTGAGGAGTTTGTCACACTCTTGAATCTGATTTCAAATGAGAAAGGAGAGATGTTGACCCAGACTCCTAGGGCCAAAGATGAGTATTATCCATATTAAGCTAACCCTTAAGCTTATAGTTCTAGATAGCTTTCATTGCTAGAGAAACCCAAGACTTCACAATCAGAGATTTACCTCTGTCCTATGGAGGGTCTGTAGCAGTAACTTGGCCGATTCCAGGCTCTGACAATGAGTCCATCCAAGAAGCACGAATAGCTGACCAAGAGGCCTGAATTCTCTATCCAGCAAGCAACTCAGACTCAAAAAGTCTTCTTCCTTCAATAGTGTAAGTGCTGTCATCTGGAATTCAAGAGAATTATGAGAGACTGACAAACCCATTAAAAAAAATCTAAATGAACCTTGTTTAAACCATAAAAGTGACAGCTTTTTAGTGACAATATAGGGCTTCTTGGCAATTATAAAAATGGAGAATAGATTGAGTGGGGCCAATTTTCAGATTTTATTAAAGGGAATTGTAGCCTACAGGGAAATGTTTTACTTCTTTATGCACAGAATATCTTGAATTTTATGAATTCATCTAAACAGGATAAATATGGTATCAGGCCTACTTAACTTTGCTGTGACCCTCATCTTTCTAGAGAAATCTCTAGACTTTGCCAACATTTTGCTTTAAGAGACAACATGAAATGTAATCACAAGTTACACTGTTAGACCTTTATGTAACTTGTCATCCATGTCAGGAATGCACTCCCTCTACACTCATGTACCTCAGAGCATCCTTGGTTTCCTTAAAAGCAATTATTAATGCAATCTTCCTCTTAAAAACACTTTGTATTAAGATCAATTATTAAGATCTGAGATTGTAGAGGTAATCTAGTCCAATTTTATCATCTAAAAATGAGGAAACTAAGTTCCAGAGAGATTAAACAATCTGAGGTCACAGAGACGATTAAATGACAGAGATATTCTAACTCCAAATCCAGTAGTCATACACAACTTCTCAATTTTGTATTTATTTATTTGAATACAGAGGACCATAGTTTCAAAGTAGGAAGAGATCAAAAGAAGTCATATGGTCCAAGCCCTTCACCTATAAATGAGGTTAAGTACCTTGCTCAAGACTGTGTTAAGTAGCTAAGGGATTCAAATCCAGGCTTTGAAAATCTAATGATCTAATCTGGAATTATGCCCAAAGGGCAGCAAAACTATGTGTATCTTTTGATCCAGCAATACTTAACTAGGTCTATATTTCAAAGGGATCACAAAAAAGGGAAAAAGACCCACACATATAAGGATATAGTTAAAGCATATATTTTGTGGTAAAAAAAATTGAAAATTGAGAGGATGTCCTTCAATTGGGGAATGATTGGACAAGTAGTGGTCTATGAATATGCTGGAATATAATAAGAAACAATGAGCAGGGGGACAGCTCGGGTGGTGCAATGGATAGAGGACAGGCCCTGGAATCAGGAGGACCTGAGTACAAATCTGACTTCAGACACTTGATAATTTCCTAGCTGTGTGACCTTGGGCAAATCATTTAACCTCATTTCTTTTTAATAAAAAAAAAACCCCAATGAGCAGGAAGACTTAAGAAAAACCTGGAAAAACTTACATGAACTGATGCTGAGAGAAGTGAGCAGAAACAGAATATTATACACAGTAACAGCAACATTGTATTATTAATTATGATGGACATAGCTATTCTCAGCAATATGTTAATTAAAGACAATCTAAAAGATTTGAAATGAAAAATGCCACCCACATCCATGGAATCTCAATGCAATTTCCACCTTTTTAAAATTGTTCTTTGCTTTTTTTTTTCCTTCTCATGACATTTCCCTTTTCTGATTTTTCTTTCAGAGTGACTAATATGAAAATATGAATATATGAAAATGTGTATAACATGATTGTACATGTATAACCTACATCAGATTCTTTGCTATTTCTAAGGTAGAAGGAGGGAAAGGTGGGAGACAAAACGTTTCAAAACTGAATGTTGAAAATTATTTTTACATATAATTGGAAAAAGGCAACAAGAAAAAAGAAAAATTGGTGTTTTAATGAATGGCAACTTCTTGTCTTTATAGACTTAATCCCTAGTCCAGTCCCTTGAACATTTGTTGGATGGTATTATTTATCATAGTCGATCTATATTTATAATGCCTAGCCCCTGTCATAAATGTATGTATGAGGTAGGACTAGAAGAGAGACTCAGGAAAAGGGAAGGGAGAAGATGACATGACAGAGTAAGAAAAGAGGAGGAACAAACTTAATGGAGTGGATAAACTGGTGAAGTAGGAAATTGTTGCAAGGGAGTAGGGGAAGAGTATATGGCTGTGGAATGGTTGACAGTAAAGAAAGGAAGGTTATTAAAAAGGAATAAATAGGGGTGGCTAGGTGGTGCAGTGGATAGAGCACCAGCCCTGGAGTCAGGAGTACTTGAGTTCAAATCTGGCCTCAGACACTTAACAATTACCTAGCTGTGTGGCCTTGGGCAAGCCATTTAACCCCATTGCCTTGCAAAAAAAAAAACAAAACAACAACAACAAACTAAAACAAAGTAATAAATAGTCCTAAAACCTTAAGGAAGTTCTTAGAGGTATGGCATAAACACCCCACAGTAGTAAAAGAACACCATTACACTAAAAAAAAAATCACAAAAGGTACGGGGAACAGGAGAGAATTCTGCATTCAATTGCAATGATTGTTCAAATATTTGCATTTCTGTCAATAGTCAAGTGACTGATATACTCTAAGTACAGTTTGGTCTTCTCCCTTGAGGAACAGATGAAGGGACCTGAAGAATGCTTCTCTATATTCCAGGCCATTAGGGTCATTTAAAAATGAAAGCAGAACTTCTAAAAAAATGAAAGCAGAACTTCATTGGGGGAAAAAAAGCAGATATTTAAGGAAAAAGAGGGGAGATTAGAACTCAGCCAAGAAGATGGAAGATGAAAGAGTACTAGCCATATTCACAGGAAAAGAAAGAAAATGGCAGATGTTTACTTACAGCTAAATGACTGGAAAGAGAAGGAAGCTTTGAAGAGGCAACTGTTTTTATCCTCCTAGAAATTGCAGCAAAACCACCCAAGCTATCAGGGGAGAAATCTTCCAATAAGGATCAGAGGAAGAAATGAAGACTGGCAGTGATTGGTCATTCCCAACTCATGGGCACTGAAGCAGTTACTGATATGCTAACAATAATAGAGAAGTCTATTGTCTTCCCATGGTCTGTATATATCTATCTATCTAAATTTATTAAAATGGAAGTCTGCAATGCAATTCAAGTGATTCACATAAGTACATATAATATTGCCACAGGGAGCTTAAAACTTATTGCCAAAGATTATGAGGTTTTGAGAAAGAGACTGAATAACTATCAATTACTGATGTCAAATGGTATAAAAGCAATTTGTGAAGAAAAGAGTTGGCTAAAATAGTGGTGTCTGAGAATAGGATTTGGATTTCTGTATTATGACTAGTGAGCAGAGATACCTAGCTGGGGATGAACTAAATTTAACAAAGGCAGATAAGAATGAATGGTTAATTTGGGCATATGCAAACTTAATCAAAAAAGACTGTAAACTAAAAAAGGATTGAAAAACCTAGTTTTAGGTGATTTTCTGAACTAGTTACCATGGATAGTTATAATGAAAAAAGAATACCAGATGAGGCACTCAGAAATCATAGGAAGTAACAACCAAGAAAGGAACTAAAAAGTATAAAGTTAACCCAGTGGTCTCAACTTCCTATAAATACTCAAAGTTTAAGCAAGCAGCTAGGGAAAGGAGTTGTCCTAACAGAAGGTAGCAAATTTGACCTGAAGTATCCCTGACATTGAAAGATTAAAATCCATGATTGGAATATGGCTTTAGGTTGGTATATCTTATTTAAAAAAAAACTAGGACAAGGGGTGGCTAGGTGGAGCAGTGGATAGAGCACCAGCCCTGGAGTCAGGAGTACCTGGGTTCAAATCCGGTCTCAGACACTTAATAATTACCTAGCTGTGTGGCCTTGGGCAAGCCACTTAACCCCATTTGCCATGCAAAAACCTAAAAAAAAAAAAACCCAAACTAGGACAGGTAAAGAGGAGGAAGAATGAATTATAGAAGCTTATTGTAAGTTATTTCTCATGTAAGGCAATCTAGAAACATGAGTGGCTAAAAATAATGGACAATATTTGGACAAAGATCAATGGAAGAAAAAAAGAGAGGCAATTTTGTATGCCTAAATCACCTGAACAGAAAGTAGATACGTTCAGGAAATGAATCACATGTTTTGCATGAAGTGATCTAGACACCTTCTGGAACTTTTTTCCTACCAAAAGTACAACAGCTAAAAACATCCTAATTTGTTGGAAAAAACAAGAAGAAATTCCATATAGAATTTAATTCTCACTAACTAGGAGAAACTGGTTTCTGTGGTGGAAATAATGGGATCCTTGGAGGAAGTAACCACTCCTTCCTAGAGGTTCTGATTGAGAAGAAACTTCAGTATAGTTTGACAGTTATCCTAAGTTTCAGGAAGGTTTCATGGAAAGAAAGAGTAGGACTCCATTCTACAGGGAAAATAAGCCCAAGAAGAATGAAAAATTCAAAGATCAAGGGAAATAATGGAGTTGTCTGAAGAGTAAGCTGGGAATACACATGGAAGTAAACAACCAATTTATATTTTTTAAAAGACTTGAATAGAAGTTGGAAACAAAGGTAGGTAAAAGAAGATGAATAATAGTGGCATAGTCCTATAAAAATAGTACCAGAAATATTAATGTCCTGAATGAAAGGAGCTATGGAGAGAATGAGGATAACTGGCCAAGGAGAGAACATAGAGGTATTCAACTTTTACTTCTGCTCCCTCTGACCAAAAGAGTGACCTATGGATTGGAAATGACAAAACAATAGCTTCAGAGAGCTGATATCCAAAGTCAGTAAGAATGATAATAGAGCACTCAGTTGTCTTTAATACATTTAAGTCATGTGGCCCAGAGAAACTGCATCCTTGGATATTACAAGAATGGCTAAATATGAGAGGCAAGCAACTCACTGTCAGTAATAGCTAAAAAGCTGAGGAAATTAGGAAAGGTAATTCAGACAAAAAAGGGAAGAGAATAATGTCTAAAAAGTACAGGCTAATAAGTCTGAATTATTTGGAAAATTCTAGAATGGATCATTTTAAAAAATGGTCAGTGAACATTCAGAAAAATAAGTGGAGATTACAAAGAGAAAGTGTGACTTCATCAAGCAATAAATCACGCTACACTAACTTTATTTTTTCCCAAAAGGATTACTAAACTTGTAGGTGAGAGGAATGCCTAAACATAGTTTGACGATTTTTTTAAACAAAACATTTGATGAAGTAGTTCAAAATACTCTTGGGGAGAAGGTGGAAATATGTGGATATAACCGGCTAAATGGACAATTTCAGAGTAGTCTTTCCATGCATAATTCAATTTCTCTATGGCAGGACATCTACAAGACCAGGGTACCATGAAAATTTGTGTTGTTTAATATTTTCATCATGGCATACTCATCAAACTTAATGACACAAAGCTAGGAGATACTGTAGCTAATATACTAGATGACAGAATTAGCATACATAAATATGACATCCTTTTTAGGACTAAGTAGCAGGGTCATAACTAAGTTCTGGTAGACATACTAGGATAGTATGCCACAACTGTTCCTCAGCTACTAACTGAAGCAGCTTTTATGTGATAGCAGTCCTAAAGCAAGAGCACTGGACTGAATCTAATTACATGAAATTTGGTAGGAGTGGGGGGCTCATACTTGTGGTCAAAAAGTCAACATGGTTAGAGAACAGTTTTTCTGAAAAAGGTCTCGGGACTTCAGGGGACTGCAAACTTAATCTAGATTAAGTACAGGGTGGGCTGGTACTTAATAAAGCTAGGGCTACATTAAGAGAAGCATTTGCTTTCAGGAATAAGGAAGTGAGAGTCCCTCTGTATTTTGTCCTTGTCAGACATGATCTGGACTGCTGAGATCAGTTCTGGAATGTTAAAAGACTGGAGAGTAAGCAAACAACCAAAGCTTTTAAGTGCATGTCATTTAAATTGTTAAAGGAAATGGGCTTGTTTAGCCCGGAGAAGAAAAGACTGGGGATACATGATGACTTCAGGTATGTGAAGGGGATGCATGAGAATTTTCTGTTCAGCTCTAGAGGGCATAAACAGGTGGTGAATAGGAAGCTGCAAGGATACAGATTCAGGCTCAATGTCTTGGCAGACTTTCTACTAGTTATTTAAAAATGGAACAGATGAACTGGGAAGTGGTGACAGTTTTATGGTTACTGGAGCCTTGAGGCAGAATCAGGATACCAGAAATGCTACCAATAATGCTAAATTTCATTATTCTCTATGAATTATAGAGTAACCCAACTTGCCCATACCAGAATCTGCTCCAGGAAGTGTTTGTGGCTACTCAAGCAATAAAAATAGGCCATCTTCCAGGCCTGGGTTGTATTAGGATTGGAGAACAGGGTCAGCATTGCCTTTTCAGGATCCAGATATTCAGATGGAACTAGAAATCAACAACATAGGAGTTACTGAGGAAAAAAACAGAATTTCAATTCCTATGGTCAGCTCTATTTTTGAAACAATTAACTCAAGAGTCTGTAACTTTATAACTTTAAGAACTTTCCCATTTCTGTATTCTGAAAAAAATCATTCTTTCCTATTAATTTACCTGTCTCTTACTATCTTAGTTTGTGAAATGTTGTTTTGGCAAAATAATACCCATCACTCCCTAATCTCCTTTACTACCAAATTTTTCTCACCAGATTTCATAGTCTACCTGGGGGGTTATGAACCCCAAAGAAGTGAGCATATCAGAACATAGCAAAGGAAAACCAGAGTAGAGAAGAGAAAACTTACCTTTTCCCAAAGTCTTAGCTTCCTTCACTTTTTCTGCGTAGATACTGCCATATATAGCCACAAGGCTGCAACTAGATCTCCTTATCAGGCACCCCAAGAGTCGCTCTTCCTGCAGGGGACCACCTTCAGTTTCACAAGCTCTAAGCAGTTCCTCACACAGGAGATGCCACTCAACCCCAAGTGGTTCTGCAGGGCAGCATAGTATACGCAGAGTCCCATAGATGGCATCAGCTACCCTAGAGGGTACAGGGACAGACCCCTTTAGAGACTTAAGTGCTTTCTGAATAAAACTGATCAACAGTTTCTGCAAAGAATAGCCATAAGCTCCTATGCCATTGTCCTTTCCAATCATGAGATCCAGCAGAGCCTGTGCCTGTTGGGGTGCTTGCCATAGGAGGTCCCAGAGGATGGAAACAGCTTTTGTGCTGAGCTGGGGTGGCCAATTCTCCCCCTTGCTAGTGCTGTCAGTCAAAGGTCTTATATCATCTTGTGGTATAGTCTCATACAGCTCCTGTGGGAAGAATAGTTGGTCAGAAATGCTTCCTTTTCTTTCCTTCATTATCAATACAGAATGTTACCAAAACCTGTTCCCTCCTTCAAAGTGTGCCCTGGTGTAATCCCTTCCTCTTCATTTGCACAGTCAACAGGGTCTCAACACTTCATCATTACTCTAATAATCTCCTAACTACTTTTCCTGCTTCCAGTCTTTCCCCAACTCAACATAACCTACATCGTTTAAAATGAGTATTGGCACCTACATGGTAGATGTTCCATAATCGTTCTTTAAGACTCAGGAATGGTTTATGAAATTTTGATTTCTTTACTCATAGAATATGGGGTAGCTAGGTGGAGCAATGAATAGTATTGTTTTGGAATCAGGAAGGTGGAAGCTCAAATCCAGACTAAGACACTTGACATTTACTAGCTATGTGACCCTGGGCAAGTCACTTAACCCTGATTGCCTCCAGTCATCCTGATTCATATCTGGTCACTGAATCCAGATGACTCTGGAGGAGAAAGTGAGGCTATGACAAAGCACAGCCCCCCCCCAAACTACTTCATGTGCTTGTCATGGCATCACCTCCCTGATGTCATGGTTTTTGAGAATGAAGGACATAGAGGGCAGCTAGGTGGCGCAGTGGATAGAGCACTGGTCCTGGAGTCAGGAAGACTTGAGTTCAAATGCAGCCTCAGGCACTTAATAATCACCTAGCTGTGTGACCTTGGACAAGTCACTCTTAACCCCACTGCCTTAAATAAATTTAAAAAAAAGAGAGAATGAAGGACAAACATCAGCCATAGAATGTGACAACCTATTTCTCTTTTTATTGTAATAGTAAACCTATAAGTAGTAGAGAAAGTAGGTTAAAAAAAAGTATGGCTAGGTGGCTCAGTGGATAAAGCACTGGCCTTGGAGTCAGGAGTACCTGGGTTCAAATCCGGTCTCAGACACTTAATAATTACCTAGCTGTGTGGCCTTGGGCAAGCCACTTAACCCCATTTGCCTTGCAAAAACCTTAAAAAAAAAGGATGCCTAGAATATTCTGACAGAGAGTATTTCCTTCTTATCTTAGTATCACCAGGATCTACTAAGGTGCCTTGCATGCATGCCTTAATTAATAAATGCTTGCTGAATTAAACCAAACCTAAACTGGCATGGGTGGAGAAAGGACACTGTGAAACCACTATCTTGAAAGTCAGCCTCTCCTAGAGTCATACTGGCAAGGGGAACAACTTTAATAATTTAGAATAACTTTCTTTCCCCAGCAATCTGCAATACAGGTTTTCTTCCCAGAGAGGATCACCTTCAGGATATCTTCTGGAATGTTATTTTGTAGCTCTTCTGAAAGCAAAAGAAACTCTGTCCTTCTTCGTAGAGTAGATGAGGGAAATTTCTGGAAGAAATGAGAGACCAGAGTCTGAAGTCAAAGTTGAAGGCAAATAAATTATAGACAAATAACTCACCTAGACTAATCTATGTGTTGAAGGTGCCCTGATTTAAAGTACATTTAATTCATGAAATCAGCAAGAACAGAACTGTATGCATACTAATTTCAACAATATTAAGAAAAAATATGGTAAAAGAAGAGCCAAAGGATTTTGGCAAAGCCAAAGCAATTCGGTCGAATTGTGAACACTCTGGAAGGAGAAAGATAGCAAGCAAAGAGTATGCTTATTTGTAAATTATTTAAGTTCTGTATACTCCAAAAGTCACTAAACTCTATATAGCATGATTCAATGATGCCACCACTAGGCTTATACCCTGATAATATCAACGATGAAGGGAAAGGGACCATATTGTACAAAAATAGTGAAAGCGTAACTTTTTGTGATACTACAGCTGCAGGAAAAAAGTTGGAAAAAAAAAAGAAATGTCATCACCTAGAAAACAGCTAAATAGGTTGTGGTAGGGCAGAAAAGCATAGCCAGATCTCATGATACCTAAGCAGAAGTCCAATAAAGTTAGATCACCCCCCCCCAAAGGTGAGGCCCAATACAAGCTGTGAATTTTCTACCTACATGCTTCTCCTATAGTTAATAAATACCCACTTTCCGTGGGAGGTCCCTATTGGGTATCCCTGCCTTGAGTCTCCTACTTCTATCCATGCTCTACACAGCAGACAAAATGGTCTTCCTTAAGAGCCGACCATGTTACTCCTTTACTCAAACTCCAGTAGTTTTGTATTGCTTCAGGATCAAATATACACTTTTTTGTTAGGCTTTTAAAATCCTTTATAATCTGGCCTCCTTTCCTGCCCTTCTAGGAATTCTGCAGTCCTTCCAGACTGGCCTTCATCATGTTCTTCCCAGATAACTGCACACCTCCTGCCTTGGCACTGGTCATCTCCTATGCCTAGAATGGTCTTCCTTTCTCTTCACCTTCATCTCAGAGAGTTTCCTTCAGGGCTTAAGTGAAGTGTTATGTGAAGGCTTTTATTTAGATTATTTGGTTGTAATGAAAGCATAGCCCTTCTTCTATTTGTATAATTTCATGACAGTTTTGCCAGATATATTTGACTTTAAAATTCTTATCTTAATGCCAAATAAGCTGACCATTTTCATATGCAAAGAATAGAAAGAGTATATGAAGTACATTAGTCTGTATTATGACCAACTTACTTTAAATTACTAATTCAACATTTTCAAACTGTCTTGCTTGTTTACTTCCTCCTGAAATTTTATTCTCTCCTAGGCTTCAATGATGTTCTTTTATTACTTTTCTTTTTCTTTCATTCTAGTAACCCCATCACTATTCCCCTTTTTGGCATCACCTCCCCCCACCCCAGCAAAAGAAAGAAAGAAAAAAAAATTTTTTTTTATCAGATATACATAGTCAAGTAAACCAAATTTCCACATTGGCCACATCTGAAAATGAACACTCATTTTGCACTATAGATTCATCATCTCTTCATCAAGTTAGGTAGGAGGTCATCATTTGAAATCTTGGTTTTGGTCCCTATATCAATTGTAATTGTAATGTTGTCCAAACTTGCTTTTCTTTATGATGTTGTTATTTGTGGGGGTCCAGCCTCCATGGGGTTCTTGGAACCTGACAGGAGGGATAGAGTCAGTGAAATGAGTTGAGTCAACAAGTGGGTAAAGGCAGGAGCAGGTTGACTGACTGTCAGCTGCTTGGATTTATTTTTATAGTTTCAGAATCATATATGTTTCAAGCAAGCAAGCTGAGATCATTTCCTTGGTTACAAGAGTGTACAATTTTCATCAACAATGATATAGTTCATATGGTTACAAGTTTTAATCATGTGATTGCAAGTTTAAGTAATAATCATATAGTTAATTGATTTCTTATCCCTACTCAGACCATGATGACCTTAACCTGTCCTTTACCTTATTTATCACTACATTATATAATGGTTAATTCATTTGAAGTTATTAATTAAGCAATTCTTTTTATGGAAAGTTTTTTATATTTTCTGTGTAGGTAACGTTTTTCCATACACTTCCTTAACCGTCTGTAGTGAGGGTCTTTATGCTTGTCCACCCATCCGTTAACTCTGACAATAACCAATTTTTCTTTCTGGCCTAGTCGGTAGAAACCACGGTTTCTGTGACTTTTTTGTTCTTTCCCGTGAAACTAAGGTCTGCTGGAGTTCACATATGGGTCACCTGTACTGACTATTTTCTCACCCTCTTTTTCATATATTCCTGTATATGGTAAGGGGGGCAAAACTATTAATTTCCCTGGAATTCTATCTGACCCATCTCGTATCTATTTTCCCTGCATATATTCTGGCATCTCCTTGGAATTCCCAGTGCTGGGTTTTCCAGAGGTTTCATAATGTTGAAGCCTTTTGCATACCTCAGGGAGAGGCAGTCCTGTTAAATTTAGACAGACTTTACAATCTGTTTTATTCAAGGATTTTTTCTGAAATCCTTCCTTTATAGTCACTCCAGTATTAGGGTGAGTAAATATTGTAATCAATAATAAACCTATAAATATTGGTATGCATGAAATCCATACACACACACACACACACACACACACACACACAGATATTGAAGAAGGAAATGTTCCATCAGGCAGTGTGACTGCCTTGAGTCTTCTTGCTGCGACTATGTTAAACAGCTTAGAGACCCTGGCTCCCAACAGTTATTAATTATTCTGAGTTTTGCTCATTTTACCCTCTATTAGCTGATTCATGTCTTGTCAGATTTCCCTTTCATTATTTATGATGTAAAAATAATCTACTATATTCAATTCCATAATTTGTTTTAACTATTCCCCAAATGAAATATTTTTGAACATATGGGTTCCTTTCCTCTGTCTCTAATATCTTTTTGGTACATAACAGGGGGTTATCACTGAGTAATGCAGTTTAGTCATGTTTGAGAAATAGTTCTAAATTGCTTTCAAATGGATGAATCAATTTAGTGCTCTACCAATAATGTATTAGCCAGCCTGTTTTCTTGAATCCCTTCAACAATTGTTATTTTCCTTTTTTGCAGATTTGCCAATCGGAAAGGTATGAGATGCAACCTCAGAATTGCTTTAATTTGATTTTTCTTATCATTAAATTGAAAATTTTTTTCATAAGGATTTTGATAACTTGAATTTATTCCTTTGAGAATTAAATGTCTGCTTATATTCTTTGATCTTTTCTCTATTGAGGAATGGCTCTTACATATTTGAATCAGTTTCTTAAATATATATGGGATATTAGATCTTTGAAAATTTGTTGTGAAGCATATTTCTTTGTATCCTTCATACTTGTCAGCCTCAATGGTATTATATTAATTAATTAATATTATATTATTAAATGCTTCTTAAATAAATATTATCCTAACCCATTAATTTAATGCAAATTATTTAATCATCGCCCTATTTTTGAACATTTAGGTTACTTCCCAATTATTACAACTATAATTCAAACTTCTATAATAATCTTGGAATAGGTAGTTTTCTTTTTCTTTTTAAAAAATAATTCCAGAATATATTTCCAAAAATGGAATTGCTAGATCATTTTTACTGCAAACTGTTCAAGTATGGCCCTTTCCTTTACAACCCAACCAATGCTAAGCTCCACTGCTTTTCATTATTTTTGTAAATCTGATGGGTGTGGTGGTATTTCAAAGTTATTTTAATTTGCATCTCTTTGAAAACTAGTGAAGCTGAAGGTTTTTGAAGTGGTTATTTTATTTTTATCTTTTTCTAAAAATGATTTTATTCTTATCCTTTGATCATTTCCTCCTAGTACAGTAGAGAAAGCTCTCTATGTATTTTATTTTATTTTATTTATTTTTTAGGTTTTTGCAAGGCAAATGGGGTTAAGTGGCTTACCCAAGGCCACACAGCTAAGTAATTATTAAGTGTCTGAGACCAGATTTGAACCTAGGTACTCCTGACTCCAGGGCCGGTGCTTTATCCACTGTGCCACCCAGTTGCCCCCCCCCCCCCATGTATTTTGAATGTCAAATTTTTTACCCATCATGTTTACTCCAAATATTTCCCCTAATCCATTACATTTCAAATATTCTAATGTAGTAAAGTATATATATATATGTATATATAATATATATACATATATATATATATTTGTGTCCAATATTTCCTATTAGTTGCACAGAAAAATATTTGACTTCTTTTTACATGAGATATTCCAGTTTCTTCTAACTTTTTAATTTTAAAAAATGTTTAAGTCTATCATCCTGCTGGATTTCACCAGAATAATAAAGTATAAGGATTAAGGAACTAAATTAAATCTCTTTCCCCAAACTGCTAACAAATTTTCTTAAATTCACAAATCAAATAACGGATTATTTCCCCAATTTTCATTTTCTACAGGTTTATCAAACACTAATTTTTCACACATTTTGTTTGGATAGCTGCTATATTTTCAAATTTTGCTTAGTAACAGTTTTGGTGGTACTACTATTTTGTAATTTATGTTATTTTACATACATATATATCTACACACACACATACAGACAATAATTATAATATTTTTAAACCTGGAAGTGCAAGACCACCTGTGTCATTACTTGACAATCATTATCCACAGATTCACAAACAGATTTCGTATATACATTTCTCCTCTTCGATTAGAAAGGATGAACACCACCACCACCATCTCCACAACAGTAAAGAATTTATTTACTGTATCTAAAATACAGATGCTAACCATCTTGATTACAAAACCCACTCTGAAAATAATGTCTAGAAAAATTACAACAAAATGCAAGAGAGGAAAGCAAAAATGGAACAAAGAAAAGGAGAAGAGGGTCACACATTTATCTGAAAATGAAATAGGAAACTTTTACCATTAGGGAGTTTAGAAAAGGAACCAATCTAGAAGAAAGCATGACCTTTTTTGTCTGGTTTTGAAGTACCCTGCTAAGGAAGAGCAGAGGTTAAAGCTGCAGGTTCCACCTGGATTTTAGTTAAGATTAATAAGCTCCCAGAAAACTCATTACATTTTTGAAATTGCTTTGGAAAAGAAAGCAATTGCAGTTTTAGGGGCAAAACTATTTACTTTACTTCTGGTGAGAAAAGTAGGGTGTTGGTCTTCACAGGGTGTAGAGGGGAGCCCTTAGGGAATCCATTACAAAGGGGGAATGGCCCAGCCAATCACAAGACTAGAAGTATTCCTAATCCCATTCCAGGGATACCAAACCCCAAAGGTCAAGAGTGACCTAGAGATCTTGACCTAATGCTACTGAGTTTGCACAATTAGGTAACTGAATATTAACCCACCCCCCCACCCCCGTGACATTGGGGTTCTTTAGCATGTCATGCATTGACTGATGTGGGAGGGGATCATATTAGGGGCATATCATGGAATGGGCAGGCCTTTTAGATTGTAACTCAAACTCTGAGAGCCTATGGACATCCAAGAGGGAGGGGAAAGAGTTTCTGAGGACAATAAATTACCTGACTCCTGAGACTAAGGTGTGCCTCAAGCCTAGGAGTGAGGTACCCCTATCTTGTAAGTTGTATATTGCAAGGTTCGTGAATAAAATGTACAATTTTCTCAAACTCTAGCAGGTTTTTATTTTCATTCATTTATAACACTTCTGGAGAAAACAAGACAAAAGCCATGCTAGGACTGTGCAGTGGAATGGGAGCAAAGGATAAGGCAGGGAAGGAGAGACTGGGGATAATGGTGCAAGAAAACTCTTGATTCTGGGGTGGCTAGGTAGTGTAGTGGATAAAGCACCGGCCTTGGAATCAGGAGTACTTGGGTTCAAATCTGGTCTCAGACACTTAATAATTACCTAGCTGTGTATCCTTGGGCAAGCCACTTAACCCCATTTGCCTTACAAAAAAAAAAATTTTAAAAAAAAGAAAACTCTTGATTCAGCTGAGCAACTGTTTGGAAAAGTAAGCAAGCTAGAGGGGGAAAGTTCACTTGGCTCAAGAAATTCAAAGTTTAAGACAGAAAGATCCCTAATTAGAAACAATAAGTTTTTCTGCTTTTTGCTTCCTCTTCAGAAACTGTTAAACATTTTATTTCAAACTTTTGCATAAGTCAAAGGGGTTGGCAGAGGCAGGGACAAGAAGTCAATTTAAGTCAGCCATCTTGGTTGCTTTTGGGCATCTAAGCTGAAAAGATTTGGTTTCTGGTGACAAAGTACCACAGTAAAAAGTAATTTGGGATGAAAGAAAGAATGGTCTGATGAGAAGAATTGGAACATAAAGATAGGCTTACAAAAAACTTGTAACAAGTAAAAGTTAATAAATATTAATATTGCCTCAGAGATACCCCAAGAAATGTGTTTTGAATGATTTAGTATGCAAACTGTGTTTCTATAATGAAGAAAAATTGTACTCATATTTTTAAAAACAATTTCCTTAATATGGTTAATAATCTTTAATTACATAAATGCATGTGTGTATGGTAAGTCATATGTATAACAATGAGGTTTTAAAGATTTTGTACATATTCCTCTGCTACCATATATATTCAATAACTGATTTAATTTATATGATGGCCTTTTTTCTATCTTTTCTCTCATATCCATCTTTGTGCAATAATGCTGTCCATACTCACAGGCTAGAAGAAGCTCTATTCAAGGAAGCACTATTATGTAAACTTTGGTAAATCTCAGATGAAAAGAAATCACCAACAATAGAAAATAGGAGGATTCTATTACTAACACCTCATTCTCAATTTCCACCTCAAAGGCTAATTTGAGTTGTAAAAAAAGATCCTTACCCTGTCACATTCTAGCCATTTTTCTAGTACCAGAAGCCAAATCCAGGCCAACCTTTGGGGACTATAGTACTGCCCACACCTGAAAAAAGAAGAAATCAAGTTATTTAGGGTTTTGTGACAATTTGACTTCTCTTGACTTCAGACACAAGTTTCTTCATTTCTGTCAAACCTGAAAAAGCAAGATGATTTCAACAAGTAACAAGCAGTCAAAAAGTTAGAAATTTTTACTTAGGAACTCCCCACTTCCCTCCCACCCCAAACCCCAAGATAATTTATTCTTTCTTTTCTTTTTTGGTAGTAAAACCTTGGAACCTAAACTACTTGCAACTGGACTTGGGAGTCAGAAGTTTTATTTTCAAGAGCTGGTTCTGATATACTAGTCAAATGTCTGACCATTTTGTGAATCCAACTTTCCTTATTTAAAAAATAGAAACAACTTACTTTACATGGTTGTTAAGTAAATTTAACAAGTATTTATTAAGTACTTCCAATGTGCATTACATTGTACAAGGCAGGAGGGTAGATAAAACATTTACACGAGATATTATCTCTGCCTTCATCCTGCAGACCTTAGAGTCTAGCAGGGGATAAGACATACCTTGGTAATTGTAACATAAAATATTACAAAGTAAGTGCATCAAAGTGGTTCAAAGCTATGTGAGATGAAAAGGGAAGGGGATCAGGAAATGCTTCATGGAGATGGTAGAATATGAGTCAGGTCTTTAAAGAATAGGTAAAAATGCTATAGATGAAGGTCAGGGAGGACATTCCCAAAACACAAGAAAATATAAATAGCAACATGAAATCAGGAATCAACAGGGTAAATTCTGGAGAGAGAATGCTTGTCTGAAGCCTAGAGTATATTGAAGATCATAACATGAGATAATACTGGGATGTAGCTTAGCACCCAACTTATTCTAATAGGCCTTGAATAACAAATAAGGAGTTTGAATTCTAGTTGGTGGGCAGAAGAAACTGCTAAAGATTTCTGAGCAGTGACCTGACCAGACCTAGATCTGGTACTGAAGTATGGGTTGAAAAGGGGAGTGGGAAGAGGTAGAAATAACTGTTAAATTAATGTGATAGTTCTGGGAAAGTGATGATGAGGTTCTATACTAGAAGAAGAGATACATGCAAAAAATATTCTGAGGTAAAATTGCCAGTATTTGGTAAATGATTCAAAATGAGTAAGGATGAGAAGTAATAGTCAAAAGATAAGAAGATTTTGCTGGGTGGATGGTGCTACCATTAGGTTGAGATGACCAATGATGCAATACTAATAAGCAGGGAATCACTAACTAAAATGATTTCAGTAAAATGAAGTAGTATCAAACCTTGCAATCTACCCTGCTAAGAACCTACCTACCCTAAGAACTTGTGGGGTTTGCTAGCTGTCATATAGTTGAATTTATTCTTATAAATGTAATCATCTTCAATGAGAAATGTGAATTCTGAGAGCAGGGGACAAATCTTGATTTTTCTATTTGTATCCCCATTGCTCAGCACAATTCGTAACAAGCACTTAATATTTTTGTTTTCATTCCTTCACTTATCGTATGATTGAAAAGAAAAACCAACCTGGTGAATTTGGTTATTAATAAGTTTTTGGTGACTTTAGAACAGCAGTTTTCTCAGAAGTGCTTTGAAGGTAAAAGCTCAAATGAAAGAAGCTGTCCATTGGGACATGTTTTCTTTTTCCAAGAAATTTAGCAACAAATGAGAGGATAATAAAGCAACAGGAACTTGGTGGGGAAGAATGGTCAAAGGAACAATTCTTTAGAATCGAAGAGACTAAAGTGTTTGTTGGTAGATAGGAAGGAACCAGCAGAAAGAAATCTGAAGATAAGTTATAAAGAGACAATGACTGCAGAAGTGCGGTTCTAGAAAAGGTAGGAGTCAATGGGATTGAGGATAAAAAAGGAGGATTAAGAAAATTTCTTCTGAGATAAGAGGAAAAGAAGAGATAGTAGGTGTCTAATCTGATATATTCTTTACTTTGTAATTAATACTTCTGATCTGTATATTTCTGATCAGAAATTAGTCTCTTAACCTTAAACTAATAGTTATAAAATGTCAATTTGCCATGTATGACCTGTCTCCTACAATGCTGACTTGACCTGTGTAGAGACATCTTGGATGGGCAGCCAGAAAACGCTATTGTTATTTGTAAACTTTTACTCTTCAGCTTAAGTGGATGGATGGCATAGGTTTCTAAAGGGAAAGAATGTACCATTCCTTCCTCTAAGCCCCCAAATTTGGAAATTTTGACCTCCAAGGGATTGGTTTTTAATGAACAAGGTATTTTGTTGTTTGTTTTTGTTTTTTTAGATTTTTGCAAGGCAAATGAGGTTAAGTGGCTTGCCCAAGGCCACACAGCTAGGTAATTAAGTGTCTGAGACCAGATTTGAACCCAGGTACTCCTGACTCCAAGGCCGATGCTTTATCCACTACGCCAGCCACCTAGCTGCCCCTCGAACAAGGTATTTTAGAGTAGGTTGAGTTTAAATTAAAAGGGAGAAGAGGGAAGGATTTAATGATTACTTATAGCAATCTACAGGAAAAGAAATTAACTGCTAAATAGATCTGAAGTAAAAAAAAATTGTAGAACTTGGAGCACCTATTAAATAATGCTATTATAGTTATTCCATTTTTATAAGAATACTGAATTGCCTTTTAATCTTCCCTTTCATCTGCATATCCACCAAGCCTACACTAAAGTAAGATGCAAATTTCTTGCGTAAGAAACTGTCTTTGTATTCCCAGTACCTAGCCCAGAGTTTCCAACAGTGGAAACTTAATGCTTGTAGAATTGGAATTAATTTTTGCTTCCTTAAAACAAGCATTTATTTTGACATATATATTATTCTCCAGTTCACATCCCCTCCTTTCTTTTCTACTTTGCATTAAAAGAAAGGGAACTGAGAGTTTGGCTTTTTTTTTTCTTGGTAGCTAGCAACCCAAATCTAACCACCACAGCCTAGAACAAAAACTGTAAGAAAAATACTTATCCAAAGCCTGAGGAAGAAAGGGTTCTATTATGTTTTGCTTCTCTACTATGCTGAGGTATAAAAGGTGAAATAAAAACCCCCAAAAGATTGAAAAATATATTTGGTTTCTTTACCAGCCGCTGTAATTAACAAGAACAATATTATGAATACAGGGTGGAATTCCCTTTCATCCTTTTGCTTAAGCTGCAAAGAAATCTTAACCCCAAAATGAGAAAGACAGGATTTCTGTTTTTGAAGGAATGAAAGAAACTACTTTCTAAAGATGTTCTATCCATCACCTTTCTGAAAGACTAATTATAAACAAGAGAAAATCCGTGTCAGTGGTACTTTCCTGGACAGGCTCTGTACCAAGTTTTATTTAATAGTTAAGCTATTATGATTTAATAAGTGCCTGATAAAAATAGTCTTGGAAAGAATTTGGACTTCTGATTTTTCATTGAGTCAGAAAAGTAATAGGAATTGGACTTTGATTAATCAGTAATTGCTAGTTCCATCAAAGAAAGGTAGCATTTGAAAAAAAAGGTTATCAATTCTCATTTTGAAAGTTTAATCACATAATTTTTCTCCTTTATCAAAACTTGGAGGTACCTAGTCTCAGTACTTCTTTATATTCTTAAAAATTATTGGACTCCTTAAAAAGTTTTTTCAAATGTATGCTTTAGCTATTATGTCTTAGTAACAAATATTATGAAGATAGTTTTAACATTGTGGACATTTTATTGCCAAGGCAACATTTTACTTTGGAAATATCCATTGAATATGCCCTCTTTTTCTCCTCTGACATTGCTACCTCTTGCTGTGGGTATTCACTGTCTCACTCTTAGAATTCTGTCATATCCTCTGGTTGATCTCTTTGACAGAGAGCTCTCCCAACTCTAGACCATCTTCTACCAAGTTACTATCAAACTAAACTGCCAGTTGTCCCTCCAGTGGTGCCTTATCACCTCCAGGAGCAAATATAAAATTCTGCATGTCATCCAAAAGCCTTCCTAAATTGACCCTCCTCCTACATTTCCAGTTTTCTTACACCTTGTGCCCTTCTTCCTCCACAAACTTTGTGATCCAGTGACACTGGCCTCCTTGATAATCCTTACATAAGACCCTCCTAATCCAGATTGAACATTTTTACTGGCTGACCTTGTGCCTGAATACTCTGTCTCCTCATCTCTGCCTCTAAGCTCCAGTTAAAAATCTCACCTTCTGAAGGAAACCTTTTCCTATCCCCTTAATTCCAGTACCTTCCCTTTGTTAATTAATTCAAATTTATTCCGCATTATAATATGGTTTGATTGTATATAAGTGCCTATGTGTATTAGCAACACCATATGATTGTAAGCTTTTTAGCAGGATTAGCTTTAACCTTTGGATGTATCCCTAGCTCATTGACTGGCATCTATCTATTAGGCATTTAATATTTTTGTTTGTTTTTTGCAAGGCAATGGGGTTAAGTGACTTGCCCAAGATCACACAGCTAGATAATTATTAAATGTCTGAGGTTGGATTGGAACTCAGGTCTTCCTGACTCCAGGGCTAGTGCTCTATCCACAGTGCCACGTAGGTGATCCCTAGGCACTGAATTTACTGAATGACATGAAAGGTTCTAGAAGACTCCAAGCAGTCCCTGGACCAAACTATGAGAACCATTAGCAGGAATTTCTTCTAGGTCAGCACCTTTTCTGCAATTTAAGAATGTTACAGATCTTATAGATCTCCAAGAAATTATGTCAGGTCAAATCAATAAGCATTTATTAGAGTACTACTTGGTAACAGGCATTGTTCTAAGAAGTATAGGTACAAAGAAAGAAAAAAACAGTTTCTGTCTTCAAGGAGCTCACAATATAATAGAGAAGGAAACATGCAATCAAGATCTATGCCAGATAAACTGGAGATAATCTCGGAAGGAGTGCCAGCATTAAGGAAGACAGGAAAAGCTTTGTGCACAATGTGGGATTTGAGCTGAAAACTTGAAAGAAGCCAGGAGGTAAAAATTAGTAAGAAAACAATTCCAGACATGTAGTACATTTACTGAAATGCAGAGTCAGGGGATGGAGTGTCTCCTGTAAAGAACAACAAAGAGGCCAGTTTCACTGATCCATGAGTACTTGGAGAGGAAATGAGGTGTAAGAAAACTGGAAAGCTAGGGAAGAGGCTAGGTACAAATGTCTTTAAAAGTCAAACCGGATTTTATTTTTGATCCTGGAAGTGACTGGAGGCCACCAGAATTTGCTGTATAGGGCCTGACATGGTCAGATCTGTTCTTTAGAAAGATAGTTCTGAGAGGTGAATGAAAGAGGGACTGGAATGAAGAAAGACTTGAAGTAGGGAACCAATTAGCAGGCTACTGTAATAACCCAGATTTGAAAGTGGAAACAATGTCAGAAGAGAAAAAGAGACATATATGAGAAATGTTACCAGGGTAAAAATGACAGTATTTGATCATTGATTGGATATGTGAGAGGGAAGTTGTTGTGAGAAGTCGAAGATAACATCTAGGTTTGAGCCTAGATGACAAGAAGGATGGTGGCTGTCTTGACAGTAGTAATGAAGTTAAGAAGAGGGGAGAATTTTGGAAGAAATAAAACTCAGTTTTGGATATGTTTAATTTAAAATGTCTATGTGACATAGAGTTTGGCAAATCTAAGTTAAGTGACTTGCTCAGGAACACATAGTATGTGTCAGAGGCAGAACTAGAACTATTTCTGGCTTTGAGGTTAGCTCTCTATTCACTATTTAAAGGAAATTTCTCCTCTAGCAACTAAATGTGGGAAAATGCCTAAACAAACCCTGAAATTTCACCCTTCTAATTATCCTAATATAAAGTTTAAGTGACACTGATCTGTAAAAATAATAAACTAATTAAGTTGTGAATGGGTTACTGGTGATAGAACACTTAGGGCATTTACCTCATCAGGTCTGGACATGCCACCAGAGCCTGCAGGATATTTTCCACTTTCTTAGGGATATCCCCTTGTCCTTTGTGTAGCTGAGGGACACACGCTTGTGCCAGTTCCCATTCTCCATATTTCAGGCACTCACAAAAAAATCCAAAGAGCTGTTCTACTGAGGCAGCTTCCTCTTTTCCAAATGGATGCATTTTTCCCAGCACAGAGTGCAGGGGGCAGAGGAAAGTGAGCTACACTAAACAAACTGTTCTCAATATTTCCATTCTTGGAACACCACCTAGAAGTGGAAAAACAAATAGGGAGAGTCAGAAAAGCAACAGGAGTTGGACTTAGATTCATCAACAATTGCTGGTTCCATCAAAGAAAGGTAGCATTTGAAAAAAAAGGTTATCAATTCTCATTTTGAAAGTTTAATCTTCTTAAGTTTCTTCCTTTACCAAAATTTATAAGTATTTAACTGAAAAAAGTGCCTGATCTGTACTGTGTTATCTGACTGGGAAACAAAGGCAAAAATGATCTTAAAGCCTACTGATTTTTGTCTTTAAGACTTTGACATCAGGGAGATGATGCCACGACAAGCACATGAATTGGATCGGAGTGAGGTGGGGCTGGGCTAAGTCACCAGCCTCACTCTCTCCTCCAGAGTCATCTGGGTCCAGTAACCAGATAGGAATCAGGATGCCTGGAGATGGCCCTCCATGGAGGCGATCAGGGTTATGTGCCTAGCCCACAGTAAGTGGCAATAGTCTGAGGTTGCATTCGCACTCCTGTGCCCCGATACCATACACTGCGCCACCTAGTTGCCCTCTAAGGTCTTACTGAAAGATACAAAATATACACAAATTAAGTAAGAACACTGTAAATAGATGGGAAGCGGGAGAACCAACGACTAGAGCGGTGGGACTTCAGGAAGGGTGCCCGGAGAAGGCACATCTGAGACTAGGCTCGCAGGGAGAAATATTCTAGAAAGGCGGTCAGGAGGAGACCAGGCATGGGGCAGCCTGCTCCAAGGCAGGGAAAACGGCGGTGCGCCTCCATGGGACCATTCGTGACCATTATCCAAGGCTGCTTCACAACTCCTCTCCACCCCCTTCTCAAAAAGACTACTTCTTCCAGACTCCGAAGGTCCCAAGGGAAAAAAAACCACTCCCTTCTTATTTACTGCCCTGGAGGGAAACGTCCGGGACCCGAAGCCCCGGTGATTTGCACTAGTGCATTCTGCCAAGACAGCGCAGCTAGTCCGGCGACAGACCCGGAGGTCTGAGCCGGGAGTCGCACTTAGGGAACGGCCCCGCTTCGCGGGGTTGGGGAGGCCGCCACCGACTCCCCCGGGGCGCTCGGAACTCACCCATTCCCGACACAGAGAATAGTGCCCAAGCCAGCGCCGCCATGTTTAGAGTTGAGTCAGGTGACAGTTTTCTCCCGGAAGAGGGGGAGGAGTCAGCGGCCGTGAACCCGATTGGTGGAATGACAGTGATATGCAAATAAGACGCCATATATCGTAGGGGCATTTGAAGCCACAGAATGGAACCTGGCAAATTCAACAGGAAGTTTAGGATCCTACCATTCCGCAGACTTCCGGCCCAGCGCCAGGGCAAACCTCTTACCCTGACAGGATTCCTTACCATGGGAGTGGCCCATAATTTAACTTTGGACTCTCAAGAACCAAATTAAGAGCTGGTATCAAACGCTTCTCTCAGCAGTGCAGGCCTGTTTTCAGCCTAGTAGAAGGCGTCAGCTTTGAACAGCATTAACAATCGCACCCCGAGCGGAACCAGAAGAACACTGAACACCCTAACAGCAACATGGGGGCGATGATCAGCCTTGATGGACTCGTGCAGCAGTCAGGGACAATTTGGGGCTCTGCAGGGGAGAATACCATCTGTATCCAGAGAAAGAACTGTGGAGTTTGAACAATCGAACCCCAATTCCTTTCCTTCCCTTTTCTCCTCTCCTGCCCCCCCACTATGATCTGATCTTCTTTCCATTACCAAAATACCTAGATTTCATGAGCTTTAAAAAAATATTGGTTATCTGCAATATAATTGTCACTTTTATAATCATATGTTTTGTTTTGTGCATACAAAAATTTTCTAAGGTGTCCATTGGTTTCATCAGAGTGCCTAAAGGGTTCATGACCACCCCCAAAATTAAGAATCGCTGATCTAGTCAGCATTTATGTTCTTTATTCCCAACTTTCCCTCTTCTTCTCTTGTACCAAGATTTCTTGCTTCTTCATCAAACCTTCCTTAATACCTTTATATGTATAGCCCCTCTGCTAATCAGAATAATCTTTGATTCTATTTTTTGGGGGGTTTTGCAAAGCAATGGGATTAAGTGACTTGCCCAAGGTCATACACCTAGGTAACTATTAGCTGTCTGTGTTTGGGATTTGAACTCAGGTTCTCCTGACCCCAGGGCCAGTCCTCTATCCAGTGTACCACCTAGGTGCCTCCAAAAGCTTTTTTTAAATTTTTTTTAATTTTTATTAAAGATATTATTTGAGTTTTACAACTTTCCCCCAATCTTGCTTCCCTCCCCCCACCCCCACCCCACAGATAGCACTCCTTCAGTCTTTACTTTGTTTCCTTGTTGTACCTTGATCCAAATTGGGTGTGATGAGAGAGAAATCATATCCTTAAAAAGAACAGAATTCTCAGAGGTAACCAGATCAAACAATAAGACATCTGGGTTTTTTTTTTTTTTCCCGAATTAAAGGGAATAGTCCTTGCACTTTGTTCAAACTCCACAGCTCCTTATCTGGATACAGATGGTACTCTCCTTTGCAGACAGCCAAAAACTGTTCCCAATTGTTGCGCTGATGGAACGAGCAAGTCCTTCAAGGTTGAACATCACTCCCATGTTGCTGTTAGGGTGTACAGTGTTTTTCTGGTTCTGCTCATCTCACTCAGCATCAGTTCATGCAAATCCCTCCAGGTTTCCATGAAATCCCCTCCCTCCTGGTTTCTAATAGAATAATAGTGTTCCATGACATACATATACCACAGTTTGCTAAACCATTCCCCAACTGAAGGACATTTACTGGATTTCCAATTCTTTGCCATCACAAACAGGGGCTGCTATAAATATTTTTGTACAAGTAATGTACCCTTTTTCCTCAACTCTTCAGGGTATAGACCCAGTAGTGGTATTGCTGGGTCAAAGGGTATGCACATTTTTGTTGCCCTTTGGGTGTAGTTCCAAATAGCTCTCCAAAAGGGTTGGATGAGTTCACAGCTCCACCAACAGTGTAATAGTGTCCCAGATTTCCCACATCCCTTCCAACAATGATCATTATCCTTCCTGGTCATACTGGCCAATCTGAGAGGTGTGAGGTGGTACCTCAGAGAAGCTTTAATTTGCATTTCTCTAATAATTAATGATTTAGAGCATTTTTTCATATGGCTATGGATTGCTTTGATCTCCTCATCTGTAAATTGCCTTTGCATATCCTTTGACCATTTGTCAATTGGGGAATGGCTTTTTGTTTTAAAAATATGACTCAGTTCTCTGTATATTTTAGAAATGAGTCTTTCTCAGAATCATTAGTTTTAAAGATTGTTTCCCAATTTACTACTTTTCTTTTGATCTTGATTACATTGGTTTTATCTGTGCAAAAGCTTTTTAATTTAATGTAATCGAAATCATCTAATTGGATTTTGGTGATGTTCTCCAACTCTTCCTTAGTCATAAATTGCTCCCCTTTCCATAGATCTGACAGGTAAACTAGTCCTTGATCTTCTAATGTGCTTATAGTATTGTTTTTTTATGTCTATGTCCTGTAACCATTTGGATCTTATCTTCGTAAAGGGTGTGAGGTGTTGGTCTAATCTAAGTTTCTTCCATACTAACTTCCAATTTTCCCAGCAGTTTTTATCAGAGGGAGTTTTTATCCTGGTGGCCTGACTCTTTGGGTGTATCAAACAGCAGATTACTATAATCCTCTCCTGCTTTTACAAATAGTCTATTCCACTGATCCACCACTCTATTTCTTAGCCAATACAAAACAGTTTTGATGACTGATGCTTTATAATATAATTTTAGATCAGGTAGGGCTAAGCCACCTTCGTTTGCATTTTTTTTATTAAGCTTCTGGCAATTCTTGACTTTTTATTTCTCCATATGAATTTACATACAATTTTTTCTAACTCATTAAAGTAATTTTTTGGAATTTTGATTGGTAGGGCACTAAACAGATAGTTTAGTTTTGGTAGAATTGTCATTTTTATTATATTAGCTCTCCCTATCCATGAGTTGTTATTTGCCCAGTTATTTAAATCTGATTTAATTTGTCTGAGAAGTGTTTTATAATTGTTTTCAAAAAGATTCTGAGTCTGTCTTGGCAAATAGACTCCCAAGTATTTTACACTGTCTGAGGTTATTTTGAATGGGATTTCTCTTTCTAGCTCTTCCTGCTGTTTCTTGCTAGACATATATAGGAAAGTTGAGGATTTATGGGGGTTTATTTTATAACCTGCAACTATGCTAAAATTGCTAATTGTTTCCAGTAGTTTTTTAGATGATTTCTTGGGATTCTCTAGGTAGACCATCATGTCATCTGCAAAGAGTGAGAGTTTTGTCTCTTCCTTCCCAAATCCAATTCCTTTAATTTCTTTTTCTTCTCTAATTGCTGATGCTAACATTTCTAATACAATATTGAATAGTAGTGGTGATAATGGGCACCCTTGTTTAACCCCTGATCTTCTTGGGAATGCCTCTAGCCTCTCCCCATTGAGTATAATGCTTGTTGATGGTTTCAGACAGATACTGCTCATTATTTTAAGGAACAGTCCATTTATTCCTACACTCTCTAGTGTTTTTAATAGGAATGGATGCTGTATTTTGTCAAAAGCTTTTTCAGCATCTATTGATATGATCATATGGTTTCTGATAGGTTTGTTATTGATATAATTGAGTATACTAACAGTTTTCCTAATATTGAACCAACCCTGCATTCCTGGAATAAATCCTACTTGATCATAATGTATTATCCTAGTGATGACTTGTTGTAGTCGTTTTGCTAAGATTTTATTTAGGATTTTTGCATCTATATTCATCAGGGAGATAGGTCTATAATTTTCTTTCTCTGTTTTAACTTTTCCTGGTTTAGGTAACAGTACCATATTGGTTTCATAGAGAGAGTTAGGCAGAGTTCCATCTTTCCCTATTTTCCCAAAGAGGTTATATAGGATTGGAACCAATTGTTCCTTAAATGTTTGGTAGAATTCACTTGTGAATCCATCAGGCCCTAGAGATTTTTTTTAGGGAGTTCAATAATGGCTTGTTGAATTTCTTTTTCTGAGATAGGGTTGTTCAGGTATTTAATCTCTTCTTCATTTAACCTGGGCAACTTATATTTTTGTAAATATTCATCCATTTCACTTAGATTATCAAATTTATTGGCATAAAGTTGGGCAAAATAATTTCAAATTATTACTTTAATTTCCTCCTCATTGGTGGTGAGTTCACCTTTTTCATTTATGATATTAGCAATTTGATTCTCTTCTTTCTTTTTTAAAACAAATTGACGAGAGGTTTATCAATTTTATTGGTTTTTTCATAATACCAACTTTTGGTTTTATTTATTAATTCAATAGGTTTTTTGCTTTCAATTTTATTAATTTCTCCTTTAATTTTTAAAATTTCTAATTTGGTATTTGATTGGGGATTTTTGATTTGTTCTTTCTCTATTTTTTTTAGTTGCATGTTTAGTTCATTGATTTCCTCTTTCTCCAATTTATTCATATAAGCATTTAGAGCTATAATATATGCCCTATGAGTTGCTTTGAATGAATCCCATAGGTTTTGGTATGTTGTTTCATTATTATCATTATCTAGGATAAAATGGTTAATTCTTTCTGTAATTTGTTTTTTGGTCCACTCATTTTTTAAGATGAGGTTATTCAGTTTCCAATTTGCTCTGGGTCTATATCTCCTTGGCCCAGTATTGCATATGACTTTTATTGCATTGTGATCTGAGAAAGATGTATTCACTATTTCTGCCTTTCTGCAGTTGATCATTAGGTTTTTATGTCCTAGTACATGGTCAATTTTTGTATAAGTTCCATGTACTGCAGAGAAAAAGGTATATTCCTTTCTATCCCCATTCAGTTTCCTCCATAAGTCTACCATATCTAATTTTTCTAACAATCTATTTACCTCCCTAATTTCTTTCTTGTTTGTTTTATGATTTGATTTATCTAGATCTGATAGCGGGAGGTTGAGGTCTCCTACTTGTAGAGTTTTGCTGTCTATGTCTTCCTGTAATTCTTTCAGCTTCTCCTCTAAGAATGTGGGTGCTGTCCCACTGGGTGCATATATATTCAATATTGAAATGACTTTATTGTCTATGGTACCTTTTATGAGGATAAAGTTTCCTTCCTTATCTCTTTTAACACTATCTATTTTTGTTGCTGCTTTGTCTGAGATAAGGATTGCTACCCCTGCTTTTTTTACTTCAGCTGAAGCAAAATATATTTTGCTCCAACCTTTTACTTTTACTCTATATGTATCTCTCCACTTCAAATGAGTTTCTTGTAAGCAGCATATTGTAGGATTATGGTTTTTAATCCACTCTATTTGCTTACGTTTTAAGGGAGAGTTCATCCCATTCACATTCAATGTTATGAGTACTAATTCTTTATTGCCCTCTGTGCTATCTTCCCTCTGTTTGTATTTTTTCCCCTTTCCTCCCCTTTTATCCATATTCCCCAGTATTTTGTTTTTGAATACCACCTCCTTCAGTGTTTTTGCCCTCCTATATCACACCCTCCCCTTTCTTTCCCCTTTCCCTTTTTCCCTTTTCCCTTCCCTTCCTTTTGTTATTTCCCCTTTCTTCCCCCACTCCCCTATTCCCTTTTTAATACTTGGAAGGTTAGATGTTTTATAAGTTAACTGATTATGTGTAGGTTGACTTTAAGTCACGTCTGATGAGAAGATTCAGGTGTTTCTCCTCCAGTACCTTCTTCCCCTCTATTACCATAGGTTTTTTTATACCTCTTAGTGTAATGAGATTTGTCCCATTCAATCCCCTCCCTCCTCCCGTCTCTTTCCTGTCCCCCTTTTTAGGGAGGTAGTGCATTTTTTTAGATCATTCTATCTAAGTTATAGAAAATTCTGAGTGTCTGTCCCTTCTAGTTCAGTATATTCTGTTGAATAGAGTCAAAATTCCTGAGAGTTATTAGAGTCTTTCTCCCCAGTGGAGTTAAAGCCAGTTACATCCCATTAGATATCAGTCTCATGGATAGGTCATGGATGTCCATCATTTCTGGCTAGGTATATTCTCTCTGTTAGAGTTACATTTCTCAGGATTTATGAGAGTCTCTACCCCTCCCCCCCATGTTGGGATATAGCCAGTTTCAACTTACTGGATTGCATATTTTTCCTTTTACCTCCCCCCCCTTTTTTTTTCTTTTCATGTGTCTCTTGAACCTCCTGTTTGATATCCAAATTTTCTGTTTAGCTCTGGTCTTTTCATCAGAAATTTTTGGAATTCTTCCATTTCGTTAAATGTCCATCTTTTTCCCTGGAAGAGTAGGCTCAGCTTTGCAGGCAAGTAGATTCTTGGCTGCATTCCAAACTCCCATGCTCTTCAAAATATCTCGTTCCAGGCTCTTCAATCCCTTAAAGTTTATGCAGCCAGGTCCTGCGTGATCCTTACTGTGGCTCCTTGATATTTAAATTGTTTCTTTCTGGCTGCTTGCAGGATTTTCTATTTTATCTGATAGTTCTGGAGTTTGGCCACAACATTCCTTGGTGTTTTCATTTTAGCATCTTTTTCTGGTGGGGATCGATGTACTCTTTCAATAACTACTTTGCCCTCCGATTCCATGATGTCAGGGCAGTTTTCCATCACTAGATCCTGTAATATTAAGTCCAGGCCTTTTTTCTCTTCAATGTTTTCAGGAAGTCCTATAATTTTCAGGTTGCCCCTCCTCGATCTATTCTCGAGGTCAGTGGTTTTGTTGATGAGGTATTTCACATTTGCTTCTATTTTTTCTAATTTTTGATTTTGTTTAACAGACTCTTGCTGTCTCATGGAGTCATTAGTTTCTGTAGACTCCATTATTTTTTTGGGGGGAGGAGTTTTCTTCATTAACCTTTTCCACTTGGTCAATTCTACTTTTGAAAGAGCTTTCCATTTGACCAATTGAGGTTTTGAGAGAATTAATTTCTTTTTGCATTTGCTCATTTGAGGATCTGAGAGAATTATTCTCATTTTGTAATTGTCCAATTCTACTTTCTAAGGTTTTGTTTTCTTGTTGCAAGGTATTAATTGTCCCCCCCCCCAAATTTTCCAGTTGATTTTTAAACTCCTTCCTTATTCCTTCAAGGAAGTCTTTAAGTGCTGGAGACCAGATTGTATTCTCCTCAGAGGTTCCAGGTCTCTCTGGGTTGGGGTCTTTCCCTTCCAGGAATTTTTCTATGGATCAGCCTTTCCACTGACCCTGCTTCATTATGCTAAGACCTTGAGTTGGGTGGGGCTGGTTCACCTGGGCTTGGGATCTCTAAAGGCTTTACTGAGTGCAGTTTCTCTGCCTGGCCAGTAGGAGGAGCTGGTTGCCCTCTCTGGGGTGTCTGTGACCTTGGTTGTGAGGCCTTCTCCCTTTGCTTGATGGAGGGAATTGGAGCTATTGAATTCTTTTGACTTCAATCAATGGTGGGCCTTACCCTGGCCTGAGGTGATTCCTCAGCTGGGCTGGTTTTTTTGCTCACACACCTGGGCCTGAGGCAGAAATAATTTGCATTTGTTTGGGAGGAGGCCTCAGTGCAATGGAGGCGTGGGCTCAGAGTTTCTCAGACCTGAGGAGCCCAGGGATGGCGTCCACAGCTCTCCTGCACCAGACCTCTCCCCGCAGCCCTTTCCCCAAGCTCCAGGGGGACAGCCCCAACACCAGCGCCTCTGCTTCCCCGTGGACCCAAGCCCCCTTCGTCCAGCCCCAGCGCTGATCCAGCAGGTCCGGCTCTCGGGCCCTCAGACTCCTGGTTCCAATTCAGCTGTTGGTCTGGCTGATCCCGGGCTGATTTTCCCTTGAAGCCCAGACTCACCTGCAGGTACTCAACCAAGGCTGCTGCAGGAGACAAATCCTGAGTTCGATTTTCCTCTCCTGGCTTTTCTTTCTGGCTTTCCTGGTTTGGATTTCTTTTAAGAGGTTTGTTTCATGTGACAGATGGGGAAGAGATCAGGAGACTTTAGAACTGTGCCTGTCTTCTCTCTGCCATCTTGGCCGGAAGTCCCCTCAAAACCTTTGATTCTCCATTTTAGATACCATACTTTGAAAAGAAGGAAAATGTTTTATTTTGGTACAACAGACACTTCCCAACAAATATCCAAATCATCTTATCATTCTTAAAGGAAGTATAAGGGTAGTGTCATGACCTAAGTGGTACTGGTGAAGCATCTCCCCAAAAATGCAGGAGTGAAGCAAGTACCTTTGTTTCTTGTTCCTCCTCTTCATAATTTGACAGCAACAGCAAACTGCTTCTGTATCTTTGCTAGGAAAACCTCAAGTGGGGTCAAGAGGAGTCCAAAATGACTCAAGGGCAACTGGAATTGGAATCAAAGAACTTCAGAAATGGAAGGATGCTCATAAATGCACAACAGATCATTTAAATGCAATTCATCACATTTATGACACATCTACTTTTTTTTTAAAGTTTTTGCAAGGCAATAGAGTTACGTAACTTGCCCAAGGCCACACAGCTAGGTAATTACTAAGTGTCTGAGGTCGGATTTGAACTCAGGTACTCCAGACTCCAGGGCCGGTGCTCTATCCACTGTGCCACCTAGCTGCCCCTGACACATCTACTTTTAAGAAAGTAATGCTCCTCCCTCCCTTTTCCTTTCCTTTTCCCCTCATTCTGCCCTACTCTATCCTAATACTTTATAGATGTTATCTGTCACATTTGATCCTCACAACCTTGACGGTTGCTATCCTCATTTTATATTGGAGAAATATTAGACAAATAGAGATTAAATAACCTGCCCAAAGATCACATGGTTCCAGGTTAAATGAAGCCAAATTTAAACTTAGGTTTCCTAATGCCAAACCCAGCAATCTATTCATAATAATAACATCTAACACGTATATGGTTCTTTTGTCAGGCAAGGAAGTGTCTGAGGTCACTTTTGAACTCCCTGTTCCTGAGACATAGCATTATCAACTTAGGCCTTCAACTGCTTGTTGGTTAGCTAAGTTTTCAGTAGGGGTTCTTAACCTCTCCAGTAACTGGTTTTTTATAAATGGATAATTATATTTCAGGAATAATTTGTTTCCTTTATAATCCTAGTTTCATTTTTTTTATTAATTAAAACACAGTATTCCCAGAAGGGGTCTACAAGCTTCGCTAGACTGACTGCCAGGGTTTAAAAGATGACGCTTTACAGTGAGATGAGAAAACTGAGGACCGGAGTGGTTATGTGACTTTGGGCCATAGTTCATCTTAATGAACCAGATTTTTAATTTATATCATAATTTTATCCATTTAGTCCGAGATGGGCGAAGTCTCCAGGTCCTTGATTGACCATTCATCCACATTTACGCACCCCCTTTCTATTATTTCTCATCTGTGTAGGCTTTGAGGGCCTCTACTCGGGCGCAAGTGCCAGCGTGTTGCTGAGGCCCCACCCCAGCCTTTTCTGGCTTCTTCCGGAGAAGGCCACGCCCCCTTTGCTTCAGGGCCAATCGGGGCCGTTGTCGACGCTGATTGGCTGGCTCTCTCCCTCTCTTCTCCCTCTCCCCAGGACACAGCTGGTGGGCGCTTGGCCGAGCCAGGCCCTAGGACGGTGGCACCGAGGGCTCGAGTCCCGGAGGCTCCCTGGCGGAGCTGCGGGTCCCCGGGCGCTGGGCCGCAGAAGCCAGGTTCGATGACCACTTGGGGTTCTGTTTTACGACCTTCGGGAAGACCCTCGCGGGGATGAGGGTGGGGTGGCGCAGTGGCGCCTCGGCTTCCCTCCCCGCCAGTAGGGGTTCTTCAGCCCGGGGCCTGGGTGGAGGGGACGGTTCTTGCCTAGAGTGTGCCTCCTTAATGGGGGAGGCGGCCCTTCTTAAGGTGAGCTCGTTGAGGGTGTAGGACTAGATTGCACATGTATGTCTTTAGCCCCCGGGAGTCTTGCTTGGTTTTGGAATGGGGATCAAAGCTCAGGTTCCTTTAGGGGAAAGGTCCTGGACTCTGTGACTTAACCAGAGTCACACAGCTAGAAAGTGAGGTTGAACTTTTAGGAAAAAAAAATTGTTAACAGTTTCAGTATAATTGATTTCCTTTGTAATTATGTGCCTTCAGTTTATTCCTTATAAACATTTTCCACTCTGATCCATAACAGTTCTGAAAGACTTTATTTTTTGTTTATTTATTTTTTTTAGGTTTTTGCAAGGCAAATGGGGTTAAGTGGCTTGCCCAAGGCCACACAGCTAGGAAATTATTAAGTGTCTGAGGTCGGATTTGAACTCAGGTACTCCTGACTCCAGGGCCTGCGGTCTATCCAGTGCGCCACCTAGCTGCCCCACTGAAAGACTTTAAAATGAAAAATGCTGTCCATCTCCAGAGGCAGATGATGGACTTTAAGGACAGATTAAATCATGTTTTCCTTTCTCTCTTTCCTTTCCTCTCTTCTTCCTTCCTCCCCCCTTTTACCTTCCCATGGATAATTTGGAAATATCTCTTGCGCGACTTCATATTGTAATCCTTGCCTTCTCAGTGACTGGGGGAGGACATGGATGGAGGGAGTAGGAGAATTTGAAACTTAAAATTTAAAAAAAATTCTTTCTGTGTGGTCGTGTGACTCACAGAAATGCCCCTATTTTGGGCAATTTTTTTCAGGGAAACTGCAGTGTTGAGGTGGGTCTATTCTTTTTAAAAAGAACAACCAACCTATTTTAAAGTACCTAGGTATTACTAGAAATAATACTGCAGACTTAAAAAACAAAATTAACCCTGTAGGTACTAGAGGTCAAGGTCCCTTGATACTTATGCTTCACAAAGAGAAGAATCATTGCTTTACTTTTGATATTTTGATATCTTAGTGAGGTTCACCATATTAGCAAGGTACTAACAAAGTCACAGTTTGCTTCTTTTATTTGCTTTCATTGTGAAACTGGATTGTATTTTTTCCTTTTCCTGGAAGATTTTGGTACAACCACTAAAAAAAATGGAGTTGTTAACTGTATTATGAATTGGTCCTGAATAGAACCATCCAGATAACTACCATTTCCAATATTAAAGCTTATAAAACACCTGGGGTGATCAAGATTGGGTAATTCAGAATGTTTTGTCTGTATGATTGGGTGACCTCTTTGTGCTTACTTACAGTGAGTCACCATCTTGTTTGGGAAGCCTGGCTCAAGGCTAGTTAGATATACTTGCAAAAAACAAATCATCAGATCTTCTTGATGGGGACTGTTTTGAGAGGTTACCTTTTCTCTGTCCTTGTCCTGCTACATTTAGAAGATTCCAGACCATTAAAAGATAACTTTATTTTAAATCCAGCTTTGTTTTCACTCTATGCATGAGACTTGAAGAAATTACAGTTTTTCTTAAATAAATTTTATGGTTATAAATTTTTCTTAAATAAATTTTATGGTTATGGTCCAGTTATATTATCTATTGTGAATTACATTATTCCTTTGTTTTATGTTGTGTTAAGGACATTTTCATTTACTGCAGTTGTTGGCATGGCCAACAAGAAATTAACTCGAGTAGGCTTACCACAGGATCTATGTGACCGGCTTAATAAACATCAGATTGTTACTTGTCAGGTAAATTTTTGTTTAATTTTTTAAAATGCAAAATATATATATTATATATACATGTATATTAAACATTTTAAAGCAAACATCTAACAAGTAAAATTCTGGGTTTTATGAAATGATATTAGATGATAATTGACTTTCAAAAAGAATTCCCTTCCTATACTTTTAAATAAGACTATTTTGGTACATTTAAAATAATGATTGGTAACTTGAAAAAATTTGATTTGTACACACTTCTTCCTGGAATGTGTTCTTTTTAGAAAAATACTTTGTAAAAAAGAAATACACTTCAAATTCACATCTGAGACATATTTCCTCATATTTCTTTGTAATTGCCCTTCCTTTCCAATTTTCCATTTCTGGTGCTGTTATTATTATATATTCAATTACTAGGACAGGAAAATTCAGAGTCATCAACAACTCTTTCCTCTCCTGAACTCCATCAGATCCAGTTTGCACTGTTGCAAAGTTATAGCAGTTCTAAGTTCACCAGTATCTTTTCTATCCATTTCTTTCTCCCCATTCACTGTGCTACCATTCTCATCCAGTTTCTCATGACTGTTTTCCTGCTTTTCCATAATATACCCTCAACTGTTCTTCCAACCCTTAGTCTATTATTTTTTTCCCTTTGTCTACACAGCTAAGATCTTCCAAAGGTACCTTCCACTTCTTCTTGTTTTTAAGTCATGTCTGATGCTCTGTGACTTCATTTGGTATTTTCTTAGAAAAGATAACTAGAGTGGTTTGCCGTTTTCATCTCTGGCTAATTTGTAAGATAAGGAAACAGAGGCAAACAAGATTAAGTGACTTAACCAGAGTCACACAGCTAGTAAGTGAGGTTGGATTTGAACTCATGAAGAGTCTTTACCTGCCCATTGTTTCTATTGGCAGGATAAACAAGGTCCTAAGCTTGTCATTGGGCTACTAGGTGGCACAGTGGATAGAATCTCAGGCTTCAAGTCAGGAAGACTCATCTTCCCCAGCTTAGATCCAGGCTCAGACACTTAAAATAGCTGTGCGATCCTGGATAAGTCACTTAACCCTGTTTGTCTCTGTTTCCCCATTTGTACAGAGAGCTTGGAGAAGAAAATGGCAAACCACTCCAGTCTTTGCCAAGAAAATCCCGGATAGGATCAAGAACAACTGAACAACAAGAAAGCCTGTGACCAAACTGTTTACAGATTAAAAATTCTCTCCAGACTTGTCACTCAGTTTCACATTACTCTGTTCAAAACTCTTTACCCTTATCTTACTGGACTACTATTTTACAAGTTCTTAGTTCAGCTCACTTTACAAATCAGCCTGATTCCTTTGACTGAAAATGTTTTTCCTCTTCTCAGATTTTCTTAGAGCTCTTTTGGTTCTCTTCTAGGTCCCAATCACATTCTGCCCTCTACCATATTTATCTATCATTATTGTATGCCTTCTAATAGAATGTTAGCTCCATAAGGTCAGAATCTGTATTATTTTAATCTTGTATGTTGTAGAACTTAATAAATATTTTGTATGATTGAATTGAATTTGTTGAATCCTATTATGCATCAAGATTACAGTCTAGTCATTAATTTATGAGAATTTCTTGTTTGTGTAAGAAATATACAAATCACATGATTATGAATGATTTCTCTTGAATGTAGTAATGATGAGATTTTTGATTCATCAGAATGAATCTGGTAGATTTAGTAATGTTTGGTAAGAACATTAAATTTGTAAGCATGGTAATTACATCAGTCTAAAGGGATTGAAAAAATAATATGATTTGGTTACCAAGATATTTTTCCCTGTATGCCATAATTTTAAGATTTTGTTGTTTATATTGAAGATATATCCTCAAATCTTTAATTAAATAACCATTTATAGCACAGCCACTAATTGAGAATTAGTTTTTTTTCCTCTAACCTCCTTTGTAATTCATGTTGGTTTAAACTGTTTCTCTTCATACTTCTATAGGATTTCTTGTGCCTTTCCTCATTGGAGCTCATGAAAATGACTGGCTTAAATTAACAGGGTGTCCGTGACCTCCTCCACACAGTTAGCAGAGCTTGTGCCCCTCAAATGCAAACTGTAAGCTTCCTTTACATTTTGGTGGTTCATTGACTGTAGAATTTTTCTTGGATTTTATAAGCTATTTTACCATGATTGATGATAACTTGTGATCATGAAACTTAGGTCCTCTCTATGCCACAGCCAGAGGTCTTATTTTAATAATTGCTGTGCTGTTTATTTTTACTAACTATAAAAATGCCTCTTGCTTCTATTCTATATTTTAATAACTTATAGCATATAACAACGATGTAAAACTGCTTTATAAAATGTTTAAACTGTAGGAACAGATCAATTTTATCTTAATTTCAATTAATTTTTTAATGAACCAACTGCACCATAAATGATATAGTGGCATCAGGTGGCATTTCTAGCCTACTTTTATAATTTCTTATTTTTAGTTTTAGTTTTAGTTGTTTTTTTTTTTTTTTTTGTGTGAGGCAATGGGGTTAAGTGGCTTGCCCAAGGCCACACAGCTAGGTAATTATTAAGTGTCTGAGGCTGGATTTGAACTCAGGTACTCCTGACTCCAGGACCGGTGCTCTGTCCACTGTGCCACCTAGCCACCCCTCTAGCCTACTTTTGATAAAATAACAGTGATTTAAAAATAAAATAATCCAATTATTTGTAAAAGGCTCATTTCAGTTCCTTGATGCTCTTCCTAAATTAGACAACAGCATGTAATGTTTTTCTTCTAGTAGTTGTAATCTGGGATTCTGCTTTTTTAATTAAAATTAAATCTCTTGTTTAATTCTAAAATGGTGTTTTGTCTATAATAGTAACATAACTTATCTATATGAAGATACAGTAAGATGTTGTACTGGTTATATAAATTTTTGTTTACAGTGTAAATAGTTTTTAGACATTCTCTCCCTTTTTGAAGAAAGTTTATATAAAGGGTATCCCAAAAGTCATAGTGTAATTTTAAGATATAGTTTAAAAAAAAACTTTTTTAGACTTTTGAGCCATCCTGTAATTTGTCTACAAGAGATCAAATTGGATTATATTTTTAATTCCTTTCCCATTTATATAGCTTTTTAAAAGTAGCCAATAATAATAATGTACACATAAATGTTTAAGATGATGGATCTAAGAGTGTGGGAAAGTTGAAGGATCAATAATGATCTGGAAGAAGCAGCCAGAAGAAACAAACTGTATCTGTCCTTCATTCTCTTAGGTGTGGGGTGGAACCTTTTTTTCTGCCATTTGGATATTGAGGGCCATACAAAATTATCATCTTAAAAATTAGGCTGCTATATTTGGTCAAAAATCTAATTAATTTGGCCTTAAAAACTACCAGATTTATTGAATTTTGAGTTCCACCTGTGATTACTGTGGCAGTGTAGTGCCAAAAGCCTTATACTGACCAGATGTCCCCTGCTCCTGTTCTAATTTCTCCTCCACCCATTCTTCCCTCTTTCATGTATCACTTTTCATGAATGCAGACACTAAATAATTTTAGAAATAAAGTTATCTTTTAAATATTATTATTTTATGAAGTCATGAGATAGTTTTTTTTTCTGAGTGTATCTGAACACTAACTGATTTCTGTGGAAACTCCTCAAAGTAATTGCAGTATTGATTGAAAGATGAATCTAATCAACTTTAGCTCCCAAAATCAAGTTTTGAGTTAGGAGTAGTGAACAAAAGTCAGTTCAGCAAGCATCTATTAAGAACTTACTGCCAGTTCTCAGTTACCTTTTTTTTTCAGAGAATTCCAGAACTGTGTTCTGCAACCCTTATCTTCCCCATGCCCTCATAATTCTCTGTGTTCTAGATCCATGTTATTGCTACATGTTCTGTAATTGAGTTATTTTTACCAGTTAGTGTAACATCAGGCGAAGGAATTGGAAGAGCAGTAAGAAATAATTTCACCCCCCAGATTAAATCACGAGTTATATCAGGTAACAAGGCACCTATGTAAGTGATTGTCAAATATTCTTGAAGTTTTGTCATCTGTTCCTTTTATTGTCTTTTGAGCTGAAGGTGAAATTTTTTTCTTTCTATCATATTACTGACAATAATGAATGGAATATTTCAATTTTGACTAATTAGCTGATTTTATGTGCCTGACAAATTCTTCCTCCAGTGCCATGAATAACTGAGGATAGGTGTAAACAGTCAGATTCTATGGAAACCACATGAAGACTAATATTTTCTAATCTTGCATATAGCGTTTTAAAAAATTATTTAAGACAATGGGATTAAGATACTTGCCCAATGTCACACAGCTAGGCAATTATTAAATTTCTGAGGTCAGATTTAATTTAGGTCCTCCTGGCTTCAGGGCCACTGCTCTATCCACTATGCCATCCAGTTGCCTTTGCTTATAGCCTTTTGACAAATTTTAGTGAAAAACCATATTTCATAAGATCTGCTTTAATAGATCCTGAAGTGAGATTCTCATCCTAACTTAGGTGGAATCCTCAAGGTCATAATCCTACAGTTGGAAGTGAAATTTGAATCCTAGGCCTGTTTCTTTTGTAGCTTCACTGTGTATTCTGTAAAAGGGGAATTATTATTGTAATTTAGATAATTCCTGTGATGTACTAAGATGAAAGAGAAGGAAAAGGGACTGAGAATTTATGTAGCACCTACTGTATGCCCTGTACTGTGATTTTTTTTTTCTTAACAAATCTTCACAACAATCCTGGGAGGTAGGTGTTATTTATCCCCACTTAAAGATGTGGAAACTGAGGCAAGAAAAATTTAAGTGAATTGCCTAGGATCCCACAACTCAAAAGTATGTGAGGTTGGGTTTGAATTAAGGTCTTCCTGACTGAGCCCAGCACTCTATCTAGCTACCTAATGTGGCAGGTGGAGTAGAGTCATGTTGGCAGAGCTTTGTGAGCTTTTAGAGCGGAAAGTGCTACAGTTGGAGCTGTGTAACTTGCATGTGGTTTTCTGAAATTCAGTTTTCTGTCTTATCTCCATCTCTGCCCCTGAGAAAGCAAAAAAAAATGAAACTGGTCAGAAACATGTATACACAAACAAAACAAATTTTCACCTTACTAATGTCCAGAAAATTCAAAATAGGACAAAAAACTCCCATTAGCTTTAGTCTTTCTTTGAGTTCATTACTTCTGTATTTATGAACTATCTGGAATTATGATTGGTCATGGTGTTGATTAGAGTTCCTAAGTTTTTCAAAGTTATTTGTCTTTACAATATTGTTATTGTTATAATTTGTCCTCCTGTTTCTGCTCATTTTACTTTTGAAGATCATTTTTATGCTATAAATTTATTTACTTCTATCACATATAACAGTTGAATGTTGGCAAGAGCAAATGGTAAGTAATTTGCCTGTTTCAGGGAGGCTGATATCTTTTGCTGTCATAACAAAATGCTGGGTGGTTAGGTGAAGCCCCACATTGGACATCAATTATGCAAACACAAATTACACATTGTAATTGTATTTATTTTTTAAAAGAAAGTCAGTTTTTCTAAAAAGCTTTTTTTTTTTTTAAAGAGCCTGATATTTTTAAATTTACATGTGAAGTGTTACATTTAAAGAGCTGATGGCTTGTTTCTTTGTCTTGGAACAAGCCTTTAACATCCCATCAATCAGGTTTTTGCAAGGCAAATGCGGTTAAGTGGCTTGCCCAAGGTCACACAGCTAGGTAATTATTAAGTGTCTGAGACCAGATTTGAATCCAGGTACTCCAAGGCTGGTGCTTTATCCACTACGCCACCTAGCCGCCCCTCGGGGGTTGCCTTTTAATAATTTTTTTTCAGAGTGTTAATTTTCTGAACTTTTGACTCATTTAGGTCTATAAAAAACTATTACAAAATAAGAAATGAAAGAGTGCCTAAGCTTCATTGAAAACTAGAGGAAAAATTTTTTCTGGGATGTCTGACTTCTTTATGAGGTAAGGATGTTCAGACAGTATCTCATAAAAACAGTGATGTGGAATAATTGGTTTTATGAATACTTGTAGTACTCTGTGTATGTATATATAAATTTAAGGGTTTGGGGCATTGAGAATTGTAAGGTTTAGCATTGGTAATACGATATTTGAGGGTGCAAATGAAATTCTGGAGTAAATGCTATAGGCTTTGATTAACCAATTGAATAAGAACTCTTATTTTCTTTATTGATTTCTTAAGCCTCATTTCTGTTTAGGCTTATGAAATGAAATTACAGAGGTCTGGTGACCTTTCTTCAGCTTTCTTAGCCACAACCCTTTCCAGGTTAGATGAAGCCCTACATGGAGGTTTGCCCTGTGGCTCACTCACAGAGGTAAGCAAAAGATTTCTTTTTTTATTTTGTAACTAATAGTCAATTAATCCATAAATATTAATAAAATGGATGTAGCCCAGGTAGAAGTAGGTTAATAAAATCAGTTATTTCACAAGAATTTGTTTTATCTCCAGAAGTAGATTATGAGTACTTTGAATACAGGAACCATATTCCTATTCTTTTTTTTTTTTTCAGTACCCTTTATACCTTACCTTTTGACTGGTGCCCTTAAACTCACACCTTTTCTATCTCCTCTGGGACTTTGTTTTCTCAGTCAACCCCTCCTCTTTCATCTTTAATCCCTCCTTGAATAGGCTTCTCCCCCTCCCTAAAAATATGCTTAGGTTTTTCCCATTGTAAGGAAAAAAGCTAGCTGAGGCAAGGAGGATGGTTCTCTTATCATCTGATGCCAAATAGATATAATAAGCAGGAGTCTTTGAGTTGCTGAGGGGAGTTGAGATGGAAACTGTACTCTGAATTACTGACATTAAAGTTTGTGAGCAGCTGTCCCTATAATGTGTCCTATGAAAATCAATTACCTTGTATTTTTCATGCCCACTATCTCTTAGCTGACCACCTCACCATCTACTTCACTGAGAAGACTGAGGTCACCTTAACACAAACTCTTCTTTTGTCTATACTGTTTTCACCCTCTCCTCCTTCCTGCTATGGTTTTGTTAATGGAAATGACAATAAAGAACATACATTACCCTTTGCTTTGCTGTTGAATTTTAAGAAACACTGGGTCTTTGTTTTTGAGTTATAGCTGTAACCTTCTGTTTTTTTTTTTTTTTTTTTTTTTTTAGGTTTTTTCTAGGCAGTGGGGTTAAGTGGCTTGCCCAAGGCCACACAGCTAGGTAATTATTAAGTGTCTGAGACCAGATTTGAACCCAGGTACTCCTGACTCCAGGGCTGGTGCTTTATCCACTTTATCCACTTGCACCCCCTAGCCGCCCCCAAAACCTTCTGTTTAGGAAAACCTCTTTTTAGAATGGAAGCTCCTAAAGCAAGCCACTTAACACCATTTGCCTTGCAAAAAACCTAAAAAAAGAAATACATATATATATATATATATATATATATATATATATATATATATATATATATATATATATGAAGTAGAATGGAAGTTCCTTGAGACAATGAATTGTCTTTCTTTTTTTATTTGTATCCCCAGTGTTTTACCCCATATGATCAATGGCCCACTAGGTGACATTCCTGAGTGTGACCTGAACCAGATTAAAATGTAATTGGGAAATGTTTAACAAGTTAAATAAAAATCTAATCTATATGGTTTTGTAAGTGGTTTTATAAATCAGTATGAGAACCAACTAGGTGGTGCAGTAGATAAAGCCATAGGCTTTGAGTGAGGAAGACTCAGGCTCAAATATGGCCTCAGATACTTCTTAGCAATGTGCTGGGCAAACCATTTTAAACTTTTTTGCCTCGGTTTCCTTATCTGTAAAATGAGTTGGAGAAAGGAATGGCAAATCACTCCATTATCTATGCTAAGAAAACCCCACATGGGGTTATGAAGAATCAGACATAACTGAAACTATTGAACGAAGAAAACAAAGTACATATGAGGCCCAGAGGGATCTTGTTCCATTTGGGTCTTGACACCATTTGAATTTTTATCCATAGTAAGGGCTTAATAAATGCTTTTCCATTCATTCATTCTGACTTCTCTCCTGTTGGAGAAGATGAATGATCTCTTATCTTTTCAAGGTTAATAGTTTCCCTTATGCCTTAATGCTGCCCCTTTTTATGTTCTAGCTATATGCTTTCTCTATCTGGTGGGTCCTTCTGTGATATCTATAAATAATAATAGCTGGTATTTTCACTACACTTTTAAGATTTCAAAGTGCTTTACAGATGTTATCTTCTTTTTTTAAAAGATTTTATTTGAGTTTTGAGTTTTATAATTTTTCTCCCAATCTTACTCCCCCCCCCATGGAAAGCTGTCAGTCTATTTTGTTTCCATGTTGTACATTGATCCAGATTGAGTGTGATGAGAGAGAATTCACATCCTTAAGGAAGAAACAAAACAAGTATGAGAGGTAACAAGATCAGACAATAAGATATCTGGTTGTTTTTTCTAAATTAAAGGGAATAGTCCTTGAAATTTGTTCAAACTCCATGGCTCTTTATCTGGATACAGATGGTATTCTCCATTGCAGACAGCCCTAAATTATCCCTGGTTCTTGCACTGATGGAATGAGCAAGTCCATTGAGGTTGAACATCACCCCCATGTTGCTGTTAGGGTGTACAGTGTTTTTCTGGTTCTGCTCATCTCACTCAGCATCAGTTCATGCAAATCCCTCCAGGCTTCCCTGAATTCCCATCCCTCCTGGTTTCTAATAGAACAATAGTGTTCTTTGACATACATATACTAAAGTTTGCTAAGCCATTCCCCAGTTGAAGGACATTTACTTGATTTCCAGTTTTTTGCCACCACAAACAGGGCTGCTATGAATATTTTTTTACAAGTGATGTTTTTACCTTTTTTCATCATCTCTTCAGGTTATAGACCCAGTAGTGGTATTGCTGGATCAAAGAGTATGCTCATTTTTGTTGCCCTTTGGGAGTAGTTCCAAATAGCTCTCCAGAAAGGTTGGATGAGTTCACAGCTCCACCAAGAGTGTAATAGTGTCCCAGATTTCCCACAACCTTTCCAAAAATGATCATTGTCCTTTCTGGTCATATTGGCCAGTCTGAGAGGTGTGAGGTGGTACCTCAGAGAAGCTTTAATTTGCATTTCTGTAGTAATGATTTAGAGCAATTTTTCATATTGGCTATGGATTGCTTTGATCTCTGTAAATTGCCTTTGCATATCCTTTGACCATTTGTCAATTGGGGTATGGTTGTTTTTTTTTTAAATATGACTCAGTTCTCTGTATATTTTAGAAATGAGTCCTTTGTCAGAATCATTAGTTGTAAAGATTGTTTCCCAATTTACTACATTTCTTTTGATCTTGGTTACAGTCGTTTTATTTGTGCAAAAGCTTTTTAATTTAATGTAATCGAAATCATCCAGATTGTTTTTGGTGATGTTCTCCATCTCTTCCTTAGTCATAAACTGCTCCCCTTTCCATAGATCTGACAGGTAAACTAGTCCTTGATCTTCTAATTTGCTCATAGTATTGTTTTATTATGTCTAAATCCTGTAACCATTTGGATTTTATCTTGGTGTTAGGTGTTGGTTTAATCTAAGTTTCTTCCACACTAACTTCCAATTTTCCCTGCAGTTTTTATCAAAGAGAGAGTTTTTATCCCAATAGCTGGACTCTTTGGGTTTAATCAAACAGCAGATTACTATAATCATCTGCTTTTGCACCTAGTCTATTCCACTGGTCCGCCACTCTATTTCTTAGCCAATAGCAAACACTTTTGATAACTGATGCTTTATAATATATTTTTGACAGGTAGGGGTAAGCCCCCTTCTTATGCACTTTTCTTTCATTAAATTCCTGGAAATTATTGACTTTTTATTTCTCCATATAAATTTACTTAGAATTTTTTCTAATTCATATCTATCTATCTATCTATCTATCTATCTATCTATCTATCTATCTATCTATCTACCTCTCAGATTGTTCCTTCTCATTTTGGGGGTGCTATTTCTTTTTTTTTTTGGAAGGCAACTGAGGTTAAGTGATTTGCCCAAGGCCACATACCTAGGTAATTATTAAGTGTCTGAGTTCAGATTTGAACTCAGGTACTTCTGACTCCAGGGCCAGTGCTCTATCCACAGTGCCCCGGGACATTTCTTTTTCTTTTTCCAGTCTCTTTTTGTTGAACGAAACCACTTTTAGGACTTTATTTCTTGGGACCATTTCAATTCATCTTCTGGCTACTACTAACTTCATGGCTAGCAAACTGCCATCGCTAAAAAGAAATTATTCTCATCTATTTCATCCTCTTCTTCTTCAGTCCTATCACACTCATATTGAAATACTTCTTGCTCTCATCTGTCACCTCTAGACTTTTTCTTTATTGTCATAATTGAGCAATTTCTCCTCTTATGAAATTCATTTTAAAAAACAGTATTCATTATATTCAGATTATGGAGGTTTTTCTAACTACCCCTGGATCATTTCCTCTTTTTTCTCAAGGAGTTCAGCACTTGGCTCACTGTCTTTCTCTCCCAACTTCTGCCTTTATTTTAGTGGACTTTAGTGTTCAGGTTGATGCTTCCCCAAATAACCTAACCTCCTAGTTCCTCAGTTTCAGTCCCCTTATCAGCCACATATAGGGAGGGTCACACTCTGAATCACCATTACTTATCTACTTCCTTGATTATAAACTCTGATATTCTCAGATTGCATCAAAAATCCTTATTCCATCTTTTTCTTCTAAACTTACTGTTCCCTCTTATTGCAACCTTCAAGTCCTATAGCTCTCAGTATTCTTTCAGGTCATTAACTCCATTTCATTTTTAAAAGCCCTTTAGAACCTTCCCCTTATCTATCTTTATTGCTTCATCACACATTACTTTTCTTCCTGCACTCTCTTAGTCCAGCCAAGTTGACTATTTTTTCCCCATGGATGACATTCTATTTTCTATCACTTTATTTTGTACTAGCCATCCCATATGCACGCAAATCATTGTCTTCATCTCTATCTCATAGAATACCCCTCTTCTTTCAAGCTGCAACCCAAACACTGTGTTCTTTATGAAGCTTTTCACAATTACTCCTGACTGCTAATTCCTCTTCCCTCTACAACTGCCTTGTGTTTAACCACCTTTTTTGAATTTTGCATTTATTTAGTGTTGCTGTTCAAGTATGATTCTTTGTGACCCCATGGGCCATCCTGTTGATGGAATTTTCTTGGCAAATATACTGAAGTGGTTTGCCATTTTCTTTTTCATTGAATAAAGGCAAATGGAGATTCAGTGACTTGCCCAGGGTCTTTCAGCTAGTGTCTGAGGGAAGATGTGCACTCAGGTCCTCCTGACTTCAGGACCAGTGTTTTATCTACTATGTCACGTGGTGTCTTCCTATTTATTCTGTATACAATTTAATTGAAAAGATACTTATGTTTACTCATTACCCTTAGAATATGTGTTCCTTGGAAATAGGCTTCTCCTCCCGCATTTCCCTTTCATCTAGCAAAGTTTTTGGCATTTAGTAGGCATTTAATCAATGCTTGGTGATTGATTTCTGCCAAAGCAATCTTCCTAATGCAGCTCAGATCAGTTAATAAACCTGTTAACCACTGCAGCACCTTCCTTTTTGTAGAATAAAATATAAATGCCTTCTCCTTGCCGAATAATGCTCCAGTTTATCTTTTTAACCTTATTTCATACTATTCTCCTGTGTTTATCTCCTAAAGAGAACACTCTGGATGCACTGCACCTCTCTGCCTGCTCACATCTTTTTGTTTCTTAATTACTTAACAAATGCTCCATGAAGTGTCTGAACTCTCCCCATATAAAAACGATTCCCTCTTTTCCCAGAGGGAGAGCAGAGCATTCCAGGTATAGGGGATTGACTGGATGGGAAGAGGTGGGGGGGTGGGAGAGTGAAAGGTGAAAGTAAATGACATAATTAAAGTCAGTACTCCTAGTCCCTCATAGATTCATCTCTCATTATAATATACATTCTCTCATTACTTGTTAACCAATCAGGGTTGATTGCCACTCTCAGGAACACCCAATTCTTCCAAAGGGCATTTAAGTGTTGAATTGGTTCGATGGGGGTCTTTGACATTTGAAAATTCCACTAAACCCTTTTGTTAATTATTGCTAGCAGGATTAAGAAAATGATTAATTATCCAGAAACTATGTCTATTAAATTTTTTATATCATAAGACAGACTAATTAAAAGAACATGGCAGTAGTTTAGAGGAGAGTTGATAAGGCCCCAAACTAGGATGGTGGACTTTGTGAATTGCTCAAAAGGGGACTTTTGATAGTGAAATGAATGGAAAATCATCTCCATCAGTTTCTTGGAAAACTGACAACTTTTGTTTAAATAGTGTTATTGCATTTTTTAGTATTTATTTACTTTTTATTATAATTTAATTACTAAAAAGAGAACCTTTTAAAATTTCCATTAATTTAGTACCATTCCCTAATATATATTTATTTTTATTATAATTTCATTGCTGGAATAGAACTTTATCCTCAAATTTTATTAGCTTATTTTATTCCCTCCCTCCCCCTGAAGATTTTTTAATGATTTTTTTTGCTTGAGAAAGCTTTTTCCTATTAAAAATGAAAAAAAAAATTAAATAAAATCTGTAAAGTTTGTTGCCATGAATTCATTTTTTTTCTCTCAGTTTTGTATTTCAGAAATATTGGTAGAGGTGTCAAATGGAGTTTGTTCAGTCTTGTTTCTGGTGAGGATTTAAGATGCCAAAAAGTTAATAACTAGATTTTACAGATTCCAGGGGCATCTTAGACTTGAAAGTTAGTTAGGAAAAAAAGGGTTTTTAGATGACTGAGAGAGTGAGTATAAATCTAAATACCCAACTGTAGTATTTAATAATATTTCTTTCCTGACAACTGTTAACTTAAAAAGAAGCAAATCACTGTTATTGGAATCATACCTTAAGGACTTTACTAGTTTTGGTTTTATGTATTCAGGTAGAACTTTACTTAGTAATAATAGAAGTAGATAATTATTGCTTAGGCCAAGGAAAAGAAAGCAGATGGAAAGCAAGGAAACTTAAAATTTGAGGGATTTGGGAAGGCAAATGAATTGTGGAGTACTAGGCTGTTTACTATGAGTACCTTGTTCCATAGAGTGCAAATTTGTTATTTGTCTGGCAGGGACTGATTAGTTTCATCTCTGAGCTTTATAGCTGAAAAGTCTGGGGAAAAGGTTGTTTTTAATATGGGACTCTTAGGGATGTTTGTGGTTAGCTTTGCATAAAGTACATTTTAGCACTCTAATCTTCAGTTCAATCAACTTTTGGAAACTAATGTCAAAAAAAAGAAGAGGCTAGAATACTCTTTTTTTTTTTTTTTAGTTTTTAGTTTTTCAAGGCAATGGGTTTAAGTGGCTTGCCCAAGGCCACACAGCTAGGTAATTTAATTAAGTGTCTGAGGCTGGATTTGAACTCCTGACTCCAAGGGCTGGTGCTCTATCCACTGTGCCACCTAGCCACCCCTATAATACTCCTATAATTAAATCAAAATCACCTCCATGATAGTATGGAAGTAGGCCAAAATTTCTGCCTTGAATATTGTACTTAATCTTATCTAAATATTTAACATGAATCAGAATTTTTATGATGTTTAGGGTTTTTTTTTTGTTTTTTTTTTTTTTACAACTAGTAGGCAAAGGGAATAGAAAGTGAGGCCTGGAGTTCAAATCTAGCTTCAGACATTTAGATGCAATGTGACTCTGGGCAAGTCACTTCTTTCTACCTTAGTTTCCTTATCTGTACAATGGATTAATAATAACACCTACCTACCAGGATTTTTGTGAAAATAAAATGAGATACTTCAAAGTGTGCTAAAAGTCTCAGTGTGGCTTCAGCTATTAAGACTTTAATATTAAGTAATATAGAGCAACATCAGACTTAGCATTAAATTTTAGTTTGTATCTATGTAGAAATATAAATATTTAATTTAAAAAATTTAATAACATAACTGCACAAACATTTTTGGGACATTCTATATTTACAAAGTGCTTTACAAATCTTAAACCTCTTTTTAAATGCTAGTTATTTTGGTTAATTCAGTAGTGTCTATGCTTTGTCCATGCTTAAAAGGGGATCTCCTTTTAGCAATTTAGTTTTGTTTTGGTAGAGAGTGAGACAGGATGTCAGTGTCCTATTTTGGCAATTGTTCTTTTCCCTGAAAAAGCAGAATGTTCCCATTTAAAAACAGCTGTTTTCCTGAAAGTGATATAATCTATGTTGTAACATAGCAGTTTTACAGAGAAAATAACTAAGATTGGTTTAGTCTGAGAGTTCCTTTCTTATTGCTCCATAAATATTCCACTTATTATCTTCTTTATATTGGGCAACTTAATGCCCTTTATTAATTTTTCCACTTTGAAACACTTATTCTGCCTTGGCTGAGTATGTTTTATAAAAGCATTTGGATGGGATAAATATTGAACATACTATCTTACGGAGATTTTTTTTTTTATATTGACCAGGACAAATTTTTTTTGTTTTATATCAGAATAAACTGTCAATCAATTGATAAATGCTCTTTGATTTATTTTTCTTGTAACACACGTCTTCTGGTTTTGTTGACCATGTAGCTTGTGGTGAGTTGTCATCATTTCCACACCCTCCCTCCCCCATCTCCCTCCTTGTCCTGATCCTAGCAACTATCAGTGTGACATAAAAGTTAGTGGAGAGAATCCAAGATATAACACTTTCCACATGTTGTTATTGTAAAGTAATTCAAGTGGGAGGTTTTTAAAATGACAAGGTACAGCTTGGTCTTTTTGTCTAAGGGTTAGGAGTTTTGTGTTTTTTTGGTTTGTTTTGATTTTTCCACATTTTTAGATGTTTGAGGAGTTGATTTTATTTTAAAGGTAGACTCAAGGTCTCCAGATATGAACATTACTTAAAAAAAAGAATAAAGTAAGCTTATTTTAATATGGTACATTTTTATTGAAATCTTTTTGACATCTCTGTTTCCCATTGTGTATGTTCTCTCTCCCCTTCCCAAGAGGGATGTACCCATTCCTAACAACTGAGAATAAAAAAGAGGGTTTAGTCAAACTTAATTATCTTATCAAAAAGAGCCTGACATTATATGCATTGCTTTACTCTGGTATCCCAATTCTGCAAAAAAGTTTGGGGAAGTGTCTTTGAAAGTAAACTTTTTTTTGCAAGTCATTGTGGTTAAGTGACTTGTCCAAGGTCACACAGGCAATTATTAAGTATCTGAGGTCATATTTGAACTCAGGTACTTGTGACTCCAGGGCCAGTGCTTTACCCATCTAACTGCCCCTGAAAGTTTACTTTGAAAGTGGAGACACTTTGGATAATTTAAAATACGGTTTAAGATTTCTGTTTGTCTTACTTTTTCCAGTTACAGCCAACCAGACCTCACATTTTCCCTCAGCAGTGTTATTCTGGAACATTGCCAAGTTCACATCTGACTTTTGTTAAAAGGCATTACATTTTAGCTTCTTTCCCCAACTTAAGTATATAGGCTTTACCTATTGAAACTTACAGGTTCTGGCAGCATTTTCCATAGTGCTTAAGGACTATAGCATATAACTTGCAAAGAAAATGACTGCATTGAGTACAGTTTTAGTTTAGTTTAGCTAGACTAGAGACAGTTGTGTTTTTCTTATCTGGGAAATAATCCTCTTTCCTCTTCAAGAGTTGACTGTTTTCACTTTTTGCTTCTCTGCTGATATGTGAAGCTCTATATTACTTGTTGTTTCTTGCCCATTTTTTCCTCTTGATTTTTACATTTCCTAACCTTTAGTCATTCAAATTCATTTTGACTAATCCTAATAGTATTTTATTGGTATATTCTGTATATGTATTTAGTTTTGAGTTGCCAGGAAGCAAATGACTTAAGACAATTCTAACCCTGGTAAATACTCTGTTTAACCACCATTGGTGTTGAAACTAGAAACAGAATCAACACTTGAAATTTTGTGGTTTGGATGTTAGAACACTATGGAAGGAAGATTCTGTACTCTGTCCTTCAGGTATAAATTTACTTGAGTTAAATTAATTGATTAAATAGATTTAAATTCTAAACATCTTTGCTTAGAGAGAGAAACTCCAAAGGGGGCAGAAATCTAACTTAAAATTTAAAAAGTTTAAGAACAAGGACAAATTCCAAAGTTAAGATAAGATCAAGGTAAAACCCCAAGCAACAATAGTCATTTAACTTTAGGAGCACCCTGGAGAATCAGTTTCTTAAAACTATCCATTTTTTCTTGAATAATTTTCTTTTAACCCTAGCAAAGATGAACTGAAGAGATAATTCTATTAGCTGAATTAATCAAAGACTTCTTTTCTTAGTTTGATCATTTTCCCTAATCGAATCAAAACCATAGGGAAACATTTTTACAGATATTAACTCTTCAGTTCTCAGAAGGTTCATGGGACATAGGGAGTGAATTTTATGTAATTGAAAGATGCTGGTCTCAAAACTTAATGATCAAAGTCCGTTATTTCTTTTTTCTTTTAGGTTTATGCAAGGCAAATGCAATTAAGTGACTTGCCCAAGGCCACATAGCTAGGTAATTTTTAAGTGTCTGAGGCCAGATTTGAACTCAGGTACTCCTGACTTCAGGCCACTGCTCTATCCACTGTGCCACCTAGCCACCCCCAAAGTCCATTATTTCTTGCCAACTGTCCTTAGTTATATTGATATAACATGCAGAGACTTTTCATCTTTTGAGATATGTTTCGGATATGTGTGTTTGTCTCAGAATGAGATTTACTCCCCCTACCCCAGATTTTGATTCTTTAGTAGAAGTTCAAGACTGCCAGAACAACAGCACAAAACATAAACCTTGTCTCAAATTGAACTTATATCAAGAACAACACTTTTATTTAGGCTCCTACCATCTTGTTCAGTATTGATTGTATTGCCTTCTCAGCTAGGTACTTTTGATATGGGGACTGAACTCAATTCCATTTTGGTCTATTGAGGGTACAGGTGGACATCATTTAGACTTTTCCAAACAGCACCTGTCTTTTTCTCTGTAATGGTCAGGGCTGACTTTCTTCCACATTCACAGAGGTCATAATCCTTAGTGAGGATGTAGCTGAACCTTGACTAGCCATTGGCTAACTGCTTTATAATTATATCAGTTTTTGATCAAGCTACTTCTAAACATCTTATTAACACCTTATTAACAGTAAACATTAGCTCTTTGTACTTTGAGGACTTTAACACTTGTTAGTTGCCCTTTATCTTCTATAGTTTTATAACTTGGGAGGAAATCACTTGATCAGGGTGACAATATACTGTACTTCCTCCCCCCATGCCATTCTCTCCCCTGTCCTTTTTATAAAAGGGATTATGTTTCACTTTTGCCTTTTCCTCTGTTTAAAAACCTAGTTGAACATACAATTCAAAGGACTTTGTAATGGTTAAGTTGGTTGGTAATCTTCTTTAAGTTTTGATTGTGTGTTTAAATTAATATGTTGCCTATGTTTATGGGATTCATTTATGTATTTATCATTTTCTTTCACTATAAACTCCTTAAAGTCATTGACTGTCTTATTCAACTTTCTCATTTCCTAGCATTGGAATTTGTATATATTACTCTTTATAAAGATATTAACTATCTCTTAATGGTTGAATTTGATAGACTTCTACTTAGTTCTTATGGTGCTTTGACCTCTAGCACTTGATGTGGTTATCTAATCCTTAATACTTTATTCTCTTTGTTTATATGATACTGCTCTCTTGGTTTTTCTCCTATCTGTGCCTCCTTAGTCTCCTTTGTTGGATCATCTTCTGAATTCTAACCCCCCCCCCCAATTGTGGATTTACCCTAGTGCTCCAGGGCTCTTGGCCCCAATCATTCACTTCATAATTCTTCTCGGTGACTTAATTGGCTTTCATGTGTTCATTGATCCATTTTTGCGCACATAATTCAAGGCCTATGATTCTAGCTCTGATCTCTCAACTGAATTCTAGACCCACAACACCAACTATTCTATGTACCAAGTTTCAAACTGATATATTGTGTAGGCATCTTCAATTAGACATGTCTAAAATAGCCTCTCCTCCCACATTCCACACCCTTACTAATAATTTCTGTTTCTGTTGAGGATTGCAATATTCTTTTAGTTCAACTTGGCCATCTCTGTAATATCTTATATGTACCATACTAGTTCAGACTGTCATCATCTTTCACTTGGAATGTTAGATAGGTCTTCCTTCTCCAATACAACCTCCGCAAATTTATCAATGTGATATTTTTTTAAAAAAGATTTTATTTATTTTGAGTTTTACAATTTTTCCCTCATTCTTGCTTCTCTCCCTCCCACCCCCCCACAGAAGGCATTCTGTTAGTCTTTACATTGTTTCCATAGTATACATTGATCTCAGTTGAATGTGATAAAAGAGAAATCATATCTTTAAGGAAGAAAAATAAAGTAGAAGAGATAGCAAAATTACATAATAGGATAACAGCTTTTTCCTAAACTGAAGGTAAGAGTCTTTGGTCTTCCTTCAAACTCCACAATTCTTTCTCTGGATACAGAAGGTATTCTCCATTGCAGATAGCCCCAAATTGTCCCTGATTGTTGCACTGAAGGAATGAGCGAGTCCATCAAGGTTGATCACCCCTATGTTGCTGTTAGGGTGTACAATGTTTTTCTGGTTCTGCTCATCTCACTCAGCATTAGTTCAGGCAAATCCTTCCATGCTTCCTTGAATTCCCATCCCTCTTGATTTCTAATAGAACAATAGTGTTCCATGACATACATATACCACAGTTTGTTAAGCCATTCCCCAATTGAAGGACATTCACTTAATTTCCAATTCTTTGCCACCACAAACAGGGCTGTTATGAGTATTTTTTTTTTAGGTTTTCTTTGCAAGGAAAATGGGGTTAAGTGGCTTGCCCAAGGCCACACAGCTAGGTAATATAAGTGTCTGAGGCTGGATTTGAGCTCAGGTACTCCTGACTCCAGGGCTGGTGCTCTATCCACTGCACCACCTAGCCACCCTGTTATAAGTATTTTTGTACAAGTGATGTTTTTACCCTTTTTCATCATCTCTTCAGACCAGTAGTGGTATTGTTAGAACAAAGGGTATGCTCAATGTGATAGTCTTAAAGCACAGATAAAACCAAATCCTTCCCCTACTGGATAAAATCCAGTGACTCATTGCAATTAAAATAAATTATCTCCTCTGTATAGCTTTTAAAGCCTACCATCTTCCTTTCCAAGCTTCTTATTATTCCTTTCTTATATGGTCCAGACAAATTGACTTTCATGACATTCCTCACATGTAACACTCCTCCTATTGCCTTGTTTATTCATGGACCATTCCCTATGCCTCCTCCACTTTCCAATTAGAACAGACTGGTCAGTTTGCTCCTCTGTCTCTTGCCTCTGCCTTTTTTCTTTATTTTTTTTGGAAATAAAATGAAAATTTATTAAAAAAGTTATAAGACATAAGGAAGGGAGAGAGAGAGAGAGAGAGAGAGAGAGAGAGAGAGAGAGATAAAAGAACAGCCAAGCAGCCTTGGCTGGGCCATGGTCAGAGGAGTCTGAGCCAGCTTTTCCTGTCTTTGCATGGGTGGTTGCCTCTTTTTTTGTGGAATGTACTTCCTTCTCACCTACCACTTCTTAAAATCACTAGCTTTCTGCAAAGTACAGGTAACCTTCTACTTCCTACATGAGATCTTTTTTTATCTCTCTAGCTTTTAGTTCTTACCTCCTAAAACTACCTTGTATTTATTCTCTACTAATTTTATGTGTGTATGTGTGTGTGTATGTGTATGTATATACATGTTGCTTCTGCTGATAAATTAAAAAATCCTTGAAAGTAGACTTTTGGATTATTTTTGTCTTTGTATCTCCTGCATCTGATACATATCAGAGACTTTATACTTGTTGATTAATTAATTAGGGGATCCCTAAGTAAATGTTTGTTCAACTGTATTTAATAATGACTTCTAGCATGAAAAGACATAGAGGAGTTCCAGGTTCCCCTATACTCTCATAAAGCTATCAGTGCAGTAGAAGGAACAGTGATAAAGAAAACCATTGAGAAAGGACTCTAAGCACCAGTGAGTCCAGGACTTTTTAAGAAGTCTGACAAAGACCTGTGGTGACTGAGCAGAGAAAAGGTAGATATTAGGTGGAGACAAGGTCAAGCTGGTATGCAGATAACTGAGGGAGCACTTAGAAAGCAAAACTTTTGTGGATCTTGTTGCAAGCCTGCTACCAGTGCTTAGGTAATATCTGCTGGGTTAAGTTAGGTTCACAATTAGGGAAACTACTCCATATTTTGGACTTTGTAAACAAAAGGAGTTAGACAAGGGGCTGATGCTACAAGCTAAGTCAAGTCACCAGGAAACTGAGTCAAAACTTAAAGATTCCTTCAGAAGATGGGGCCTAATTTTAGACATGGTGATGAGGATCAAGCAGAGCCTGTTTACCCCATGCAAGATTTTGGAAGTGATCATAGTCTGACAAAAGTACAAAGTCTCAATCAAAAAATGGAGATATTAATAAACATAAGAAAACACTGGCAATGAAGAAATATTATGCATTAAGAAGCCCAAGAAGTTAAAACAGAAATATAAAGTAATGCTATATTAAATCTAAGAACTTTAGAGAAAAGAATGGCTTGACCCATACTGGAAGAAATAAAGCAATAGGACCAAAGGTAATTTTTAAATAAAATGAGAATTAGGGAAGAAAGACTGGGAAGGAAAATTAATACTTTGGAACACTTTCTCTTCAAGTATTTTTTAAAAAAATTAACTGATCGATTTTTGTTTTTTACATTTTAAATTTATTTACAGATTGCTAAAATAGTCTTCTAAGAGTAAGTATAATTCCCCTTCCCCCACAAAAAATAGAAAAACCTGATGAAAAGTAAAGTGAAAGAAAAGAAAATTGTATTTCAGTCTGTGTTCAGATACTATCAGCTCTATTTCTGGGGTAGATCGCATTATTTATCATAGGTGCATCAGGGAAGTTGCTTCCATAGTTGCTGTTTCTGATAGTAATTCCTTCTATCCATTCCTCCCCACTCCCATTTATTCTCTTTTCTCTTTCTTTTCACTTTGTTCCTCCTCAGAAGTAAGCCATTGGGCATCTGAGTGGTACAGTGGATAGAGAACTGGCCCTGGAGCCAGGAGGCACCAAACCTACATCCAACCCAGAAACCCAACAACTACCCAGCCTTGTGATCCTAGACAGGCCATTCAAACTCACCACTTTGCAAAAAAAACCCCAAAACATGTATCTGACTACCCTCTCCCCTATCACCTGCACTGCTCTCCCCCTCCCCCTGTCCCCTTCCTCCCATCCCCTTCCTCGCCTTTGTCCTCTAGGGTAAGAGATTTCTATTAAAGTGTTTTCTCTCTGAACCATTTTTGATGAGAATGAAGGCTCACTCATTCCCCCCTCACCTTTCCCCCTTCCAGACCATTGCAAAAGCTCTTTCTTGATTCTTTTACATGAAATATCTTAGCCCATTCTTCTTCTCTCCCTTTCTTCCAGTACATTGCTTTTTCACTCATTGACTCCATTTTTATAATATGTTATACTTTCATATTCAGCTCTCTCCTGTACCTTGTCTATATATGCTTCTCCTAACTGCTCTATTAATTGAGATGGTTCATATAAGTTAACAGTATTTTCTTCCCATGCAGGAATACACACAGTTCATCATCATCATCATCATCATCATTAAATCCCTCATAATTTACACTTCCCATCCACCCTCTCTGTGGTTCACCTGACTCCTGTACTTGGAGATAAGCCTTTCTGTTCAATTCTGGTTGTTTCATCAGGAAATTTTGAAAGTCCCCTATTTCATTGAATGTCCATGTTTTCTCCTGGAAGAGGATGTTCAGTTTTGTTGGGTAGTTTATTCTCAGTTTCATTCGAAGATCTTTTGCCTTCTAGAATATTATATTCCAAGCTCTACAAACTCTTAATGGAGACACTGCTAAGTCCTGGGTAATCTTGACTGCAGCACCATGATATTTGAATTGGTTTTTTTTTTTTCTGGCTGCTTGTAGTATTTTCTCTATGACTTGGGAGTTCTGGAATTTGGTATCTCTGGTATACCATTTCTGGTATCTCTTTTAGGAGGAGATCAGTAGATTCCTTCAATTTCTATTTTGCTGTCTGCTTCTGGGATATCAGGGCAACTTTCCTGTAGAAATTCTTTAAAAATGAAGTCAAAGCTCTTTTCCTGGTCATGTATTTCAAGTAACCCCATAATTTTTAAATTGTTTCTTCTAGGGGGCAGTTAGGTGATGTAGTGGATAGAGAACTGACCCTGAGTCCAAGTCTGGCCTCAGTCACTTAATAATTGCCTAGCTATGTTTCCTTGGGCAAGTCACTTAACCCCATTGCCTTAAAGAGATAAAAACATTTTTTTAAAATGGTCTCTTCTGGACCTGTTTTCTAGGGCAGTTTTTCCAAAGAGATATTTAATATTTCTTTTAGTTTTTCATTCTTTTGTTATTTTCTTATTATTTAATGATTCCTCCCAAAGTCATCAGCTTCCTTTAGCTCCATTTTTCATTTGAATGAATTGTTTTCTTTAGAGAACTTTATCTCCTTTTCCATCTGGCCAATTCTGCTTTTTTCGGTATTCTCCTCGTTAACTTTGTGGATTGCTTTTTCCATTTGATCTAAACAGGTTTTTAACATGTCATTTTTTGTATCTCTTTCACCAAGCTTTGTTTTCATGATTTACCTGCATCACTCTTATTTCTCTTCCTAGTTTTTCCTCTTCTTCTTTTACTTGATTTTCAAATTCTTTTTTGAGCTCTTCCATAAGACCAATCACTAATTTTCTAGGAGGCTTTGGATATAGAACTTGAACTTTGTCATCTTCTGAGTGTGTTTTTTACTCACTTTGACACCAAAGTGGTCAGATCTATGGTCTATGGTCAGATTCTTTTTTTTTCTGTTTATTCATTTCCCTGGCCTATGACCTGGTTTTGAGGTGTTTCTCAAGCTTTTGAGTGTTATTGGGGCACCCCTGAAAGGATCTCAGTTCCTTCAAGGTCTTATGAGAGGCTCTGATTACTCTCCTGTATGAGCTGTGGTCTGTGGATGACCACAAGCATTCCCCTCTGCCCTGGAACTGTGAGCCCCCCTCCCAGCAATGGGGGCCCCATGACTGGGACCAGGGTATGAATATGTATAAAGCCACAGTCCTGTTCCAGGGATAGGGGAGAGACCTTGACAGTCTCCCCCCACCCCCTTACCTTGCATGGGTTGAGCTCTGGAAGCAGCGGCTGAGTTGCTCCCTACTGGGTGGCTCCCCAGGCCTGCTTCCATTTCCCCAACAGAGGCTTTGCTGAGGGCCATGCTGGCCTAGGCTCTGTGCTCACTCTGGAAGAGTTTTCCCCTGCTGATCTTCCAAATTGTGCTTGGTGATCCCTGGGTTTGGAAGTCTGCATAGTGCTTCTGCTGCCAGGGCCCAAGATGCCCTGCAGGCTGTTCCTATAAAATGCTAGCTCCTTCACTCTGGCACCTGTAACCCTGGCATGCAGCCTTGCCTTCTAACCCCGGTGGAACAGAACCTTTCTATGGATCTTCAAGTTTCCTTGGGCTGAGAATTGTTTCACTGGGTTTTTATGTGGGTTCTCTCTATAAAATTTAGAGTCGTAATTTTAAGGTTTTTGGAATATTTTGGGAGAGAGTTTCTTGAAAATCCTGCCCTCATGCTTCAATCTTGACTCCGTCTCCCAGGAACACTTTCTACCCAGGAAATGGATTCACTGAAAATTACAATGGACCATAAACATTCTGAGACTTCATAAGATGATGGAAAATATTAGTACAAAATTAAGAGAGTTAAAAAAAAGGAAGTAATCTGTTAAAGATAATTGGCCTAGTTTACAGGTCAAGGAGAGATAATTTTAAGAATCATTGGATTCCCTGAAAAATAGTGTTCAAAAAAGTCTAGAATGCCTTATTTCAGAAAATACACATGCACACACAGATTTATTAGCACTGAAGGGCAAAGTGAAAGTAGAAATAAGCCAGTGATCATCTTCTGAAAGATATTCTAAAATGAAAATTCTCAGCAATGTATAGATAAAATCCAGTGTTTCTAGGTCAATGGAAAAAATACAAACATTCAGTAAGGAAAAAGTACCAAGGAATCACAGCTAGACATGGTAGTTAATACAACAAAAGAGAGAAAATCTTGAAATATGTTCTTGCCAAAGATTAAACATAAAGGCTTAAAAACAATGATAGCTTATCCTATCAAGCTGAATGTAATTGATAGGGGTGGAGGAATGGATCCTTAATGTAAGTATTCCTAGTGAAGGGACTAAAACTGAGCAGAAACTTTGAGATGCAAATCTAGGGGTCAAAAAGAAGATAGAAAGGGATTTAGAAGGTGATGTATGATAATAAAGTGTTTACATTCTTGTTTGGGGAGAAGAAACAAAGATCTGTTCAAAACTCTAAAATGAATTGAATAAATCTATTAGAAATCTCAAACTTTACATCCTAGAGGATAATTTTATTAGTAGAGCATTTTAAAGTTAGTTTCCTTCCATTTTTTCCCCTCTTTATTATTTATACAAATAATATTTTCTTCAGGTCTCAGGTCCATCGGGTAGTGGCAAAACCCAGTTTTGTATGATGATGAGCATTTTAGCCACATTGCCTACTGGCATGGGAAGATTGGAAGGTGCTGTTATATATATTGACACTGAATCAGCATTTAGTGCAAAAAGGTAAGAACTTTTATTATTCATCTTAATCCATTATATTTTTACTGTCTTTACTTCTTTTTTTAAAAATATGAGCCATATGAAACAGCTCATAATTACCAGTAACTTTGAAAGCTAAAAAAATAGGTAGATATTGATTCCAGAAACTTTCAATCTTAAAATAACAACCCCAAATTTTCTATTATCTTTTTGGTGTGAATGAGTCTTTCATATGGGCTCAGATACCTCCCTATTTGCTTTTACTCTTCTGTTCACTAAGCTGACACGAAGACACTGTGGAGAGGAGACTGAAAAAAGAAGAGAAAAGGATGAGTTGTTTTAGAGTGAGCCTGTCACCAGTAAATAGTGATAGTTTTATTTTTTCTTTTCCTATCTTTATAATTGTAGTTTTTCCTCTTGCTTTATTGCTATTGCTAGCATTTCCAGAACTATGTCAAATGATAGCAGAGAAAGTCGGCATCCTTCTTTTACTTCTATATTTACTGTTTCTAGTGTATCCCTGTCCTGTATGATGATTTTTTTTTGGTTTTAGATAATTTTCCTGATATTAAAAGGAGATCCCTTTATGCTTACATGTTTTATTATTTTTAGAATGAGTATTCTACTTTGTCAAAGTCTTCTATCTGTTCAGATAATTATGTGGTTTTATATATTTTTATTTTTATTGTATATAATATAGTGATTGTTTTCTTAATGTTGAGCCATCCTTGCATCGCTGGTATAATTATAACTTGGTTATTAATGAATGATTTGTTGGATAAATATTTAAAACTTGAATCAATATTCGTTAATGATAATTGTCTTTAGTTTTTCTTTATTGTATTCTTCCTTGAGTTAGATGTTAGGAGTATATTGTTCTCATGAAAAAGTTTGGTAGAATGGTTTTATTAACTTAGTGTTAGTACTTATTGTTCTTTTAAAAGCTTATATAGTTCTTCTCTAAATCTAATGGGACCATTGGTTTTTTCCCCCCCATTGGTAATTTCTTTATAGCTAGTTCTGTTTTCTTGTTCTAGATTAGGTTATTTAACATCTTGATTTAATTTTCTTTAGGTAATATTTTTCATATTTTTGCATGTATTTCTTTTTGTTCTTAACTTTGTTAGGATATAATTGTGCAGTAGGGGGCAATTTGATGGTGTTGTGAGTAGTGTACTAGACCTAGAGTCTGGAAGATTCATCTTCTTGAGTTCAAATCTGGCCTCAGACATTTCCTAGTTGTGTGACCCTGGGAAAGTCACTTTTGCCCCATTTGCCTCAGTTTTCTTATCTGTAAAATTTGGTGGAGAGGGAAATGACAAACCTCTTCAATGTCTTTGCCAAGAAAACCCAAATGGGATCATGGAGAATGAAAGGACTGAAAAACAACAAAAATTTGTACAGTAGGTTCTAATAATTCCTTTTATTTTTATCTTGGATTTGTTCAGATTTTACCTTACTTGCTATTTTGTTGATGTGATATTCTACTTTTTAATTTAGATTAACTAAAGATTTGTCAATTTTGTTAATTTTTTTGAAGGACTAGCTTTCAGTTTTATCATTTCTATAATATTTCTTCTTTAATTTTCTTTTTTGTTTGTTTATTTGTTTCTTTAGGTTTTTTTCAAGGCAATGGGATTAAGTGGCTTGCCCAGGGCCACACAGCTAGGTAATTATTAAGTATCTGAGACTGGATTTGAACCCAGGTACTTCTGACTTCGGGGCCGGTGCTTTATCCACTGTGCCACCTAGCTGCCCCTTCTATAATTTTCAATATCTCTTTAGTTTATTTTGAGTTTGTTTAGTTGTCATATTTTTGATGTTTAAAAATATACATTCACTGCATTAATTCTCTTTTTTCCTAGTTTATTCATGTTTTTAGGGAATATATTATTTCCCATGAACACTAATTTAGTCACATCCCAGAAATCTTACTCTATTATTTGTCATTTTCATTTTTTTCTCACATAAGTAACTTTTTTCTATGATTTGTTCTTTGACCATTCATCACGTAGTATTTCATTATTAAGTTTCCGTTTGGATGTTATCTTTGTGTTCTCTGAAACGATCCCTATTTTCATTGTCTATAAAGAATGCCTTTTCAAAAACTATTTGTGCCTTTTTATTTTTATTTGCAGTGTTGCTAAAACATAAGTAGTATGTAAAAGTGCTACGAGGTACTGAGAAATACTCATGTTCTTTTAAGAGTTTCATTTAGGGGGCAGCTAGGTGGCACAGTGGATAGAGTACCAGCCCTTGGAGTCAGGAGTACCTGGGTTCAAATTCAGCCTCAGACACTTAATAATTACCTAGCTGTGTGGCCCTGGGCAAGCCACTTAACCCCATTGCCTTGCCAAAAAAAAACCCTAAAAAAAAAGAAAAAAGTTTCATTTAGACGATTCATATATCTTTTAGCTATTTTCTTTTTTTTTTTGTTTTACAATTTTCCCCCCATTCTTGCTTCCCTCCCCCCATCCCCCACAGAAGGCATTCTGTTGGTCTTTAAATTGGTTCCATAGTATATATATTGATCTCAGTTGAATGTGATGAGAGAGAAATCATATCCTTAAGGAAGAAAAATAAAGTATAAGAGATTGCAAAATTACATAAGATTTTTTTTTTTCTAAAATGATGGCAATAGTCTTTGGTCTTTTTTTCAAACTCCATAATTCTTTCTCTAGATACAGATGGTATTCTCCATCGCAGATAGCCCAAAGTTGTCCCTGGTTGTTGCACTGAAGGAATGAGCAAGTCCATTAAGATTGATCATTACTGGGCAGCTAGGTGGCACAGTGGATAGAGCACCAGCCCTGGAGTCAGGAGTACTTGAGTTCAAATCTGACCTCAGACACTTATTAATTATGTAGCTTGTGTGGCCTTGGGCAAGTCACTTAACCCCATTGCCTTGCAAAAAAAAAAGATTGGTCATCACCCTCATGTTGCTGTTAGGGTATACATACAGTCTTTTTCTGGTTCTGCTCATCTCGCTCGGCATCAGTTTATGTAAAGCCTTCCAGGCTTCCCTGAATTCCCATCCCTCCTGGTTTCTAATAGAACAGTAGTGTTCCATAACATATATATATATATATATATAAAATATATATACCACAGTTTATTAAGTCATTCCCCAATTGAAGGACATTTACTTAATTTATAATTCTTTGCCACCTTTTAGCTATTTTCTTCAAGAATTTGTTCAGTTCCATATTCCCCCTCTATCTTTTTTAGTTTTGCCCATATCTATTTGACACCTTTTATTATTGTTTTCTTATCTATGTCTTCTTGTGATTCAGCTAATTTTTCCTTTTTAATTTGGGATAGATAAGTTTAATATTGACATTAGTTTTCTGTTTCCATTAAATATACTGAATTTTCTTTTAATCTTAAAATTGAGAATTTTTGTTTTTGCTTAGTATAATGGTGTGATCTCAATTTCTTTATTTTTGAATTTACATGATGCCGAGTAAATTTTGTTCCCCCCACTCATTTTGATTATATGTATGTCTTTATTGTTTAAGTTTGTTTCCTGTGAGCAGGAGATTATGACTTCGTTGAATTATCCAATCTGTTACACTTATTTTGTTTGTTTAATGCATTCACATTAAAGATGTTGGAATTAGATGGTTTTCTTTTGCTCTTTTCTTTTTTCTTTTTTATTAGGATTTTTAAAAATTTAATCTTTAGGTCAAGACTTTAAAGGGGCATCTAGCTGGTAGAGTGGATAGAGTACTAACCCTGGAGTCAGGAGGACCTGAGTTCAAATGCAACCTCAGTCACTTAATACTTACTTAGCTGTGTGACCTTGGGCTAGTCATTTAACTCTGTTGCCTTGCAAAAAACCAACCAAACAAGACTTTATAATTATTTTTGCTTAATCTATTTTAAGATTGTAGATTCTTTTCCTTTTCTCCCTTAATTTGACATTATCTAGATTTGGAATTCTAGATTCCTTTTTTTGGATTCCCTTCACTTATGTATATTAATTTTTTCCCACTTCTCACCCTTTTGTCTTTTGATTAAGTAGCTAATGAAAATCTCTCCTTATCTCTTCTTCTTCAACTTATTTTGTTTTCAATTTTTTATTTTATATATTTTTAAAAGGTTTATTTTTCTTTTCTGTCAAGTCTTAAATTTTTATTCTTTGATTCATAGTTTTTAATACTTAGTTCTTGGCTTTTTTCCATAGATTTAAAACTCTAAGGTACTAATTTTAAAGTCCTTATTTTTTACTACCTGGTTTCAACATCTCTCTCTATTCATATCTACGTCTACATGTATATACATATATAAAAAGAAAATACTGTGGTATTATATGACCTGTTCTTTGGGTCTTGAAATATCAATCATTATTGTTGATAATTAGATTAAAAATGAGAAAATATGTAAAAAATAAAAATGTTATCCTCATGATGTATGATAGAAAAAATATTGTTGATATAATAGGAGTAGGGTTTAACAGCTGGATCACGTGAATACTACACTATGTAAAAGACCTAGAGGGAGGTCTAGCATAATGAGTGGAACAAAAGTTGCACTGGGTGAGATAATTTGAATAGGTTGTGGTTTTTTTTTTTGGATATAGTACCGTATGGATAAAAATTAGTCATCTATTGAATAGTATCGTTGAGTTGTAATTGGAAGAAATTTTAAGAGATCAACACTCCCATTTTACAGATGAGAAAACAAAGATCCTGAAAGGTTAAATAGCTTATGCAAAGTTAAGCAAGTATTCAGTTGTAGGTCAGGTTTTGAAACTCAGATCCCCTTACTTCAAATGCAGTGGTTTTTCTCTGTACCATACTGAAATAATGAAATAGCATAATATGCCAAGAAAGAAACATCCATTAGGACTCTGGGAAGTCAGTTATTTACATATAATAAAAAATAACTGTCTAAAATTTACTCATTCAGATGTTTTTCTTTTTATGACAAGAAGTATGTAATAATCATACTTCAGCATAAATTACAATTGGGAGAGGAAAGGACAAATGCCCAGAGTTGACTTCTTTAAAAATAAAGGAAGTTGGGGAGGCTAGGTGGCCCAGTGGATAGAGCACTGGCCCTGGAGTCAGGAGTACCTGAGTTCAAATCTGGCCTCAGACACTTAATTACCTAGCTGTGTGGCCTTGGGCAAGCCACTTAATTCCATTTGCCTTGCAAAAACAAACAAAATAAAAAGATAAGAACTGCAGAGAAAGCATCCATTTGTATTGGGGAAGTAGTAGTATCAGAGAATGAGTCCAAGTTTCTTCACTGGAAATTCCATATCATCCAGTAAAAAAAGATTGAAATTATAAATTAAATGTTATGTATTTCTTTGCTGAAGTAGACTTAGAAAAAGTTGTCCAATAGATGTCACTGTCTTCATATGTTATGATTTTTTCTACAGGTTTACATTTTGATTGCTTATATTTCTCTTGCTCTCTTCCTCTTTAAGTATATTTATTAATAAGTATATCACCTGGTATAAATAGCACTTGCCTATAATTCTTTCTGTATTCTTTGTTTTTCTTGAACATATTTCTGTCTGATTCAACTTGTTAACTTTCAAAGCCTGATCCTGTTTTGAAATACTGAAACAAAGTACTCAGCGTCCAAAGTACCTGGCTTTTGTCTTTTTTTTTTTCTGAGTGTGGGGGGGCAAACATCTGAACCTATGATTTCATCAGTTAAAGATCTTACAGTGTACATCTTCCTTCTACTTGTTCATATTAGCCGGTGGTCTGTAAATTATAGTCTCAGAGACTTGGTTAGGGATGATTAGATGTTAAATGATTTCTCTCTGGTCACATCTAGTATCTGTCACAAGTGGATTTTAAATCTGCAATCTTCCCATTCCAATTCCAATCCTCTTTCTACTACTATGCTACCTCTCAAGAAACAATAGAACAAATTTAGCAATATGATTTTCTTTTATAACTAAATGTAAAATTGACTGCAGTTGAAGATAAATTTATTAGATGTTTATCAGTGAAATATTATTATGTAAAGTGCTTTGTAAACCTTAAAGGACTTTATGAATGTCTTGAAACTTGCAAAGAAAATGAAGCTTTTTTCAATATATTCATTCTTTTGTTAACATGCCTTGTAATAGTCAAAATAATATAGCAATGTATTTATCTTCAGATAGAGTTATGCAGAACACAAAGTCCTTTAAGAATTTATGGTACTTTCCATGACTCTTTACTGATCTTGGTTGGTGGAAAGAAGCCATCATCATTAAATCTATATTCATTTGTAGAGAGAATACTGGATTTGAATCTAGAAAATCTGGTTCAGATCCTTGCTTTGTCCCTCTTATGAGCATCACTTTTGTCAAATCATTTCACTTAACTCATCTTTAATTCCTTCTTTTTAAAATATGTGTATGGGATGGGGAATTTGGGTTTCATGACCTCTATGGTGAATTTCAAAAATGAAGCATATTTATCTCTTAGATTTTTGTTCTAATTTTATTCTTTGCTGTTGAATTGGGATGTATAAGGATCAGCAACTTGGACTTAACTGTTTCTGAATTTTTTATTGCTTTCCTTTCTATTTTCACAGAATAATCAGGATAGCAGAATTCCATTTCCCCAGCTTTTTCAACACTGAAGAAAAATTACTTGCAGTGATGTCCTAAAAAGGTAATCAGTTAAGTTTAGACCAATGTCATCTCTCACATACACCCATCTTCTCTCCTTTGACACTTCCACTATGCTGGTACAGGTCTTCATTATGCCTAGATTATTGCAATATGTGCTACCTGGTCTTCTTGCCCCAAGCCTCTTCCTTCTCTAGTCCATCCACATAGCTACCAGAGTGATCTTCCTAAAGTGCTGATTTGACTGTGTCATAGTCCCCACCTCACCTCCACTCTCACTCAGTAAACTCGTTTTACTCTGCATCATCTTGAGGATCAACTAGAAAAATCCTCTCTGTCCACTGTACCATTTACTTTGCCATTATTTGTTTAGTTGTTTCCCAACTGATGGGCAACTTGTCTACTTTGTCCCCAGTTCTAGATAGGTGGTATAGTGGAAAGAGCACCTGATATGGAGGCAGGAAGTCCTTAGTTCCAACGCATCCACAGATAATTATTACTGTATGACCTTGAACAAAATATACTTACCTTCTCTGTGTCTCAGTTTCTATATCTTTAATGATGGGATACCCCTTTCCTCAGGTTGTTGTGAAGATCAAATGAGATAATATGTGTAAAGGACTTAGCAAACCTACATTAAAAAAAGTACTATATAAATCCTAGCTGTTCTTTTTTTGTTACCACAAAAAAGATAACTTTATGCAATTTGGGAAATATGGGTCCTTTCTGGGTTCTGTTTTTTACTGAAATCATTTTTGTATTTCAGTTCTTTTTTAAAAATTTATTTTTTTATCCTTATTTTGTACAAATAATGTTTTTTATACATTACTAAAACATTCTTGTTTAAGAGTAGACATAATACCTCTCCCCCCAAGAAAATATAGACCCGCATAAGCGATAAAGTAAATGGGAGAGTAAAAAATAAAATAAAAAATAATGATAATGATGATGATGATGATGATGATGATAATAATAATAATAATAATAATAATAATAATAATAATAATAATAGTAGGTATGGCCAGTTGGCTCAGCGGACGGAGCACTGGCCCTGGAGTCAGGATCACCTGAGCCCAAATCTGGCCCTAGACACCCAACAATCACCCAGCTGTGCAACCCCATGCAAACCACCCCAACCCCATTGCCCTACAGAAAACAAAAAAAATAAAATAAAATAAAATAGTAATTATATTAGTAGGGGTGACTGGGTGGCAGACAGATCACTGGCCCTTGAGCCAGGAGCACCCAGGTCCAAATCCGGCCTCAGACACCCAACTATCACCTAGCTGTGCGGCCCCATGCAGGCCACCCAGTCCCATTTGCCCTGTAACACCCCCCAGAAAATATTAATGATAAAATATATGCTTCAGTCTGTATTCAACACCACCAGCTCTGTAGCAGGTGGATCACATTCTTTAGGATATGTCTATCACAAAAATTACTTACATATTTTTCCACCTTTGCCATTGCTGATCACAACTCCCTCCATTCATACTTCTCTACTACCATGAACTATATTTTCTGTCTCCTTTCACACTGTCTCTGCTGTAGAGTAGTTGAGTGGAGCAGCAGACAGATCACCGGCCCTGGGGTCAAGAGCCCCCGAGTCCACATACCACCCCTTACCCATCATCCACCCTGCCCTATGGTCCCGGACAGTCCATCCAATCCCAGCCCCTTGCAAGAAGTAAAAAAGAAAATGTGTTATATCTGACTACTTCCCTGCATGGTCCATCCTCTTCTCCATCATTCACATCCCCACCCCTTCCCCCTGCTCCCCCCTCCTTCTTACTTTAGATGTCTATACCCCATTGAGTATATATGCTGTTTCCTCTTCTAGCCACCTCTGATGAGAGCAAAGATTCCCTCATTCCCCCCTTGCCTTCCCCCTTCCATATCATTGCAATAGCTCATTATAATAAATAAAAACCTTATTTTATGAAATATCTTAGCCTATTCCCCCTCTCCTTTTTCTTTCTCCCATTACATTTCCCTTTTATCTGTTGACTCCATTTTTACACCATATTTTATCTTCAAATTCAGCTCTCTCCTGTGCCTCATTTATAAAAGCTCCTTCTACCTGCTCTATTAAATGAGAAGGTTCATATGAGTATTATCAGTATCATTTTTTCTATACAGGAATATTTGTAGTTCATCATCATTAAGTCCCTCATATTTTCCTCTTCTCCTCCATTCTCTATGCTTCACCTGAGTCCTGTATTTGAAGATCAAACCTTCTGTTCCACTCTGGCCATTCCAAAAGGAACATTTGAAATTCCCTGGGTTCATTGAAAGTCCATCTTTTTCCCTGGAAGAGGACGTTCAGTTTTTCTGGGTAGTTGATTCTCGGTTGCTTTCTAAGCTCTTTTGCCTTCTGGAATATTACATTCAAAGCCCTACGAGCTTTTAATGTAGTTGCTGCTAAGTCCTATGTGATCCTGACTGCAGCTCCATGGTATTTGAACTGTGTCCTTCTGGCTGCTTGTAATATTTTCTCTTTGACTTGGCAGTTCTGGAGCTTGGCTATAATATTCCTGGAGGTTGTTTTTTTTGGATCTCTGTCTCAGGGAGATTGGTGGATTCTCTCCATTTCTATTTTGCCCTCTGCTTCTAGGATATCAGGGCAATTTTCCTGTAATAATTCTTTGAAAATGATGTCAAGGTTCTTTTCCTGGTCATGACTTTCAGGTATTCCAATAATTTTTAAATTATCTTTCCTAAGTCTGTTTTACATATCAGTTGTTTTTTCAATGAGATGTTTCACATTTTCTTCTAATTTTTCATTCTTTTGGTTTTGAAGTATTGAGTCCTGATTTCTCATAAAATCATCAATCTCCCTGAGTTCTATTCTTTGTCTGAAGGATATGTTTTCTTCAGAGAGCTTTCTTTTCTCCTTTTCCATCTGGCCAATTCTGCTTTTTAAAGCATTCTTCTCCTCAATAACTTTTTGAACTGTTTTATCCATTTGACCTAAGCTGGTTTTTAGCATGCTATTTTCTTCAGCATTTTTTTGGATTTCCTTGACTAGGCTGCTGACTTCATGTTCATGTTTTTCCTGTATCTCTCTCATTTCTTTTCCCAATTTTTCCTCTATGTCCCTCACTTGATTTTCTTTCTTTTTTTTTTTTTAGTTTTTTTTTTTTTTTTTTGCAAGGCCAATAGGGTTAAGTGGCTTGCCCAAGGCCACACAGCTAGGTAATTATTAAGTGTCTGAGACTGGATTTGAACCCAGGTACTCATGACTCCAGGGCTGGTGCTTTATCCACTACACCACCTAGCTGCCCCCTTCACTTGATTTTCAAAGTCTTTTTTGAGCTCTGTCATGGCCTGAGCCCACCTTCTGTTTTTCTTGGAGTCTTTAGATGTAGGAGCTTGGACTTCCTCATCTTCAGATTGAGTGTTTTGTTCCTTCTTGGGATCACAGGCAAAGTATTTCTCAATGTTGTTCCTCTTTTTTCTCTGCTTACTCATTTTCCCAGGCTGAGCTGGTTTTGGGGTTCTTCCTGAGCTTTTGGGACACCTCCAAATGGATCTCAGTGTGTGAGGCTCTGTCCTTCCTCCTGGTCTGTGAATGACCATAAGCGTCCCCTCTGCTACGAGGCTGAGGTGGGAGCGGTTCCCTGCTGTTCTATGGGGGGCCTAGACTGCGATCAGGATCTGAATGTGGTCAGAACCCCAGGAACAGAGGACCGAACTTGGCAGTCTCTCTCCGCTCCCTCCCTAGGCTCAGCTGCTCATATCCTGGGGGTTCCTGCTTTCAGGCTTCTGCTTCCTGTTCCTGGTTCTGGGTTTCTGCGGCCACGCTGCTCACTGTGTGCCCAGAGGGCTGGGCTTCACTTGCTTGCTCTGGCAGAAGTCCCCCCCTGCTGTTCCCCCAAGTCATGTCTGGTGCTCCCTGGGTTGTAGGTAAGAACACTGCCCTGGCTGCTGTGAGCTTGCGGTGCCTTAGGGCTTCCTCTGGGAGGGCCCTCCGACCCTGTGGAGTTGAGCCTTTCTGCTCTTTTTCAGGTTACCTTGGGTTGGAGAACTGCCTTACTGGATCCCTCTGTGGGTTCTGCCTCTCGAAAATGTAGTTAGAGTCCTTAGCTTATAAGTTTTGCTCCAGAGCAACTAAGAGATGGTCCTCTCCTGTCACCATCTTGGCTCCACCCCTCTGTATTTCAGTTCTTTAATAGGGAATAATTTTTCTCTTAAATCCCATTTTTTTATGAAGGTCTACTTGTGTGTCATACCACCCTGCCCTTGCTTATATCCTGATATGTTTTTTTCTTAGTTGTTTCAGGCAGTCACTTAAAACACATTTATTTAATACTTTTTCCTGCATTTTACCATAGGCAGTGACCACATAATTGTCTCTCCTCACATCTCTGTTTCCCCACCCCTAAATAAAAAACAACATAATCTCTCTCCTTAAGGAATTTATGTTTTTCCTTCTGAATTCGTAAGTTCTTTCAGAGCAGGGACTGTTTTTAATTTTTCTCACTTTATTGAGCCTGAAATTAGATTTGTCCTTTGGATATATATATATATATATATATATATATATATATATATATATATATATATATATATATGTAATCACATCATTGTAGGTAATTCCTTCAGTGGTTCCATCCACTTGTCTGACCACTTCACTGGTGTGGGGTCTTCTATAAATCTCTTTACAATGGTTGGCCGTTAGTTTTCTGTCTTTCTCTTTATAAGTAGATTTTTATTGATATCTTTTATTTTTACATTGCCTAGATCTGTGTCTCCCCTTCTACACCCTCATTCATTCCCTTATAATTTAAATTTAAATTTTAAAGAAAACAAAGAAATAAAGGAAAAAATCCACAGAATCTATCGTTTCACCAAAAAATCTGATGTTGTATGCAATATTACACTCTTGTGGACCCTTTATCTCCCTCATGGACTTGTGTAGATGTTTTCTCAAGTCTAATATTTATATGCAACATTGATTCTTAATTGTTTTGCAATTGTTGCTTAATTGTTATCGTTGGCTCTGTTTACTTCTTTCTCTGTCAAGTTGTTTCCTGTTTCTTACTCTCATAGAAAGTGCTGTATAAATATTTTAGTGTTTTTGGAGTCATTATTTTTGTCAATAACCTTCTTGAGGTATATGCCTGGCAGTGTAATATCTGCATTAAAAGATATACCTATTTTATATATTTTATCTAAATAATTCCAAATTGCTTTCCATAATTGTTGGGTCCAGTTCAATGTGTTAATGTACTTGGTTTTCCATCATCCCTCTTACACTGAATAGTCCCATCTTTGCCTTCTTTGCCAATTTGTTGGGTGTGATATTAAATTTCAGAGTTTAACAAAGTAGACCTTTACTGATACCTTTTTACATGAGTGAGATTTTTTTTGTAGTCTTATTCCCTTCCCCTCTGATAAATAATATTCCCCCTTATATAATAAAGAATTTTTTTAAGTAGAAAAAGTGAAATTTGTTTAAAAAGCAAAATCCATCAATTCTTTGGAAAAATCTGACATCATTTTGTACTCTTCTGCTTCTGTAGACCTTCTACTTTTGCAAAATTGCTCATACCTCTTCTTTTGGGCCAAGTATTCATTTTCAGTTGTTTTGTAATTCTTCTTCTCCTTTCATTGTTGTTTGCTTTCTTTATAACCAGCCTATTTCCTTTTTGAGTCATTTGTCTCTGTGATGATATAATTTTTTCCACTTGTTTACTTTTTGTTGAGATTTTGTTTATCATTACTTATGGAGTTCTTTCTACTACTGTTTTGGATAATTTGTTATATTAATTCCCCTGAGTCTTTGCTATTTGTAGACTGTACGCTGTACCTGATCATTGACACAGAGGTGTCATTTAATAAATGATTGATTATGATTAAGCAAAGATCACAAGGCCATTTCCTGAGATCTTGTCAGGTAAGGTCTAAAGCTATTTCCAAGTGAGAGAACTTGTACCCAAGAACCTTGTATTTATCAGTACTCATGCAATAATATTTGTTGAATAAATGGTGGATGTTCTGAATTTTGGAAATATAACTTGGATATTTGTTTCCTCATTGCTTTTATTTTATATCTGCTCTACCTTACTTTCTTTTTAATAGTGATGAAAGTATTTACATGAAAATTTAAAAAAATTTAAATGAATGAAATATCTTTAGTATAACTAGATAATAGACAATATAACTAGCCAAGTAATCTTGTTGCTTTGAGTATAGGAAAGACAAAGAATGAAACTGCCTAGAAACTTGAGCAGTCTGGTTCCATGAGGGACATAAAATAAACATATTGTTGAGATGCTTGGGGGGAAATGTATGTTTTGAGAATCTACCGTATGGAGAAGGATAAAATGAGTTTTTTTAAAATTCATTTTTAACATTTTTAATGTTAAAATAACTTGTTGACATTTCTTTCATACAGCTAATATTTTAAAATATTTATTCTTTTAAAGGATCGAGTCTTTGGAGGAAGAAATTATCTCCAAGGGAGTTAAACTTTTGGTTATTGATTCTGTTGCTTCTGTGGTCAGAAAGGAGTTTGATACACAACTTCAAGGCAATATGCAAGAGAGAAGTAATTTTTTGGCAAGAGAAGCATCATTATTGAAGTATTTGGCTGAAGAATTTTCAATAATAGTAAGTTTTTATTTCTTTTTTTTTATAAAGTTCTCTGACATCTAGTATCAAACCATAAAACCATAGAAGGAAAATGAAAACCAGATGGCTCTTTTATTTTTAAGCGTGCCTTCCACTATAGTTGCTGTTAGCAAATAGCATTCTCGTGCTACTTGATTTGTTTCAATTTCTGCTTTCAGATTTAGCTTGGGGCAGACTTCAGAGTTGTTTTAAAATGTTTCTCCAGTCCCTTTTCCTGTTCAGTTGGTAGGCAGTTTTTGTATTTCTTTCCCTCCTTTTGTCACATTTGTGTAATTGACCTTGCTGGAATTACTCAGGCAGAGTCCCAACTTTATTCCCAGTGAATGTTCCTTTGTGTCAGCATTTTCAGGTTATTGTTTATACATGTGCTTGATATTTGGTAGAATTTTGACTTTAGATTCTTTTTTTTTTTTTGTAGGTTTTTGAAAGGCAAACGGGGTTAAGTGGTTTGCCCAAGGCCACACAGCTAGGTAATTATTAAGTGTCTGAGACCGGATTTGAACCCAGGTACTCCTGACTCCAGGGCCGGTGCTTTATCCACTATGACACCTAGCCGCTGACTTTAGATTCTTAAACTAGAACTAAAATAATTGTAAAGAGATAAGGACTTATGTTGGTTTAAATTTCATTTGTTCTGCAAATATGAGAGATAAGATTTTTGAGGTGTTTAAAGCATCATCTTGCATTTGGTAAGACCCTTTAGATCTCTGAACTCTTTTCTGGATGCTTCGAATGACTTTAGATGGTGCTTGATTTCAGTGTTGGGAGTTTTTCTATTAAGAGTAGGAGTTTTCTGGTTTTACAAGGGTCATACCAAAAATGATGGAGATAAATTTCTAATCATGTATTGAATTAAATTCTGATCTGAGATGATTTCTGTTTTTTAAAATTTTTTTAGTTTTTGCAAGGCAGTGGGGTTAAGTGACTTGCCCAAGGTCACACAACTATGTAATTGTTAAGTATCTGAGGCCAGATTAGAACTTAAGTTCTCAAAAAAAAAAAAAGAACTTAGGTTCTCCTGACTGCAGGACTGGTGTTCTATTCATTGTGTCACCTAGCTGCCCCTGAGAATGATTTCTAACAGGAAGAGAATTCATCTTATCTATCTTTGAGGTTTCAAATAATATGCCCTTGATTATTCCAGAAATCTTATTTATCCTGCTGATATCATAATGTAATGAGATAAAAAAGTAAGTACAGGTACTTTATGAGCATAAATCATAATCCTATTTGGTTGTTGACATAGAATTAATCAATGAAAAAGTATTAAGCATTAACAAGTATTTTTTAAGCATCTAGTATGTGTCCTGAACATGAATACTAGAAAAATAATGAAAAAATCTCCACAAAGAGTTTACATTTTAATGAGAGAACAAGATCATATAGAAATATAAAGGTATTAAAAGTATAAATATCAAGTGAATTATTACAAAGTAGTTGAGAACAAGCTAATTTGGGAGGTATCTAATTTGGGAGACTCTAAGTAGTTGGAGGGAGAATAAGAAAAAGTTTCATGCAGAAGATGTTACTTGAGCTTCACCTTAAGAAGAGGAATTTTATTTGGTGAAATTAAGGAGGGAATTAAGGATACTTATAGACAATGAGAAGATAAGAGAGAGGGCCAGTTTGTCCATCTGAATATGGAAGGGACAATAATGTCCATCAAGATTGTACCTTAATTGTAGTTGAAATCATGTTGTGTGTGAAGGGCTTTAAAAATTAAAGTGGAATTTATATTTTATCCTAGAGGCAATAGAGATGTTGGTTGAGAAAGTATGTCATATAGACAGATCTGTACTTGAGGAAAATTATTTTGGCAGCAGTTCATAGTATGAACTGTAGTGGTGAGACTGGAAGACTAATTAGGAGAAACAACTGTGGACCATGTAAGACCTCCAGAAAGCTCATGCCTGTTACATGCCTCTATCTCCTCAGTTAAAGTAGTCAGAGACACTGGGTGGGGGGGGGGGGTTACCTCTTGACTATCAAAATTGAGGTGCTGTAGATTTCTTGGAAGTCTTTCCTGGCAGTCTCCATCCCACCCCTCACTTGAAGAAGAATTGAGATGATTTTTAAAAAATAACCATTTTTAATTTAATTAAGAAAACTCTTTTATATCTGTATTACTGCAATCCATTCCCATAATTTTGTTTTCTTAGGTTCTTTATAAAGAAAGGATATCTTTTCCTTTCTAGTTACAGAATAGGAAGGAAACAGTGGGTTGGCAGTTGCAAATTTTTGATTTTGAAAAAGATACTATAGTAGTGGTTCCTTTTTAATGGGATTAGTATCTTAAATATTTCTTACTTTCCTGAAAACTTTCTAGACATTACATTCAACATTACAATAACCCTCTTCCTGCACAAAATAAGGTTCCTATTTATATTTTTTTACTGTAAATATTGGCCACATGAGCAGAATAAGGGAAAATTGGAAAAATTTAAAAATATTTCCTCAATATTACTATCTCTCCTATTTGGTTACCTCATATTACTTACTATTTTGGGTGCATTTTTAGATTTTGCCTTTTGTGCATTTTTAGATCACAATTTTCTTGAGGATAGGGGCCTTATTTTTTACTTCCTTGTATTATCATAATGCCTTTTATTGAGTAGGCACTGAGACCTTTGTTTACAAAGCCTTTCCCATGTATATAGTCACAATTGTACAGTATCTTTATCATATATATTTTAGAATTTGGAGTTCCGGTATGGCATTTTGTTTGAACAATTCTTTCAACGGTACCTTTGACTGGTGATCTTGGGAGGAAAATATAAGTTTTCAAGAAAGAAACATTATGTCAGAAATGAAAAGGGGGGGAGGTTAGGTAGCACAGCGGATAGACCACTGGCCCTGGAGTCACCAAGTACCTGAGTTGAAATCCGGCCTCAGACACTTAATAGTTACCTAGCTGTGTGGCCTTGGGCAAGCCACTTAACCCCATTTGCCTTACAAAAAAAAACCCTAAAAAAAAAAGAAATGAAAAGGAAGTATGATTTTGGTTTATTTACAATGGTGATGAGAGTAAATTTTTCTTTGTATGAGTTATTGATACATTAAAAACGTAAAATTTTAAAGCCTTAGTCAAGTATAAGGATTTATTAGACATTTCTGGATTGTCACACATTATGCTAGTTACTAGAGATACAAAGAAAGATAAAATTGAAATACTCTTTGACCTCTAAGAGCTTATATTCCATGTTAGATGTCAAGGATAATTGTGAACCAAAAAATCACTATGAATCACATCAAAAACATAATTTCAAGGAAACAGAGTGGTTTTGTGCCTTGAACTCAAGATGAGAACTGGGATTTCACATTTCTAATTGGATTTCTATTATCATTTTGCTGTGTGACCTTAGTGAAGTTACTTTATTTGCTTTTCTACATGTAAGAAATTTGAGATAATAGGTTTAATGTTCATTTACCTTTTATAGGAATTTTTGATGATTCCAATTCTGTGAAACAGTAACATTTTTGACATTTTACTTTATATATATCATATTCTGTTTTTTCCAACTACATGAAAAGATACTTTCCAATATACATTTTTTATAACATTTTGAATTACAGATTTTTTTTCTCTCTCCCTTCTTCCCCCAAAAGCCAAACAATCTGATATAAGTTTGAAATATTTAAAATTAAAAGAGAAACAGGGACAGCTAGGTGGCGTAGTGGATAAAGCACCGGCCCTGGAGTCAGGAGTACCTGGGTTCAAATCCAATCTCAGACACTTAATAATTACCTAGCTGTGTGGCCTTGGG